>NW_023270758.1:2515903-2795078 GCF_011800145.1 Mirounga leonina | reverse complement strand
GGGGAGTGGGAGAGGGAGAAGCAGGCTTCCCGCGGAGCAGGGAGCCCGATGTGGGGCTCGATCCCAGGACCCTGGGATCATGACCTGAGCCGAAGGCAGACGCTTAATGACTGAGCCACCCAGGTGCCCCTAGTGTATACATTTTGATCTATACACATAGTATAGTATTAATAAGAAATCCTGTATTCAATTCAATTCAAATTGGATTTTGCAAGTTAGTAACTTAAGTGCTTTGACAAAGTTATAAAAAGTGCATTTTCTTACTTTCTATTTTCATACAATGTAATTTTTTCATATTTATATCTTTTAAAAGTTAAAATCAGCCAAATGTTAAGTAATATGTACACTAAAAGTTTGGGTGGTAGTTTGTATTTTAAGAGAAACAATTTCCTTATGATTTGCCTCAAGTAAGTAGCATTACCAGCTAATAATAAAAACTGAGAAAAGCACATTCAAAATACTGATTTAATTTGGCAGCAAATGGTTATTCTTTGGAGACTAATGAAGGTAGACATGACCCATCAAGATGAAGTGGGCTCTTTGAAATACTCAATAGTCTACATAAATTTTTTAAAAATATTTTTAAAGAAGCATCTGTAGCCACTGATAACAAGGCAATACCTAGTTTATGGTGACTTGAAGCAAAACAAATGCTCATAAGGAAAAAAGAGCTGTGTTTTAATATTATCTAAATTTACTTTTAATATTATCTAAATAGCCCAGTAACATTTTCCTTTCAGTACAATACTGTTTCTGTATAAGGCAGTTCCTGGGAGCCAGACAGTTTAGATAATGAGGGAGTTAAGTTAGGAAGTAATTGCTTGCAGTTTATTTTTTTTTTTAAAGATTTTATTTGTCAGAGAGATAGAGAGCATGAGCACAAGAAGGGAGAGTGGTAGGCAGAGGGAGAAGCAGACTCCCCGCTGAGCAGGGAGCCCCATGTAGGACTCGATCCCAGGAGCCTGGGATCATGATCCGAGGTAAAGGCAGATGCTTACCTGCCTGAGTCACCCAGGCCTCCCTACTTGCAGTTTAAACAGCAACTTTTTGCTTCCCACTCAGTGTGCTATTTGTTATGTCTAACAAAAAAAGCAGTTCTTAAAAAGGTACCATTTCTGATTTCTTCATTATATGTAACCTTTGTAAACAAATCGTGTAAAACTATAAAATTAGCAAATGTCTTGAAATCTGTATATAAAACATGCATTATCTCTAATTTCAAATTCACGTATTTGTGTAGCACTCAACCTTTACAAAGAAAAGCGGTTCCGAAGATAGTCTTATACACCGGAAACTGCTCCTTTTTCACTTTGTATCCACCTCACACCCTGATTTTAATTGTCTTGGTCGTGGACCTTTCCAAGAAGAGATTTTATATTTCATTCCCATAGCTGGTTGTCAGAAAACCCTGCTTTCCTCTGTTGAAGGAGTTAGGTCCTTCTGATGTTGGTGTATGCCTTCTAATATTTTCACAGCTTCAGGAAGCATGTCCTCTGGTTCCCTGTCTTCATCTTCATTTAAAGCTGCTGCCACTGAAAGGTTTGTGGAGCAAGAATTGGCAGTCTCTTTAGTTTGGGTGTACTCGATCCAAGTTGGATGAGTATGGCTAATGCTTTCTTTCTTTGTCATCTGACTCCCATACCCATACTTGGAGGTCTGTATAGGCTCTGTTTAGAGGTCTGCAGCTTCTCATTCAGCTGGTCACTTCTCAGCACTGTGACTGGAATTTTCCCCTGTTACTCCATAGGCTGTAGTTAGCTGTGGCTTCTCAGACGTCTCTCTCCCGCCTTCCTGTCCATCACTGTCGCTGACACACCAAGGACTCTGGCATTTCTCTTTTATTCTTTCTTAGAATTTCCATCTCTCTGCATGTTGTATACTTCTTCCATTAAAGCACTTACCATGTTAATGCCAGTTTTTTTTAAATTCCTGGTCTGATAATCCTCACGTCTTTGTCATATCAAAGTCTAATTCGGATGCTTTTTCACTCTCTTCAAACTGTGTTCTTTGCCCTTCGGTATGCCTTGTAATTTTTTGTCAACAGATGGGTATGAGGGGCACCTGGGTGGCTCATTTAGGTGTCCGACTCTTGATTTCAGCTCAGGTCGTGATCTTGGGGTCCTGAGATTGAGCTCCCCGTCGGGCTCCATGCTTAGCAGGGAGTCTGCTTGGGATTCTCTCTCTTCCTCTCCCTCTGCCCTTCCCGCTCATGTTCTTTCTTTCTCTCTCTCTCAAATAAAATTACATAAACAAACAAATAAATAAAATCTTAAAAAAAAAAGGTGGATATGAGGTATTGGGTAAACAGAACCGCAGTAAATAGGCCTTTAGTGAGGTAGAGGTAAGGTGCGTAGTCCTATGACTAGGTCTCAGTCACTTGATAAGCTTGTACCCTTGGCCTATAAACTCCCATCAGTGCTTCTCAGTTTTTTGCCCTGCTTAGATGGGACAGGATGCCTAGAGGGGACTAGAGTTAGGTATTTCCCTTCCCCTAGGTAAGTTAGGCTCTGGTAAAATAGTTTCTCATGAAGGAATGCCTGATTAGGAATGGAATGCACAGGCACATTTCAAAATGGCTCTTTTTTCCTTCTCCCTCCTCGAAGTATGAGGGGACTTTTCTCTGATAGTCACTGTGAAGAACTGGCAGGGCTCCTGAAGGTAAAACTCACAAAAGCTTGGGGATTCATCAATGACTTGATCCCCTAGAGTTTTTAACCCTCAGACTTGTCTACCCTGGGCCTTGACAATTCATCAGTTATAGTGCAGGTTTTCCTACCCCAGTTCTGGTTCCCTTGGAAGTTTCTGCTCGTGGTTTCTGTTTCATTAAATTCTCTGTGCCTGCCTGTCCGTCTCTCCAATTGTGGGGGCAGTGGTTTGCTCTGTGACCTCATGTCTCTAATAGATCTAAGAAGAATGGGTGATTTTTCAGTTTATCTTTTTACTTCTTGTTAGGATGGAGTGGTGACTCCTGAGCTCCTTACACGCCAGACCAGAAACTAGAAGCCAAACCTTATTTTTATATTGATGAATGTATTTCCAAATTTATATATCTTGCTGGTTATTTCAGTGGAGATGCGCATGGAAGAGAATAGAGGAATAGGGCTACCATCCCAACCAGTAGGTCTGTTTATGGCTTTAAAGCTTACTTTATGGACTTTTGGTGACTGTTTATTTTTGTTTAGTTGAGTTTGGCTGTAGGAAGAGGCAAGTTGTACCATTACTTACTTTATTATCCTCTCGGACAGCCTGAATTTCAAAGTATCAGCGAATAGCAAATAGTACCTCTCTCCAGAGAATACCAGTACATTCTTGTTGTTTAATGATGAAGCAGCTGGATAACTGTTCTAGTCACAGTTGGGCACCTCAAGTAACTGTCCACTACTATGTTTCAGAGTATGGTGTCCAGTGGAATAACATCCTGTCACCAGTGAATCCAGATGATGACCTTAGTTTTGCTCATATTATGGGAATGCTTTTATTTGATGCTTTCTTGTTTGGCCTTATGACCTGGTATATAGATGCTGTCTTTCCAGGGAAGCATGGTGTGCCCAAGCCATGGTATTTCTTTGTGCAGGTAAGTTCTAATGATTCTATTATTGAGAGAAGCCCCAGTTCTTTTGTATTTAGTTTGTCAAACAGTGAACATTATTACCGTGAACACCTTCCCTGTGGTGCTCCTATCTTCTGATACTAATACAGTTTTTATTCTTTCTGAACTAAAGCCATTACAAGTTAACTTTGTGCCATATATAATAGAATCAAATGGCTTTCTACAGAAAAAAAAAAAATCTCCGTCTGAATGAATATGTGGTGGGGTCCTTAGATCCTAGTGAGAAGGAGATGAATTGTGTCTCATATCTGGTTTATCACCATCTGCTTTTTTCCACTATTAGCCCAAATTACTTAGAATCAAAGCCATAGCAAAGTGGAGAGCATCTCTATCTTAGTCTGTTTTCAGTCCCCTTCTTTATTGTTCTATGGTTCAAAGCAAGTGGTTCCCAAACTCTTATCTCAGAAATCCTTTATACTCCTAAGAATTATTGAGCACCCCAAAGAGCTGTGGTTAATATGGGTTTTATCTATCAATATTAACCATATTTGGATATTAAAACAGAAATCTTGAAGATATTTATCAACTTGTTTAAATATATCACTAATAAACCCATTGCATGTTGAAGTCAACATTTTGGTGACAATAGCTTTTTTTCAGAATTTAAAAATACTAGAAGAGTGGCCTGTTTTATATTTCTTTCAAATATCTTTTCTATTTACGTAATAAAAGATGACTAGATTCTCATTGGAGAGTGTATATCTGGCTCTGCATTTAATCTTTTGCATGATGTGTTTTTGCTTAAAATATATGGAGAAAATACAGCCTCATACAGATATGCAGTTGAAAAATGGAGGAGTATTTCAGTAGCCTTTTAAGCAAATTTGGGTATTCTTTGGTACTTCACCAAAACTCAACTAATGATAATTTTCCTGCGGTTAGTTGAAGTTTGGAATCTGAAAACACATTTAACAAACATTTCTTATTCTGTTTCATAATAATATTCATTGGTGTATCCTGTGATTTGAATAGATCTTTAACCATGCATAAATGGTTAACATCATATTTTGGTTATTTGAAAAATATTAGTTCACTGATACATACCTTCCAAGTGATGACACATTTCATCATACATTATCAAAGCATCACATTTATTAATATCAACATGATGTTATCATGATAGTTTTTAAAAATTGTGAATTTGTCACACAGTAGTGGATATCAGTTTTTCAAAATTCTAATTTTCACTTGAAAGTTCCAGTTTTATCATTAGCAGCAAATATTGTCAGTTCATTTCTTTGAAATAATAATACCTCTTCATTAATTTTCAAGAAAATGTCTGCTAGATGTCCAGGTCTAAAGAAACATAATTCTTATGTCTGTCATTCTTTCCAAAAAAAGTGGTAATCCATGAAACAAGTGGCTAGTTCACAACTCAAACAGTGACACAAGTAATTTTTCTCAGAGCTTCCATTATATTTTCATCTGCTATAGAGATGCTTTATTTGTATTTTCCATTTTATCACACAGAATATTTTTAAAAATCATATTCAAGGAATGAGACTTAACAAATTATTTTTACTTTTTCATAAAAGACACAAGTGAAATAGATTTATGTACTTACTTATTTTATTTATTTTTTTACTGTGTCTGGTGGTGAAGAAGATGGTGACCGCTTATTACAGTTTTATGCTACTAATTTGATTTATGTTAAAGCACCAGGCATTTTATTCAGCATTGATTTTACACCACCAATGAAAATATCAATGCGGTAGAAAGACGAATAATGTATTTTTAAAAGTATTTTTATGAAAAAGAATTTTGAACTCAGACTCATTGAAAATGTGTTAGGAATCTCCAGGGATCCAGCTGTATATTGCATGACCAAATAAAGACACTTGACAGTTAGATTTTAAATAACAGGTTTTGTGCTTATTGTGTAGAAGTTCACATTCTAGGCAGTTTGCGTCCAAATTTTGTTTCAATTTATGTGCTTCAACCCATCTCGAAACCAAAGTGAAATGAGCCAAAGTGTTAAGAGCATGATGTCTATGGTTTTGGTCTTTTCTTAGAAATCCTACTGGTTTGGTAAAGCTTTAAGCATTAAGAAGAAAGAAGATAATCAAATTTTTGATATAACTAGAAGTGATTATTTTGAAGATGAGCCTGTTGATTTGGTGGCTGGTATCAGTATTCAACATCTGTACAAGGTACTGTGGTTTTTTTTTAAGATTTTATAATTGAACATAATTAAAACATAAAAAAATTTTTAAAAATTAAAAATAAAGATTTTATTTATTTATTTGAGAGAAAGAAAGAGAGAGAGAGAGCAAGAGACAACACGAGCGGGGAGGAGAGGGAGAAGCAGACTCTCGGAGGGGAGGGAGAGCCTGTTGTGGGGCTCGATCCCAGGACCCTGGGATCATGACCTGAGCCGAAGGCAGATGCTTAACAGACTGAGCCACTCAGGCACCCCATGTACAAGGTACTGTTTTATAAGTCTCTTTTTCCCAGTGCAGCTGAAAGTTAATTTATAGTGTATAGTAAATGTTTTCACTGGCCATGGCCCTAACCCCCACCATAAGATGTTAATAAAAGTTGTATTCAGCACATTAATTATTTAACAAAATGAAAATGAAAGATGTGCAAATAAAATAAAAATCCATTTGTTTCTTTCTCATTTCTTCAGAATGGAATCCAGTTTTGTATTATGATAATGGTGTCTTTTACATCCCTCCCACTATAAGAGCTAATGTCTAGCTGGAACTGTGATGATTTGATGTGTAAATATTAATTTATGTTTACAGTTGTGGTTTTACTTGTTCTACCAGTTATGTGTTAAGACTATTTGGCTGAATTCTTCTTTGTCCAAACTTTTGGTGAGGAGGTGTTCCTGGGTATATTAGTTTATTTGGATCAATTAAGTGCCCCTATGTAGGCCTTTTAAAGTAATTACTGATAGAGGGGCACCTAGGTGACTCAGTTGGTTAAGCATCTGCCTTTGGCTCAGGTCATGATCCCAGGTTCTTGGGATCAAGACCCCCATCAGGCTCCCTGCTCAGCAGGGAGTCCGCTTCTCCCTCTCCCACTGCCCCTCCCTCTGCTCTTGTTCTCTCTGGGTGTGTCTCTCTCAAATAAATAAATTTTTAAAATCTTAAAAAAAAAAAAGTGGACTATTGATGTCTCCTACTGTTATTATTGTATTGCTGCCTACTTCTTTTTTCAGATATGTTGATATTTGCTTTATATATTTAGGTGGCTTGATGTTGGGCACACATATACTTATAATTGCAATATCTCTGGTTGAATTGATCCTTCTATGTGTATATAATCACCCTCTTTGTTTTTTGTGACTGTTTTTGACTTAAAGTCTATTTTATCTGGTAGAAGTATAGCCACCTCTTCTTTCTTTTGGTTACCATTTGTATGGTATATATTTTTCTATCCCTTCACTTTCAGCCCATGTGTGTCCTTAAATATATGTGAATCTCTTATAGATGGCATTTAGTTGGGTCTTTTTTTTTTTTTTAATCCATTCAGTCATTCCAGGTCTTTTGATTGGTGAGTTCAGTCCATTTACATTTAAAGTAACTATTGATAAGTCAGGTTTTACTACTGCCACTTTGTTGTTTTCTGACTGTTTTATGGTTCCCTTGTCCTCTCTTCTTTTGCTGTCTGCTTTTTTTTTGGTTTGATGATTTTTTTCGTAGTGATATGCTTTGTTTTTTTCTCTTTTCTTTTATGTGCCTATTTTAAGTTTTTCTTTGTTGTTACCATGAAGCTGCATTGAACCTTATAATTACGACATCTATTTGAAGCTGATAACACCTTAACCTTTATTGTATCCAACAGTTCTACACTTTTATTCCTTCCCCACACTTTGTTATTAATGTCAGTGTTTACTTCTTTCTGTGTTGTGTATCCACTAACAAATTTTGCAATTATAGTTACTCTTAATCATTTTGTGTTTTTCACTTTTATACTGTTTAAAAGTGATTATGTACCGCTGTTACAGTATTATTATATTCTGTGTTTGTCTGTATATTTACCTTTACCAATGATATTTGCATTTTCCTATGCTTTCTTGTTGCTTTTTAACATTGATTCATCCCAACGTGAAGAATTTCCCTTTATCGCCTCTTGTAAGGAAAGCCTAGTGGTGGTGAACTTGCTCAGCTTTTGTTTAACAGAGAAAGTCTTTACCTCTCCTTTATTTTTGAAGGACAGATTTGCTAAGTAGAGTATTGTTGGTTTGTAGTTTTTTCCTTGAGTACTTTGAATATATATCATCCTATTGTCTCCTGGCCTGCAGGATTTCTTATCAGAAATCCACTGATAGTCTTATGTGCGTTCTCTTGTATATGAGGACTTAGTTTTTTTTTGGAGCTTTGAAAATTCTCTTTGTCTTTGACTTTTGACAATGAAATTTTTTTTTTTTTTTGATGTCTGATCTTACTTATTTGTCACTCTTAGAAAATCTCATTTTTGACTGGACTCAGACTTAGAGGTAGAAGCTCTCAGAGAGGACAGCCTCTGTCTCTTGGCAATCTGTTCCTGGCGTTTTTCTTTGGCCTCCTTCATTCTCTTGGCCAAAAGTTTAGCATATTCTGCAGCCTCTTCCTTAATTTTCTCAGTGCGCTGCTTCTTCAAAACAATACTCCGATGCTTGTGCTGCAGGACACGTGGAGTAACAAGATGCTGAATCTTAGGCACTTTGGTTCTAGGTTTCTTACCTTCTTTGTTTAGGGGCTTTCTCACAACATACTGGCAGACATCATCTTCTTTAGAAATTGAAAAGTTTGCGGATTCTGCTGGCTCTTTTGGGCCCCAGGCGAAGAGGCACAGTAGTATCAGTGAGTCCAGGAATATCCTTCTCCGCTTTTTTTACAATGACCAAGTTGAGAACACTGAGATTGACATCCACAGTGCAACCCCGAACAGATTTGCACTTTCTCTCTCCAGTCCTCCTTGGTCTATAGCAGGAACGCCCCTCACTCAGCAGCAGGCAGACACAGCCATGGGTCAAGACACCCTGCTTCATGAGGAAGCCTTGTTTGTCATCGCCACCACTGATTCGGACCACACAACCCTTCCATTCTTCACCCAGAGTATTAGCAGCAGCAGCAGCAGCCCCTCCAGCAATCCTGTGGGATTGCAGAGGCCAGGCAGCCCTCCAGAGCATCAGCAGCAACTTCTGGGGCCATACGCTTCTTATAAAAGGTACGAAGTTTACGTTCATTGTCCACTTCAGTGAGTTTCTGGCAGCCAGTATCTGGGAAGGAGATGTTCAGCTCACCACAGTTCTGAGGTGCCATGAAAAAGAGCTGACAATGTCATTTTAATGTGTCTTTATGTAGACTTCTTTGGTTGCACCTATTTGGGCATTTTTAAGCTTTATGAATCCAGATGTTCATTTCTATCCCCAGAGCTGGGAAATTTTCAGCCAATTTTCTTCAAATAAACTTTCTAGCCCCTTCTCTATCTCTTCTACTTCCATGACTCTGTTAAGGAATATGTCGTTTCTTTTCATGGTGTCTTATATGTCCCATAGTATTTCTTCATTATTTTTCATTTGCTTTTTGCTTCTCTGACTGGATAATTTCAAATGACCTGTATTTGAGTTTACTAAGTCTTTCTTCAGCTTGATTGAGTCTGCTGTTGAAGCTTTCTGTTGATTTTTTTTTTTCAATTCAGTCATTGTATTCTTCAGCTGTAGGATTTTTGTTTTTTCTTGGCTTCTCTCTTTGCTGAACTTCTCATTTGTTGATGTATTGTTTTTGTTTAGTTGTATATCTGGGTTCTCCTGTAGTCCACTAAGCTTCTTTCTTTTGTATGATTATTTTTGAATTTTTTCTCAGGCAATTCATAATCTCTATTTCTTTAAGCTTGGCTACTGGGGCTTTATTAGTGGTGTCATGTTTTCTTGATCTTTCATGGTCCCTGTAACTTTGCCTTGGTATCTGCACATTTAAGAAGAAGTTATCTCGATTCTTTACAGACTGCCTTTGGCAAGAAAAGACATTTGCCAGTCAGCCTAGCCTGACTTGTTAATTTTAGCCATTCTGACTGGTGTGAGGTGGTATCTCATTGAGGTTTTGATTTGGATTTCCCTGATGCTGAGCGATATTGAGCACTTTTTCATGTGTCTGTTGGCCATTTGGATGTCTTCTTTGGAAAAATGTCTGTTCATGTCTTCTGCCCATTTCTTGATTGGATTCTTTGTTCTTTGGGTGTTGAGTTTGATGAGTTCTTTATAGATTTTGGATACTAGCCCTTTATCTGATATGTCATTTGCAAATATCTTCTCCCATTCTGTCGGTTGTCTTTTGGTTTTGTTAACTGTTTCCTTTGCTTTGCAAAAGCTTTTTATCTTGATGAAGTCCCAATAGTTCATTTTTGCCCTTGCTTCCCTTGCCTTTGGCAATGTTTCTAGGGAACAAACCAGTAACTCAGCTGCCTGTGAACTCAGCTTCGGCTGAGGTCCAAGAGGTTGCTGCCTGTGTTCTCCTTTAGGATTTTGATGGACTCCTGTCTCACATTGAGGTCTTTCAACCATTTGGAGTCTATTTTTGTGTGTGGTGTAAGGAAATGGTCCAGTTTCATTCTTCTGCATGTGGCTATCCAATTTTCCCAACACCATTTGTTGAAGAGACTGTCTTTGTTCCACTGGACATTCTTTCCTGCTTTGTCGAAGATTAGTTGACCATAGAGTTGAGGGTCCATTTCTGGGCTCTCTGTTCTGTTCCATTGATCTATGTGTCTGTTTTTGTGCCAGTACCATGCTGTCTTGATGATGACAGCTTTGTAATAGAGCTTGAAGTCTGGAATTGTGATGCCACCGGCTTTGCTTTTCTTTTTCAATATTCCTCTGGCTATGCAGGGTCTTTTCTGGTTCCATACAAATTTTAGGATTATTTGTTCCATTTCTTTGAAAAAAGTGGATGGTATTTTGATGGGGATTGCATTGAATGTGTAGATTGCTCTAGGTAGCATTGACATCTTCACAATATTTGTTCTTCCAATCCATGAGCATGGAACGTTTTTCCATTTCTTTCTGTCTTCCTCAATTTCTTTCATGAGTATTTTATAGTTTTCTGAGTACAGATCCTTTGTCTCTTTGGTTAGATTTATTCCTAGGTATCTTATGGTTTTGGGTGCAATTGTAAATGGGATCGACTCCTTAATTTCTCTTTCTTCTGTCTTGTTGTTGGTGTATAGGAATGCCACTGACTTCTGTGCATTGATTTTATATCCTGCCACTTTACTGAATTCCTGTATGAGTTCTAGCAGTTTTGGGGTGGAGTCTTTTGGGTTTTCCACATAAAGTATCATATCATCTGCAAAGAGTGAGAGTTTGACTTCTTCTTTGCCAATTTGGATGCCTTTGATTTCTTTTTGTTGTCTGATTGCTGTGGCTAGGACTTCCAATACTATGTTGAAGAGCAGTGGTGATAGTGGACATCCCTGCCGCGTTCCTGACCTTAGGGGGAAAGCTCTCAGTTTTTCCCCATTGAGTATGATATTCGCTGTAGGTTTTTCATAGATGGCTTTTATGATATTGAGGTATGTACCCTCTATGCCTATACTCTGAAGAGTTTTGATCAAGAAAGGATGCTGTACTTTGTCAAAAGCTTTTTCTGCATCTGTTGAGAGGATCATATGATTCTTGTTCTTTCTTTTGTTAATGTACTGTATCACATTGATTGATTTGCGGATGTTGAACCAACCTTGCAGCCCAGGGATAAATCCCACTTGGTCATGGTGAATAATCCTTTTAATATACTGTTGGATCCTATTGGCTAGTATTTTGGTGAGAATTTTTGCATCCATGTTCATCAGGGATATTGGTCTGTAATTCTCCTTTTTGATGGGGTCTTTGTTTGGTTTTGGGATCAAGGTAATGCTGGCCTCATAAAATGAGTTCAGAAGTTTTCCTTCCGTTTCTATTTTTTGGAACAGTTTCAGAAGAATAGGTATTAATTCTTCTTGAAATGTTTGGTAGAATTCCCCTGGGAAGCCATCTGGCCCTGGGCTTTTGTTTTTTGGGAGATTTTTGATGACTGCTTCAATTTCCTTAGTGGTTATAGGTCTGTTCAGGTTTTCTATTTCATCCTGGTTCAGTTTTGGTAGTTGATACATCTCTAGGAATGCATCCGTCTCTTCCAGGTTATCTAATTTGCTGGCATAGAGTTGCTCATAATATGTTCTTATAATTGTTTGTATGTCTTTGGTGTTGGTTGTGATCTCTCCTCTTTCATTCATGATTTTGTTGATTGGGTCATTTCTCTTCTCTTTTGGATAAGTCTGGCCAGGGGTTTATCAATCTTGTTAATTCTTTCAAAGAACCAGCTCCTAGTTTCGTTGATCTGTTCTACTGTTCTTTTAGTTTCTATTTCATTGATTTCTGCTCTGATCTTTATGATTTCTCTTCTCCTGCTGGGTTTAGGCTTTATTTGCTGTTCTTTCTCCAGCTCCTTTAGGTGTAGGGTTAGGTTGTTTATTTGAGACCTTTCTTGTTTTTTGAGAAAGGCTTGTATTACTATATACTTTCCTCTTAGGACTGCCTTTGCTGCATCCCAAAGATTTTGAACAGTTGTGTTTTCATTTTCATTGGTTTCCATGTATTTTTTAAATTCTTCTTTAATTTCCTGGTTGACCCATTCATTCTTCAGTAGGATGCTCTTTAGCCTCCATGTATTTGAGTTCTTTCCGACTTTCCTCTTGTGATTGAGTTCTAGTTTCAAAGCATTGTGGTCTGAAAATAGGCAGGGAATGATCCCAATCTTTTGGTACCGGTTGAGACCTGATTTATGACCTAGGATGTGATCTATTCTGGAGAATGTTCCATGGGCACTAGAGAAGAATGTGTATTCCGTTACTTTGGGGTGGAATGTTCTGAATATGTCTGTGAAGTCCATTTGGTCCAGTGTGTCATTTAAAGTCTTTATTTCCTTGTTGATCTTTTGCTTAGACGATCTGTCCATTTCAGTGAGGGGGATGTTAAAGTCCCCCACTATTATTGTATTGTTGTCGATGTGTTTCTTTGCTTTTGTTATTAATTGCCTTATATAATTGGCTGCTCCCATGTTAGGGGCATAGATATTTACAATTGTTAGATCTTCTTGTTGGATAGATCCTTTAAGTATGATATAGTGTCCTTCCTCATTTCTTATTACAGTCTTTGGTTTAAAATCTAATTTGTCTGATATAAGGATTGCCACCCCAGCTTTCTTTTGGTGTCCATTAGCATGGTAAATGGTTTTCCACCCCCTCACTTTTAATCTGGGGGTGTCTTTGGGTCTAAAATGGGTCTCTTGCAGACAGCATATCGATGGATCTTGTTTTTTAATCCAGTCTGTTAGCCTGTGTCTTTTGATTGGGGCATTTAGCCCATTTACATTCAAGGTAACTATTGAAAGATAGGAATTTAGTGCCATTGTATTGCCTGTAAGGTGACTGTTACCATATATTGTCTGTGTTCCTTTCTGGTCTATGTTGCTTTTAGGGTCTCTCTTTGCTTAGAGGACTCCTTTCAAGATTTCCTGTAGGGCTCGTTTTGTGTTTGCAAATTCCTTTAGTTTTTGTTTGTCCTGGAAGCTTTTTATCTCTCCTTCAATTTTCAATGACAGCCTAGCTGGATAGAGTATTCTTGGCTGCATATTTTTCTCATTTAGTGCTCTGAATATATCCTGCCAGTCCTTTCTGGCCTGCCAGGTCTCTGTGGATAGGTCTGTTGCCAATCTAATGTTTCTACCATTGTAGGTTACATATCTCTTCTCCCGAGCTGCTTTCAGGATTTTCTCTTTGTCTCTGAGACTCGTAAGTTTTACTATTAGATGTCGGGGAGTTGACCTATTTTTATTGATTTTGAGAGGGGTTCTCTGTGCTTCCTGGATTTTCATGCCTGTTTCTTTCCCCAAATTAGGGAAGTTCTCTGCTATAATTTGCTCCATTATACCTTCTGGCCCTCTCTCTCTTTCTTCTTCTTCTGGGATCCCAATTATTCTAATGTTGTTTTGTCTTATGGTATCGCTTATCTCTCGAATTCTGCCCTCGTGATCCAGTAGTTGTTTATCTCTCTTTTTCTCAGCTTCTTTATTTCCCACGATTTCATCTTCTATATTACTGATTCTCTCTTCTGCCTCATTTATTCTAGCAGTTAGCGCCCCCATTTTTGATTGCACCTCATTAATAGCCTTTTTGATTTCTACTTGGTTGGATTTTAGCTCTTTTACTTCTCCAGAAAGAGTTCCTCTAATAACTTCCATATTTTTTTCAAGCCCAGCTAGTATTTTTAAAGTGATGATTCTGAACTCTAGATCTGACATCGTACTAATGTCCGTATTGAGTAGGTCCCTGGCAGTCGGTACTACCTCTTGTTCTTTTTGTTGAGGTGATTTTTTCCGTCTTGTCATTTTGTGCAGAGGAGAATAGATTAATGAGAGAACAAAATGCTAGCAGAGTAACCACGTCCCCAGAAAATATACTCTAAACAAATCAGAAAAGACCTGAAGCAGTGGGATAAGAAGGGGAAAGAGAGAAAAAAGAAAAAGAAAAAAAAGAAAAAGATAAAAATAAAAACAAAAGCAAACAAAACAAAACAACAACAACAAAAGAAAAACCAGAATGTGATCAAATATGATCTATATGGTATATAGATCAGTGCCACACACTAGATTTGGGGTGTATTTTGGTCTTTTAGAAGAAAGTGTCTCCCAAAATTTTAAAGAAAGAAAAACTTATATATGTACAAAAATAAGGGTTGATATGATGAAGGGATGGAAAATGACTTTAAAAATGGAAAGTATAAAAAATTTTATAAAAGGAATTGATAAGAAGTTGTTTGAAAAAAGAAAGAAGAGGATTTAAAAAAAGAAAAAAAAAGAAAAAAAAAAGGGAGAGGATGTGATCAGGCAGGGGAATAGAAAACACCATATACTAGAGATTTAGGGTATATTTTAATCTGTTAGAAGAAACTATCTCAAAATTTTAAAGAGAGAACAACTTATATATATAAGCCAAAAATACGGGTAACTACTATGAAGGGATAGAATATGACTCTAAAAATGAAAAATAAAATTTTTTTTTTAAAAAAAAGGGATTGATAAGATGTTTGAAAAAGGGAAAAAGAAAAATTCAAAAAGAAATAAAAAGACAAAAAGACAGTTAAAAAAAAATTAACTTTAAAAGACTAAGGAATCATGGTAAAAAAGCCGTGAATTCTATGTGCAGTAGTCCCCTAGCGCTGGAGTTCTGCTGTTCTCATTGATCGGTAAACTTGGTCTTGGCTGGCTGTTCTCGCTGATCTTCTGGGGGAGGGGCCTGTTGCCATGGTTTCCAAATGTCTCTGCCAGAGGCGGAATTGCCCCGCCCTTGCCCCCTCCCAGCTAAGTAATCTGCTCGGGTTTGCTCTCCGGGGCTTTTGTTCCCTGCTAGCTTTCCGTACAGCTTTGGAGGCGGAGAGTGAAAATGGTGGCCTCCCAATCTCCGCCCCGGAGGAGCCGAGAACTCGGGCCCCGCTCCTCAGTGAGAGGGGCAGAAGGTTTATTTGAACAAACTGAAGATGAGGACTTCTCTAACCTGGGGAAGGAAAGAATTATTCAAGTCCAGGAGTCACAGAGAACCCCCAAAATCAATAAAAATAGATCAACACCTCAACATATAATAGTGAAGCTTACAAATTTCAGAGATAAAGAGAAAATCCTGAGAGCAGCACAGGACATGAGGTCTTTAACCTACAAGGATAGAAACATAACACTAGCAGCAGACCTGTCCACAGAGACCTGGCAGGCCCAAAAGTACTGGCATGATATATTTAACCTATTAAATGGGCAAAATATGCAGCCAAGAATACTTTATCTAGCAAGGCTGTCATTTAGAATAGAAAGATAAAAAGCTTCCAGAACAAACAGAAACTAAAGGAATTTGTGAGCACTAAACCATCCTGGCAAGAAATATTAAAAGGAATCCTTTGAGTGAAGAGAGAGCCCAAAAGTAATGTAGACCAGAAAGGAACAGAGACAATCTATAGAAACAGCAACTTTACAGGTAATACAATGGCACTAAATTCTTATCTATCAATAATTACTCTGAATGTAAATGGACTAAACACTCCAGTCAAAAGACACAGGGTATCAGATTGGATAAAAAAACAAGACCCATCAATAAGCTGTCTACAAGAGACACATTTTACTCCCAAAGACACCTCCAAATTGAAAGTGAGGGGGGTGGAGAACCATTTATCAAGCTAATGGACATCAACAGAAAGCTGAGGTAGCAATCCTTACATCAGACAAACTCAATTTTAAACCAAAGACTATAATAAGAGATGAGGAAGGACACACTATCATAATAAAAAGATCTATCCAACAAGAAGATCTAACAGTTGTAAATATTTATGCCCCTAACTTGGGAGCAGCCAAATACATAAACCAGTTAACAACAAAATTAAACAAACACATTGATAATAATACAATAATAGTAGGAGACCTTATCACCCCACTCACAGCACTGAACAGATCATCTAAGTAAACAATCAACAAGAAACAAGGGCTTTGAGTGACACACTGGACCAGATGGACTTCACAGATATATTCAGAGCATTCCATCCTAAAGCAGTAGAATACACATTTATCTCTAGTGCACATGGAACATTGTCTAGAATAGATCACATACTGCATCACAAATCAGGTCTCAACTGATACAAAAAGACTGTGATTATACCATGCATATTTTCAGACCACAATGCTTTAAACCTTGAATGCAATCACAAGAGAAAATTTGGAAGGAACACAAATACATGGAGGTTAAAGAGCATTCTACTGAAGAATGAATGAGTCAACCAGGAAATTAAAGGAATTTAAAAAAATAAATGGAAACAAATAAAAATGAAAACAGGACAGTTCAGAACCTTTGCGATGCAGCAAAGGAGGTATTAGGAGGGAAGTATATAGCAATACAGGCCTTTCTCAAGAAACAAGAAAAGCCTCAAATGCATAATCTAACCTTACACCTAAGGGAGCTGGAGAAAGAACAGCAAATAAAGCCTAAATCCAGCAGGAAAAGAGAAATAAAGATTAGAGCAGAAATCCAATGATATAGAAATAAAAAAAATCAGAACAGATCAATGAATCTAGGAGCTGGTTCTTTGACAAAATTAATAAGATCAATAAACCCCTAGCCAGACTTAAAAAAAGAAAAGAGAAAGGACCCTCATAAATAAAATCATGAATGAAAAAAGAGAGATCACAAGTAACAACGAAGAAATACAAACAATTATAAGAACATATTATGAGCAATTATATGCAAACAAATTAGGTAATCTGGAAGAAATGGAGACATTCCTAGAAACATATAAACTACCAAAACTGAAACAGGAAGAAATAGAAAACCTTAACAGACCCATAACCAACAAAGAAATGGAATCAGTAATCAAAAATCTTCCAACAAACAAAAGTCCAGGGCCAGATAGCCTCCCAGTGGAATTCTACCAAACATTTAAAGAAGAATTAATACATGTTCTTCTGAAGCTGTTTCAAAAAATAGAAATGGAAAGAAAACTTCCAAACTCTATGAGGCCAGCATTACCTTGATCCCAAAACCACAGACCCTACCAAAAAGAATTACAGACCAATATCCCTGATGAACATGGATGCAAAAATTCTCAACAAGATACTAGCTAATAGTATCCAATGGGCACATTAAAAGGATTAATTACCATGACAAAGGGGGATTTATTCCTGGGCTGTGAGGGTGGTTCAACATCTGCAAATCAATCAATATGATACACCACATTAATAAAAGAAAGGACAAGAACCATATGATCCTGTCAATAGATGCAGAAAAATCATTTGACAAAATATAGGATCCTTTCTTGATAAAAACTTTCTGCAGTGTAGGGATAGAAGGTACATACCTCAATATCCTAAAAGCCATCTATGAAAAACCCACAGTGAATATCATCCTCAATGGAGAAAAACTGAGAGCTTTCCCCCTAAAGTCAGGAGCATGATGGGAATGTCCACTCTCACCACTGTTGTTCAACATAGTACAGGAAGTCCTAGCCTCAGCAATCAGACAACAAAAACAAACAAAAAATAAAAAGCATCCAAACTGGCAAGGAAGAAGTCAAACTTTCACTCTTTGCCGACAACGTGATACTCTATGTTGAAAACCTAAAAGACTCCACCCCAAAATTGCTAGAACTGATACAGAAATTCAGCAAAGTCACAGGATATAAATCAATGCACAGCAGTTAGTTGCATTTCTATACACTAACAATGAGGCAGAAGAAAGAAATCAAGGAATTGGTCCCATTTTCAGTTGCACCAAAAACAGTAGGATACCAATGAATAAACCTAACCAAACAGGTAAAATATCTGTACTCTGAAAACTAGAGAACACTTATGAAATAAAGAAACAAAAAATGGAAAAGCATTCCATGCTCATGGATTGGAAGAACACATATTGTTACAATGTCTGTGCTACCCAAAGCAACCTACACATTCAATGCAATCCCTATCAAAATACCATCAGCGTTTCTCCACAGAGCTAGAACAAACAATCCTAAAATTTGTATGGCACCACAAAAGACCCCAAATAGTCAAAGCAGTCTTGAAAAGCAAAGCTGGAGGCATAAAATTCTGGACTTCAAGCTGTATTACAAAGCTGTAGTCATCAAGACAGTATGGTACTGGCACAAAAACAGACACATAGATCAATGGAACAGAATAGAGAGTCTGGAAATTGACCCTCAGCTCTATGGCCAACTAATCATCTACAAAACAGGAAAGGATATCCAATGGAAAGAAGACAGTCTCTTCAACAAAGAGTGTTGGGGAAATTGGACACCACATGCAGAAGAATGAAACTGGACCACTTCCTTACACCATACACAAAAATAAACTCAAAATGGATGAAAGACCTAAATATGAGAAAGGAATCCATCAAAATTCTAGAAGAGAACACAGGCAGCAACCTCTTTTACCTCAGCTGCAGAATCTTCTTGCTAGACACATCCCCAGAGGCAAGGGAAACATAAGCAAAAATAAACTGATCATAATAAAAATTTTTTAAAAATAGAGACTTAAAAAAATCAACTATTGGGACTTCATCAGGATAAAAAGCTTTTGCACAGCAAAGGAAACAGTTAACAAAACTAAACGGTGGGGCTCCTGGGTGGCTCAGATGGTTAAGTGTCTTCCTTCAGCTCAGGTCATGATCTCAGGGTCCTGGGATCAAGCCCCGCATCGGGCTCCCTGCTTGGTGGGGAGCCTGCTTCTCCCTCTCTCTACTGTTCCCCCTGCTTGTGCTCTCTCGCTCTGTCAAATAAATAAATGAAATCTTAAAAAAAAACTAAAAGGCAAAATAGATGTGGTATGTGTGTGTATATATATGTATGTATATGTACATACAAACACACACACACACACACACACACAAAATGGAATTTTACTCAGCCATGTAAAAGAATGAAATCTTGCCTTTTGCAATGTCATGGGTGGAACTAGAGGGTATTATGCTAAGTGAAATAAGTCAGAGAAAAATACCATATGATGTCACTCATATGTGGAATTTAAGAAACAAAACAAATAACATAGAGGAAGGCAAGGAAAAATAAGATGAAGATTGAGAGGGAGGCAAACCATAAGAGATGCTGAACTCTAGGAAACAAACTGAGGTCTGCTGGAGGGGAGGTGGGATAATTGAGTGATGGGCATTTATGAGGGCACTTGATGTAATGAGCATTGGGTGTTATATGCAACTGATGAATCCCTAAATTATAACTCTGAAACTAATAAAAAAACTTTATGACTTCAAGGAGCTTTACTTGACTATCTTATATAAAGTAGCACCATCTACCAATGTTACTGAAATAGGTAATCATTTACAGGTTTTTGCTCTTTGTGTGTTTCTCCTCCTGGAATTTTTCTCTCATGAGAGCAGGAGCTTTTTGGTCTTGTTCATTAATGTATTGATAATACCTTACACAATGTATGCCACATAGTATAGGCCCTCAATAAATATCTTTTGAATAAATGGATTGATTATAAGTGATTAGTTTTAGTAGATGAGGCAGAGGGAAATGTGTAAGGTAAGTCAGTCTCAGGTTTCTGTCTGTACATCTGTGTGGGTTATGGTAAGGAATGTGGCATGAGGAATACATTTTCAGATATGCTAATGAGTAGTGTTGGGAGTGCCGCAAGGAAACCTAGTATAATGGGTGTCCAGCATGAAGTTCTGGAACTTAGCAGGAAGACATTGATTGGGGCAGACTGTGGCATTATCAACCTCAAGACAGTAGCTGGAATGAAGTGGGACTGGATGAGATGGTTCAGTAGGAGTTTTGTAGACCTACTTTTAAGGTGTCTGCATATATTACCTTTAAATATTGTTTATTTTTCACAGTTTTATCTTTTCTGTGCTTTCACTTTTTCTCCTTTGAGATTAATGTTCTGTCATTTGTTCTTTTCTGGATGATTGATAGACATGCCTGTCCTTTATAAGCAGTAATAATAGACATAAAGGTAGTATTTGTTTTTTTATTTTCATAGGAATTCACAATGGAGAAGGATACCATCATGGCAGTAAAAAACTTATCTTTCAATGTATATGAGGGGCAAATCACTGTTCTTCTGGGAACTAATGGGGCAGGAAAGACTACCACCTTATCAATTCTCACAGGTAAGTTTTCAGGGTCACCCTGATCACAGATACTGTGCATCAAACTCTGAAGCTTCTGTGTACCCTCTTAACATTGACATCATTGTTATTTAAGTTATATACACAGTTGTTGATTAATTCACACTCTTCTTTTTTTAATTTTATTTTATTATGTTAATCAACATACATTACATCATTAGTTTTTGATGTAGTGTTCCATGATTCATTGTTTGCGTATAACACCCAGTGCTCCATTCAATACGTGCCCTCTTTAATACCCATCACCAGGTTAACCCATCCCCCCCGAACCCTCAGTTTGTTTCTCAGAGTCCATAGTCAATTCACACTCTTCTTAAACAAATCATTTGTTGTAAAGTTTAAAAATCAGTATTTATTTTTGCATCTCACATGCATCTTCTTCATAATATACTGTTCTCATTGATGAAGGCAAAGACCCTCTTCTTTTTTTTTTTATTTGTTCCTTTATTTTCTTTTGTCTTACTTTCCCTTTTATTCCCCTGTCCCCTTCATAGGAAACCCATTCTAATTCAATTTACATAGTTTTCATTGTAAAATGTATAATATATATTCTTATGAATGGATTTTTATATTTATTTAAAATTTTTCAATTAACAAAACTAAAAGGCAATGCTACGGAATGGAAGAAGATATTTGCAAATGACATTACAGGTAAAGGGCTGGTATCCAAGATCTATAAAGAAACTTCTCAAACTCAACACCCAAAAAACAAATAATCTAGTCAAGAAATGGGCAGAGGACATGAACAGACACTTCTTCTTCAAAGACATACAAATGGCCAACAGACACATGAAAAAATGTTCAACATCACTTGCCATCAGGGAAATACAAATCAAAACCACAATGAGATACCACCTTACACAAGTCAGAATGGCTAAAATTAACAAGACAGGGAACAACAGATGTTGGTGAGGATGTGGAGAAAGGGAAACCCTCTTACACTGTTGCTGGGAATGCAAGTTGGTACAGCCACTCTGGAAAACAGTATGGAGGTTCCTCAGAATGTTAAAAATAGGGCTACCCTATGACCCAGCAGTTGCACTCCTGGGTATTTACCCCAAAGATACAGATATAATGAAAAGAAGGGGCACATGCACCCCAATGTTCATAGCAGCAATGTCCACAATAGCCAAACTGTGGGAGGAAGCTGAGATGTCCTTCAAAAGATGAATGGATAAAGAAGATGTGGTCCATATATACAATGGAATATTACTCAGCCATCAGAAAGGATGAATATCTACCATTTACATTGACATGGATAGAACTGGAGGGTATTATGCTAAGCGAAATAAGTCAATCAGAGAAACACAATTATCATATGGTTTCACTCATATGTGGAACATAAGGAAGAGTGTAGAGGACAATGGGGTAGGGGGGAAAACTGGGAAGAAATCAGAGAGGGAGACAAACTATATGAGACTCTTGACTCTGGGAAACAAACTGAGGGTGGCAGAAAGGGAGGTGGGTGGGGATAACTGCCCGATGGGCATTAAGGAGGGCATGTGATGTGATGAGCACTAGGTGTTACACTGAACTGATGAATCATTGAGCATTATATCAAACACCAATGATGTACTATACCTTGGCTAATTGAATTTAAATTAAAAAATTTCAAACATTCATCCAGGATGAAAGATTTTATACCCTTACACCTACCACCTAGATTCTACTATTTTAATATTTTACTGCACCATCAAAAGGAATGAGATCTTGCCATTTGCAACGACGTGGATGGAACTGGAGGGTATTATGTTGAGTGAAATAAGTCAAACAGAGAAAGACATGTATCATATGATCTCACTGATATGAGGAATTCTTAATCGCAGGAAACAAACTGAGTGTTGTTGGAGTGGGGGGTTGGGTGGGAGGGATGGGGTGACTGGGTGATAGACACTGGGGAGGGTATGTGCTCTGGTAAGCGCTGTGAATTGTGCAAGACTGTTGAATCTCAGATCTGTACCTCTGAAACAAACAATGTAATATATGTTAAGAAAAAAAAGAAGAAGAAGGTAGCGGGAGGGGAAGAATGAAGTGGGGGAAATCGGAGGGGTAGACGAACCATGAGAGACGATGGACTCTGAAAAACAAACTGAGGGTTCTAGAGGGGAGGGGGGTGGGAGGATGGGTTAGCCTGGTGGTGGGTATTGAGGAGGGCACATTCTGCATGGAGCACTGGGTGTTATGCACAAACAATGAATCATGGAACACTTCATCTAGAACTAATGATGTAATGTATGGGGATTAACATAAGAATAAAAAAATAAATAAATATAATATTTTACTGCAGTTGTCACATATCTATTGATCCCATTTTTAGGCATCTCAAAATTAATTTTAGATGTTAGTATGCTTTTTACTAAACAATTTGATATGCATATTTTAACTATAATTTTTCTTTTGGTATAAAATTTTATTATGATGAAACACTTAAATTTTAAGTGTTTATTTGCTGATTTTGACATGCATACATCTCTGTAATCCAATTGCCTGTTAAACTGGAGAAATTCACTACAATTCCAGAAAATTCTCACTTTACTCTAGTGATCCACTTGTAATTCATAGCAACCAGTACATTTCAGATGAGGCAATAACTTCATTCATATCATCAATGTATACTAATAAGCCAGATATTTGGTTTTTTATAAGGATTTAAGGTATATCTATTTATTTATTCATGTTTCAAGTTTTATTTAAATCCCACTTAGTTAACCTATAGTGTAATACTAGATTCAGGAATAGAATTTAATGATTCATTATGTACATATAACACCCAGTGCTCATCACAGCAAATGACCTCCTAAACTCATCACCCATTTAGCACATCCCCAGCCTACCTCCCCTCCAGCTACCCTCAGTTTGTTCTCTGTAGTTAAAGAGTCTCTTAAGTTAGGCTTCCCTCTCTTTTATTTCCCTTCCCATATGTTCATCAGTTTTGTTTCTTAAATTTCACGTAAGTGAAATCATTTGATATTTGTTTTTCTCTGACTGACTTACTTCACTTAGCATGGTACACACTAGCTCCATCCTTGTCATTACAAATGGCAAGATTTCATTCTTTTTGGTGACCGAATAATATTCTATTGTATATATATGCCACATCTTCTTTACCCATTCATCAGTTGATTGCCATTTGAGCTCTTTCCATAGTTTGGCTATTGTTGATAATGCTGCTATAAACATCAGGGTACATGTACCCCTTTGAATCAGTATTTTTGTATCCTTTAGGTAAATACCTAGTAGTGCAATTGCTGGGTCATAAGGTAGTTCTATTTTTAACTTTTTGAGGCACCTCCATATTGTTTTCCAGAGTGGCTGCACCAGTTTGTATTCCCCCCAACAGTGTCAAAGGGTTCCCCTTTGTCTTCATCCTCACCAAAATCAGTTGTTTCTTATGTTGTTAATTTTAGTCATTCTGACAGGTGTGAGGTGGTATCTCATCATGGTTTTAATTTGTATTTCCCTGATGGCCAGGTGATGTTGAGCATGTTTTCATGCGTCTGTTAGCCATCTGGATGTCTTCTTTGGAAAAGTGTCTATTCATGTCTTCTGCCCATTTCTTAACTGGATTATTTGTTTTTTGGGTGTTGAGTTTGAGAAGTTCTTTATAGATTTTGGATACTAACCCTTTATCAGATATATCATTGCGAATATTTTTTCCCATTCCAAAGGTTGCCTTTTAGCTTTGTTGATTGTTTCCTTTGCTGTGCAGAAGCTTTTTATCCTAAGTTGATTTTTGCTTTTGTTTCCTTTGTCTCTGGAGACATCTCTAGTAAGTTGCTATGGCTGATGTCAAAGAGCTTGCTGCCTCTGTTCTCCTCTAGGATTTTAATGTTTCCTGTCTCGCATTTAGGTCTTTCATCCATTTTGAGTTTATTTTTTGTATGGCATAAGAAAGTGGTCTATTTCATTCTTCTGCATGTTGCTGTCCAATTTTCCCAACCCCATTTGCTATAGAGACTGTCTTTTTTCCATTGGATATCCTTTCCTACTTTGTCGAAGATTAGTTGACCATACAGTTGTGGGTCCATTTCTGGGTTCTCTATTCTGTTCCACTGATCTGTGTCGGCTTTAGTGCCAGTATCATACTCTCTTGATGACTACAGCTTTGTAATACAGCTTGAAGTCCAGAATTTGATGCCTCCAGCTTTTCTTTTCTTTTCTCTTTTCTATTTCTTTATTTTTTTATTATGTTAAGTTAGCCACCATACAGTACATCATTAGATTTTGATATAGTGTTCAATGATTGCGTTGGCTATTTGGGGTCTTTTGTGGTTCCATACAAATTTTTGGATTGTTTGTTCTAGCTCTGTGAGAAATGCTAATGGTGTTTTGATAGGAATTGCATTAAATGTATAGATTGCTTTGGGTAGTATAGACATTTCAACAATATGTGTTCTTCCAATCCATGAGCATGGAACGTTTTTCCATTTCTTTGTGCCTTCCTCAATTTCTTTTATGACTTTTCTGAGTACAGATTCTTTGCCTCTTTGGTTAGATTTATTCCTAGGTATCTTATGGTTTTGGGTGCAATTGTAAATGGGATCAACTCCTTAATTTCTCTTTCTTCTGTCTTGTTGTTGGTGGATAGAAATGCCACTGATTTCTGTGGACCGATTTTATATCCTGCCACTTTACTGAATTCCTGTATGAGTTCTAGCAGTTTTGGAGTGGAGTCTTTTGGGTTTTCCACATAAAGTATCATATCATCTGCAGAGTGAGAGTTTGACTTCTTCTTTGCCGATTTGGATGCCTTTTCTTTCTTTTTGTTGTCTGATTGCTAAGGCTAGGACTTCCAGTACTATGTTAAATAACAGTGGTGAGAATGGACATCCTTGTCTTGTTCCTGACCATAGAGGAAAAGCTCTCAGTTTTTCCCCATTGAGGATGATATTCACTGTGGATCTTTCATATATGGCCTTTATGATGTTGAGTTAAGTTCCCTCTATCCCTACTTTGTTTAGGGTTTTTATAAAAAATGGGTGCTATACTTTTGTCAAATGCTTTTTTCTGCATCTATTGAGAGGATCATATGGTTCTTATCCTTTCTTTTATTAATGCATAATATTGTTTTGATTGATTTGTGAATATTGAACCATGCTTGCAGCCCAGGAATAAATCCCACTTGATTATGGTGAATGATTCTTTTAATGAACTGTTGGATTTGATTTGCTAGTATCTTGTTGAGAATTTTTGCATCCATGTTCATCAGGAACATTGGCCTGTAATTCTCCTTTTTAGTGGGGTCTTTGTCCGGTTTTGGAATCAAGGTAATGTTAACCTCATATAATGAGTTTGGAAGTTTTCCTTCCATTTCGATTTTTTGGAACAGTTGGAGAAGAAAAGCTGTTAACTCTTCTTTATTTTTTTTTTTAAGTTTTTATTTATTTATTTGAGAGAGAGAGTCAGAGAGAGAGAGAGAGAGCACAAGAGGGAGGAGCGGGAGAGGGAGAAGCAGACTCCCCGCCGAGCAGGGAGCCCGATGCGGGACTCGATCCAGGGACTCCAGGATCATGACCTGAGCTGAAGGCAGTCGCTTAACCAACTGAGCCACCCAGGCGCCCTGTTAACTCTTCTTTAAATGTTTGGTAGAATTTCCCAGGAAGCCATCTGGCCCTGGACTTTTGTTTGCTGGGAGATTTTTTTTTTTTTTTTTTTTAGTTTATTTATAACTCCGTGTGGGCCTTGAACTCACGACCCTGAGAGCATGCTCTACTAACTGAGCTAGCCAGGTGCCCCTGTTGGGAGGTTTTTGATTATTGATTCAATTTCTTTGCTGGTTATAGGTCTGTTCAAATTTTCTATTTCTTCCTGTTTCAGTTTTGGTAGTTTATAGGTTTCTAAGATTGTATCCCTTTCTTCCTGGTTGTCCAGTTTGTTGGCATATAATTTTTCATAATATTCTTTTATGATTGTATGTATTTTTCTGCTTTTGCTTGTGATCTCTCCTTTATTATTTGTTATTTTATTCATTTGGGCCCTTTCTCTTTTCTTTTTGATAAGTCTGGCTAGGGGTTTATTGATCTTATTAATTCTTTCAAAGAACCAGCTTCTAGTTCTACTGGGCTTTTTGTTTGTTTGTTTGTTTGTTTGTTTGTTTGTTTAAGATTTCATTTATTTATTTGATGGAGAGAGAGAGAGAGAGTAAGCACAAGCAGAGGGGGGGAGGAGCAGAGGGAGAAGCAGGCTCCCCACTGATTAGGGAGCCCAAAGTGGGTCTCAGTCCCAGGGCCCTGGGATCATGACCCAAGCCGAAGGCATTCACTTAAATGATTGAGCCATCCAGGTGCCCCCCATCCCCTCACTTTCAATCTGCATGTATATTTAGGTCTAAAATGATTCTCTTGTAGCCAGCATATTGGTGGGTCTTATTATTTTATTCATTCTGATACCCTATGTCTTTTGATTGGGGCATTAAATCCATTTACATTCAGTGTGATTATTGATAGATGAATTTAGTGCCACTGTATTACCTGTGATGTCATTTTTCTTTTTTTTTTTTTTAATTTCTTAAGTTCTAGTCACTTTTTTTTTTTAGATTTTATTTATTTTTGAAAGAGAGAGAGAGTGTACAAGCAGGGGGAGCAGCAGTCAGAGGTAGAGGGAGAAGCAGGCTCCCTGCTCAGCAGGGAGCCCGATGTGGGGCTTGACCCCAGGACCCTGGGATCATGACCAAGCCAAAGGCAGACGCTTAACCATCTGAGCCACCCAGGCGCCTCTGGAGATTTTTCTGTTCCTTTCTAGTCTTTGTCACATTTGGTCTTTCTTTTCCACTCATGAGTCCCCTTTAATATTTCTTGCAGGGCTGTCTTAATGGTCATCTACTCCTTTAGTTATTGTTTGGGAAACTATCTCTCCTTCTATCCTGAATTAACAGCCTTGCTGGATAAAATATTCTTGGCTCCATATTTTTCCCATTCAGCATGTTGAATATATCATGCTGCTTTCTTCTGGCTTGCCAAGTTTCTGTGGACAGATCAGCTTCTAACTTTGTCTTCCCTTGTAAGTTAAGGATTTCTTTTCCCTTGCTGCTTTTAGGATTTTTTTTTCCTTATCTTTGTTTTTTGCAAATTTTACCTCCCTGTGTCTTGGTGTTGGCCTGCTTTTGTTGATTTTGATTGGAGTTCTCTGTGCCTCCTGGATTTGGACATCTGTTTCTTTCCCCAGATTAGGGAATTTTTCAGCTTTAATGTGCTCAAATAAACCCTCTACCCCTTCCACCCCCTCTTCTTTTGGGACTCCTGTGATATGAATGTTGTTACACTTTACGGAGTTGCTGAATTCCCTAAGTATATATTCATGATCCAGTATTTTTTTTCTCTCTTCTTTTCAGCATTATATTCCATAATTTTGTCTTCTGTATCACTTATTCTTTCCTCTGCTTCTTGCATTCTTGTGGTCATTACATCCAGTTGGTTTTGCATCTCAGTTACAGCAGTTTTTATTTTGGCCTGACTAGTTTTAGGCCTTTTATCTCTGCCCAAAGGGACTCCCTGGGTCTTCTATGCTTTTCTTAAGCCCAGCTAGTATCCTTATGCTTGTTTTTAAATTCTAGATCAGGCATATTCTCATATCTGTTTTGATTATATTCCTGGCTGTGACCTTTTCTTGTTCTTTCTTTTGGGATGAATTCCTCCACCCTGGCATTTTGTCTAGGTCTCTGTCTTCTTCTGTGTGTTAGGAAAGCCTCTTATGTTTTCCACTCCTGAGAGTAATGGCTCTAAGAGGTCATATATTGTCCAAGGCCTGGTGCTTCAGGAAATGTTTCTGGTGTATGTTGTGTGCACTCTACTGCTATGTTTTGGCTATGTTAACTGTTCATAGCCTCAGTCATCTTATCCCATTTTATTGTATCAGGGAGTTCCTGTATAATTTTCTTGAAATGGATGTGTTGGTGACATTGTGTCAGAAAACATTGGTACTGTTCCTCTTTCAGACACCATGCATTAAAGTGTGATAAACTCTATTGTACATGTTTCTCACCCACTAGACAAAATAATGCCAGAAGTCAGATATACAAAGTTAGAGGCATTCCAACCCAGGCTCTGCCCCATCTTATGTTAATATCATTAATAATGACACTTTGTTAAAAATGAAAGATCTGGGACAAATGTTAAATGGGTTAGAGGGCCTAGCAACTAGAGTAAAGGAGAACATTTAATTACCCTAAATGTAATGGACAATCTTGAATACATTTTTCCTTTTCAAAGTGTTTTTTAAAATTTTTTTACATTATTATTATTTGTTCAGAGCTTTGTCGGGGAGAGGCAGAGGGAGAAAGAGAATCTCAAGCAAACTACGGGCTGGGCTCAGGGCCCCACATGGGGCTCAATCTCACAATCCTGAGATTGAAATCACTTGAGCTGAAATCAAGAGTTGGATGCTTAACTGACAGAGCCACCCAGGTGCCCCTCAGAGTGTACTTTTTAAAGTGGAATTATTTTTTAAAGATTTATTTTATTTATTTTAGAGAGAGAGAGTGTGTGTGTGGTGGGGGGAGGTAGAGAGAAACACAAGCAGACTCCACGCTGAGCAGGGAGCCCAACACAGGGCTTGATCCCATGACCCTGAGAGCAGATCTGAGCCAAAACCAAGAGTCCAACGCTCAACCAACTGCACACCCAAGTACCCATTAAAATAGAATTATTGAGTTGTGGAACTTAAGAAGTTTTATAACTATATTTAGTATGTTATCAACTGTTTCATCAGAAAAATGGCCCAGTTGCCATCTATGCATAAATGTTATGCAAACATTTTTAGACTATTACATGAGATTATGTTTTATCTTCCAACAAAATTTTAACTTCTAGAAGGTAGGGGTCCTACATTCTGAATTTTTCATTAAAAAAAATCAACCACAGTGTTCATAATGCTGTGCTCAGATCATAGTATGGCTCACATATGTTGTCAAATGGCAGACAGCAGTACTAGAATATTGGAACAGCAAATTCTTCAAAGCATTTTATATTACTCAAGTAATTAATATTATTTTGTACTCATTGAAAACTAGAATATATGGATAAGCAAAAAATAAAGGAAAAACTATTTCTTTCCCCATCACCAGACCACTTATACTTACCAGACTATTACTTCTGTAGAAGACTCTGATAACTTCTTTTAGTAATCCTTAAGTAGACTGAAGTTTAGGTGCTAATGGACAGTGTGTTGTCAGGTTCTCTCACAGAGGCTAAGCTTCTGTCATGTCTTCTGCTTAATTCCAGGTTTGACTCTTCCTACAAGTGGAAAGGTGTATATTAATGGATATGATATCTCAAAAGACATGGTTCACATCAGGAATAACTTGGGCTTTTGCCCCCAGGATAACATATTGTTTTCAGAATTGACAGTATCAGAACATCTCTATTTCTACTGTGTGGTGAGTCAGAGAGATGTTCTTTTCCTCCACTCTTCATATGCTTCAGGCAGTGTGACCAAGGATCAACATCCTTACTCTAATTTAGTGGAAGGTTTTTTTGGCATTGTTCTTTTAAAACCATAAAGGAAGGCAAAAGGAAGAAGAATTGTCTTATATATAGATAAATGTGTAAAAGAAGTTCTGATGTAAGAATTTTTTTAAGTATAAAGTTGGAAGCACCATGTAAACTCTGGCCCTATCTTTCTAGATAAAAGGAGTACCTCCAGAGATACGTCTCACAGAAATTAATAAAATGCTGACTTCTTTTGGCCTGCTGGAAAAGCATGATGCACTTGCAAAGTCACTGAGTGGAGGAATGAAGCGCAAACTCTCCATCATTATAGCACTTATAGGAGGTTCCCAGGTAAAGAATGGTTAACATGAGTCCCTGCTCCAGCTGATAAGTGAAACTCACCTGACACAAACCTAAAAGCTGATATGAATCTAACTTTCTAAAAGGAACTTCCAAAGTGATAATCAGAGGGGATTCCCATTATTGACCAGGTGGTGTAATGTGGTTATGGGGTTTGAAATTACTATTAATTTTGCAGAGTTCTTAATGTAATGTAGTGTAAATTATGTATCTTAACTTAAATATACCCCCCATAAATAGTAAGTTACCCCATAAGGGACACAGCATGGATCATGGAATTGCTCTTCTGGTCTTTAGGTGGTGATACTTGATGAGCCAACATCTGGCATGGACCCAGTCTCAAGGAGATTCACCTGGGATGTCCTTCAGCAGTATAAACATGATCGTACCATCTTACTGACCACCCACCACATGGATGAAGCTGATGTCCTGGGTGACCGTATAGCCATCATGGTCAAGGGATCCCTGCAGTGTTGTGGCTCTTCAATTTTCCTGAAAAGAATATATGGTCTCTCTCCTTTTGATCATTGTTTGGATGCTAATGGCTTAATAATATTATTCTAACATGATTATTATTTGTGTCACTCTACACAGGTCTTCAAAATCTTCCTGTGTCCTATTATGTTAGAGCTAAACATTGAAATCAACTCTTTGTAATTTAGACAGTTCCTGTCTATTTAATTACTTCTGATTATTACTTAATAAGTGTATTCTGACTTAGAAAATATTCTTTGTTGACCCCACAAAAGTCATGAAGTGTTAAATTTGTTGCAGGAGTAAAGTAATGCTTCTGAGGGATTTGGTACATAGATTCATGGCTTTGAGAGGAGAAAAATCAATGACTAGAAATTTCTGACCCTTTTTAATCAAATCAATATCAAACTTCTAGTGTAATGAGTTAAATGCTTTCAAGTTTATTTTCATGAATATTCCTGAGATGTGGCACTTGATCAACAAGAATTTATTGAACAGAAAATGACCAAACTGTGAAATAAAATTGTCTTGACTTCTTGACTTTGAATAAATAAATAGTCTGGTTAGTCAGTAAAACTAGTACATTGAAAATGAACAATACAAAAACCTATATAATTGGTTCTGAAATTACATGGCTCAAAGCAGTGAGTGCTTCAAAATTGGGAAGAGACTAATGAGAATAGTTAAACATGATATCATTCCATTAATCATGAATTCAGTATTTGAATTCATTCACTCAACTCACATTTATTACAGGTGAGTTATTCACGTTTACACACATAATCTTATCTAATCTTTATGACATCACCATTTTTATGAAGTAGAACACTGGGGCTCATATTAAATAATGTATTCAAACCATGTCAGTAAATGGACCTGGGTCCCTCTGATACCACAGCCCATGCTTTGCATTCTCATATGCTACCACTTCCTCATCAAGGAGGATGTTGGGTTTTAAATAGTCAATTTGGTGAATATCAGAAAGAGAGGGACTCATATTGTTGAATGCTTTTGAACTTATATATGAGGATATAGAAATTGATATTTCCATAGTAGGTTAGTTGTAGACACAAAAGTATTACTCAAGTATATTGATTATCCATAGAGTGTCTTCAGTTGTAGGCTTTATAAAGGCAATGGAGAAAAGAACACAATTTTTAAGGAAATTGGATAAGTAAATAAGAGCAAGAGGATAAAAATGGGCCTTTTTTACCCCTGGAACAATGAGGAAGTCGGCCTGGATCAGAAGGTTTTTGGGGAGGATCAATAAGAAATTAAGTTTGATGGTCAGGGGTAGAAAATAGAAGGGCACTGAAAAAAACAAGAGTGGTTTTCATTAGATGTACAAATGTACATATAAGAAGAAGTTAGAAATAGTGAATTCAAAGGCTCCATTCTAGGATATAACAGTAAACCACCTTAAAGTGATGAATGATAATATAAGAGCAACAAGATCAGAAAGATAAGTATGTGTGTATACTTATACACAGATGTGTGCACAAACATGCATGTGTATAAAATCCTGAACGGATCAGGCAGACTTGGCACTGGAAGTCCACACAGCCTGTTTTCGTATGACAAAGTGAAGACTTCCTAGTACAGTGAGGTGAAATTTTACAGTTTTCATTCATTAATATAGTGAGGTAAAAGTTTCCACTTTTGACGTGTCTGAAATGTGGTGAGTAAGCATTAAGTATTTAAAGAATGATGGAAGGAAGAAAATCCAAAAAATATATAAAACATTAAAACTTTAACAAGTTTAAATTCTGGTCAGCATATGAAACCTATACATCCAAAGGTTAAAGAGTCAGGAACTGACTAAGAGGAATGACTTGAAGGTAATTTGAAATCCATTTGCTCCTAAGCACAAACATGATTCCTCTTATCAAATTAAAAATCAGGTCACATTTTTCCTTTGTAATATCCATTGTTTTTATCATTAATCACTGAAGAAAAGAGTATTTGTTTTCTTGTGTATTTGTAATATGGGAAATATATTTTTCCTTAGTTTAAATAAGAAAATGTCAGAATGGAAGCTATAATAAATAACACTGAGAACCTAAAAAAAAAAAAATGAAATTTTTAACAGGCAAGAGACTGTTTTGGGGGGAAGGGAGTGTTTAATTTGGAAGGTTACATTTTTATAATTTTGATTTTTAAATGGATATTTTCAGGTGTGGGATACCATATAATTATGGTGAAGGAGTCTCATTGTAATGTTGAAGAAATTATTCGAGTGGTTGATCAACATATACCTGAAGCCAGATTGGAGAACAATGTTGCAGCTGAATTATCATTTATCCTACCCAAAGAATACACACACAGGTATGGATCCAGAGAATGTTAGATAAATGGTTTTTGGTTACCAGAAATAACTATTACTTTTCCGGGTTTCCTTGGGCTTGGCAAGTAGATTCTTTCTCGTTGCCACTTGACAAATTATAGTCAAAAATTTACCTTCCAAGGCACCCAGTAAGAGAGTCTGTTACTAGTCTGTGGCTCCGGTGTGCTTTAGGACTTGAAGCGCCGGAAGTTTCAGCATTGTGAGCTCAGTCGGGGCAGGGTATGACCTGTCAGCCTCTACATTCTGGCCTGATGGAAGAAATTTTCAAGTTGTATATGCTATGAAGGCCATGGAAAATAGTAGTACAGCTATTGGAATCAGATGTAAAGATGGCATTGTCTTTGGGGTAGAAAAGCTAGTCCTTTCTAAACTTTACAAAGAGGGTTCCAACAAATGACCTTTTAATGTTGATTGGCTTCTGGAATGGCACTAGTAGGTTTGTTGGCAGATGCTCATTCTTTAGCAGACATTGCAAAAGAAACTTCCAACTTTTTCCATTAAAACGTCTTGCAGACAGAGTGGCCATGTATATACATGCATATACACTGTACAGTGCTGTTAGACCTTTGGGCTCTGGCTTCATGTTAGGGTCTTACAGTGTGACAGTGCACAGCTCTGCATCAGGGTTTCATATGGCAATTGGGGCTGTGCCATTGGCAAAGCCAGGCAAACTGCAAAAGACAGAAACTAAGGGAAGAGGAAATTTATCATAAACTTCCAGGGACTGTGCCAACTTCATCTTCTTGCAAGATGTAATTACTAGCATCATATTCCCTTAAAGCAAGCTTGTTGGAATTCTCAAAAGAAGATAAATAGAGGGGAACTTCTTCAACTGGGTAAGGAATATCTACAAAAAGCTTATAGCTAACATCATACTCAGTGGTGAGAAACTTGAAATTTCCCATTAATATCAGGAACATAGGAAGGAAGTCCCTTCTCATCACAGCTTTCCAACATTATGCTGAAAGTCCTAGCTAATGTAATAAGAAAAGACAAGGAAATGTATGTAGATTGGTAAGGAAGAAATAAATCTTTGTTTACAGATGACACAATCATCCTATACAAAATGTCTGAAAGAATTGACAAACCCTCCTGGAATTAATAAGTGATTATAGCAAAGATGCAGTATACAAAGTTAATATGCAAAAGTAAATCACTTTCCTATATATTGTCAATGAACAAATTGTATTTTGAAATTATAAACACACTTCTAAAATTTAACACCTCCAAAAATGAAATGCTTAGGTATTAAGTCTACCAAATATATGCAAGTTCTATATGAGGAAAACTACCAAAGTTGGATGAATGAAATAGAAAAACTAAAAAATGAGATATTTTATGTTATGAATAGGAAGACTCAGTATTGTCGGGTGTTAGTTTTTCCCAACTTGCTCTATAGATTCAATGCAATCCTTTTTTTTTTTTTTTTTTTTCTCAAATAGTCTCCATGCCCAGCATGGGGCTCAAACTCACAGCCCTGAGAGCAAATCCTGAGCTGAGATCAAGAGTCAGACCCTCAACTGACTGAGCCACCCAGGCACTCCTTGATTCAATGCAATCCTAATCAAATTCCCAATAAGTTACTTGATGGATATCAACAAATTGATTCTAAAGTTTATATGGAGAGGAAAAAGACCCAAAATAGGCAACACAGTATTGAAGGAGAACAGTGTTGGAGACACTCACCAATTTCAAGACTTGCTGTAAATCTTCCATAATCATGATGGTGTGATATTAGTGAAAGAATAGAAAAATAGATCAATGGAACAGAACAGCATGTCCAGAAATTGACCAACATAAATATAGTCAACTAATCTTTGTCAAAGGAGCAAAGGCAATACAATGGAGAAAAGATAGTCTCTTCAACAAATGGTGCTAGAACATCCATATGCAAAAAAATACCTTACACCCTTCACAAAAATTAACTCAAAATGGATCATAGGTCTAAATGTAAAATGAAAAACTATAAAACTGCTAGAAGATAATCTAGGAGAAAACCTAGATGCCCTTTGGTATGGCAATGAGTTTTAGATACAACACCAACAGCATGATCTCTGAAAGAAATCACTGAAAAGCTGAACTTTATTAAAATGAAAAACTCTGCTCTGTGATGGGCAATATCCACAGAATTAGAAGACAAGCCACAGATTGGGAAAAATATTTGCAGAAGACACATCTGATAAAGGACTGTTATCCAAAATATTCAAAGAACTCTTAGAACAATAAGAAAACATGCAACCCAACTTAAAAATGGGCCAAAGACTTTTTTTAAAAGATTTATTTATTTTAGAGAGAGAGAGAAAAAGAGAGAAAGAGAGAGCATGCAGGGGAGAGGGGCAGCAGGAGAGGGAGACAGAGAATCCCAAGCAGACTATGCACTGAGTCCAGAGCCCAACACAGGGCTCAATCTCATGACCCATGAGATCACAACCTGAGCCAAAACCAAGAGTCTGATGCTTAACTGACTGAGCCACTCAGGCACCCCTAAAAAGGGGCTAAAGACTTTAACAGACATCTCACCAAAGAAGACATAGGGGTGGCAGATAAATATGTTCACCTCATATCAGGTAAATGCAAATTAAAACAATAATTAGATACCACTACACACTGATTAGAATGGCCAAAATCTGGAACACTGACAACACCAAATACTGACGAGGATGTGGATTCAACAAGGACTCTCATTCATTGCTTGGCAGAATGTAAAATGGCACAACCACTTTGGAAGACAATTTGGTGGTTTCCTACAAAACTAAACATACCCTTACCATTTGATTCAGCAATCACATGCCTTGGTATGTATCCAAAGTAGGTAAAAACTTACATACAAAAACTTGCACATGGTTTTTATAGCAGCTTTATTCATAATTGCCAAGACTTGGAAGCAAACAAGATATCCTTAGTATGTGAGTGGATAAACTATGGTTCATCCTGACAATGGAATATTATTCCACATTTCGTAGAAATGAGCTATCAAACTGTGAGGAGATGTGGAGAAACCTTAAATGCATATTATTAAGTGAAAGAAGCCAATCTGAAGTGGCTACATACTAGATGATTTCAACTATATGACATTCTGAAAAAGGCAAAACTAGGGAAACAATGAAAAGATCAGTGGTTGCCCAGGATGTAGGTTGGGTGAGATAAATAGGCACAGATATTTAGGGCAGTGAAAAAACTCTGTAATAAAATGATAGATATATGTCATTATACATTTGTCCAAACCATTGAATATATAGCACCAAGAGTAAACCTTTGAGTAAACTGTGGATGTTAGGTGATTATGATATGTCAATGAAGGCTCATTTTTGGTGAAAAAAAATGTAACATTCTGGTGAGTGATAGTGATAGTGGGGGTGGCTATGTATGTCGGAGCAGGGTTTATATGGGAAATCTCTGTACCTTTCAATTTTATTGTAAACCTAAAACTACTTTAAAAGTAAAGTATTAAAAAATGACTAAAGAAAAAATTAAGAATTTGATTAGATCTCTAGCAAGTAGAGATTGAATTAGGAATCAGAATCTTTCACAGTGAAAAGACCAGGGTCAGGTGGCTTCAGTGGTGAGTCTACCAAATGTTTAAGTGAAAATGAATACAGTCTTTCACAAACTGTTCCAAAATAGAAGAGGGAACCCAATTCCATTCTATGAGGCCAGTATAACCATATAATAAGACTAGACAAAGAGAAAACTATAGAATATCACTTTTAGAATATCGAGGCAAAAAAAACCAAAAAAACCCACAAAAACCTAACTCAACCCAAACACAAAATACTAGCAAAACCAATCTACAAGCACTTAAAAAGGATTATACATCTTGACCTAGTCAGATTTGTCTCAGGAATACAAGGTTGGTTCACATGCAAAAATTATCAGTGTAAACACCACATTAATAGAATAAAGGACAAAAATTACATGATTATCTCAAAAAATGAAGAAGTTCCTTTGACACAATCTATACTCGTTCATAATAAAAGCACTCAACAAATTAGGAATAGAAAGCAAGTTTCTCAGCTTGCTAAAAGGCATCTGTGAAAAACCCACAGCTAGCATCATATTTATGGTGAAAGGATAAAAGCTTTCCCTATAAGATAAGGAACAAGCCAAGACATCTGTTTTGCCTTTTGTATTAAACATCGTACCAGAAGGCAATTCAAGAAGAAAATAAATAAAAGGAATACAAATCAGAAAGAAAGGAGTGAAACTATCTATATTCATAGATAACACGTTCATTTATATAGAAAATTATAAAGAACCAACTTTAAAAATGTATTAGGACTAATTCAGTGAAGTTGCAAGATATAAATGTAATGTTAAAGAATTACTTATATTCTCTATACACTTTCAATGAGCAATCCAAAAATGAAATTAAGAAAGTAATTCCATTTACAGTACCATAGAAACAATAAAATAGCAAAAATTTAACAAAAGAACTATATGACATATAACTTTTTGAAAACTATTAAAAAAATCATTGAAAGAAGTTAAAGAAGACCCAAGGAAATGGAAAGACATCCTGTATTCATGGATTAATATTAAGATGGCATACTCCCTACAGAATCAACACAATGCCTATAAAAAATTCCAACTGCCTTTTTTTTTTTTTTTTGCAGAAATTGACAGGCTGATCCTAAAATTAATATGAAATGGAAGGGTTGCTAAATAACCAAAACAATCTTGAAAAAGAGGAAAGTTGGAGGATTCATATTTCCTGATTTCAAAACTTACTATAAAACTGTAGAAATCAAACTATATGGCATTAGAATAAGGATAGACATGCACAGAAATGAAGTAAATCAGAATTCAAGATTAAACTTTTATATAAAATTGATTTTCTGAAGCATTCAGAAACAATTCAGCTGGGGCAAGAATAGTCTTTTTAGCAAATGATGCTGGGACATTGGGTATTCACATGCAAAAGAATGAAGCTGGATCCTTAATCTCACACCATAGACAAAAAATTAGGTCAAATGGAGCAAAGGCCTAAATATAAGAGTGAAGCTTTTAGAAGAAAATAAAGGCATAAATCTTAGTGACCTTGGATTAGGCAATTTTTCTTAGCTGTGACATGAAAAAATATAAGCAAGAAAGAAATAGAAATAGATAAATTGACTTCATGAAAATTAAAAATGTTTCACCTTCAACTACACTGTCAAGAAAAAGAGAGCCCAAATAATGGGGAAAAATGTAAATCACATATATCTGATAAAGGACGAGTATGCAGAATATATAAAGTATCTTTTCACTTCACTCTTAAAAGACAAATCATTTAATTTAGAAATGGGCAAAGACTTTGAATAGTTGTTTTTCAAAAAACTATGTAGAAATGGCCAAGAAGCACATGAGAAGATGCTCAATATCATTAATCATTATAGAAACAGAAAGTAATAACCACAATGAGATACTGCTTCACACCCAGTAGGATGGGATAATTTTTTTTTTTTTTTAAGAAAATACAAGTTTGAGTTTGGATATGGAGAAGTCAGAACCCTTATACATTGCTGGTAGGCATGTAGAATAGTGTAGCCACTTTGGTAAATTATTTGGGAATTCCTCAAAAAGCTAAACATTGAGTTACCATTTGATCCAGCAATTCCACATCTAGAGATATACCCAGGAGTTTTGAAAACTTATGTCCACAAAAAAGTTTACAGCAGCATTATCGATAATAGTAAAAAAGTAGAAGTTATCCAAATGTCCATTGATTCATGTATGGACAAATAAAATGTGGTGTATCCATATAATGGAATGTTATTCAACTATAAAAAGGACTGAAATGTTATACATGCTACAACATGGATGAACTTTGAAGTCATTAAGACAAGTGAAAGAAGCTAGACACAAAAGGCCACATATTGTATAATTCCATTTATATGACATGTTCAGAATAGGCAAATCCAAATGGGATTTTTGTATGTAATTTTTTCTTTTCATGATTGCTTGATGTAGATTCACAGTGTTCTCTTTAATCTTAACTGAGATAATGAAGAAGAAAGTTTCCAAATTTTTAAAATTTATATAGTTCTATATTGTGCAATGGATACAGGGATGAATAGTAACCATTACTCTGGATGAAAAAGAGGAAAGGTTGATAAACTGCCTGACATCATATTATTCATTTATTTGTTTATTGTATTGTCTTACACTAAAATGTTGTATCAGGGACATAGTTTTGTTCACTTCTGTGTCTCCTGGACCCAGAACATTGCCTAGCACATAGTTGACACTACCTAAATACTTGACGGATGGGTGAAATAATCATTGATGAATCACAATTATAAAAAGTTATTTATGGAAGTGTAAGGTGCTCTTATATTGGAATCCTCAGGAAAAGTGAGCAACGTGTAAGCCAATATCCAAATGACGAATAAAATTTAGGTAGGAGAGGAGGTGGGTTAGAAACAATTTTTGGAGGAAAAAATATCAGAAACAAAAAGGGACATGTCACATTTGAGAGCCTAGACAAAGGCCGGTGTGGCTGGAGCATGGAGGGAAAAGTGCACAGATATGACTGTTGTTGCACTGGAATATCTTTTTCCATCCCTTCACTTTCATTTTTTAGCACTGAATTTTCTTTGTTTTTCCTTCTTCCTTCTTTCCTTCCTTCTTCCCTCCCTCCCTCCTTCCTTCCCTCCCTCCTCCATCTTTCCTTCTTTCTTTCTTTCTTTCCTTCCTTCCTTCTTTCTTTCTTTCTTTCCTTCCTTCCTTCTTTCTTTCTTTCTTTCTTTCTTTCTTTCTTTCTTTCTTTCTTTCTCTTTTTCTTTCTTTCTTTCTTTCTTTCTTTCTTTCTTTCTTTCTTTCTTTCTTTCTTTCTTTCTTTCTTTCCTCTCTCTCTTTCTTTCTTTTTTTCTTTTCTTTCCAAAGACAGAGAGAGAGAGAAAGAGTGCATGTGAGCAGGGGAGGGGCAGAGAGAATCTCAAGCAGGCTCCACACCCAGTGCGGCAGAGCCCAATGCAGGGCTCAATCTCATGACCCTGAGATCATGACTTGAGTCAAAATCTAGAGTCAGATGTTTAACTGATGTGTCTTAAGGTCTGAAGAGAGTCTCTTGTAGGCAGCATATAGATGGGTCTTGTTTTTTTTATCCATTCAGTCACCCTATGTCTTTTGATTGGAGCATTTGTCCCCTTACATTTAAAGTAATTATTGATAAGTGTGCACTTACTGCAATTTTGTTGTTACCTGGTTGTTTTTATAGTTCTCTGTTCCTTCCTTCCTTCTCTTTCTGTCTTCCCTTGTGGTTTGATGGTTTTCTTTAGTGTTATGCTTAAACTCCTTTCTTTTTCTTTTTTGTGTATCTATTACAGGTTTTTTTTTTTTAAGATTTTATTTATTTATTTGACAGGGAGAGAGATAGCAAGAGCAGGAACACAAGCAGGGGGTGTGGGTGAGGGAGAAGCAGGCCTCCTGCCTAGCAGGGAGCCCGATGTGGGACTCGATCCCAGGACCCTGGGATCATGACCTGAGCCAAAGGCAGACGCTTAACGACTGAGCCACCCAGGCTCCCTATTTTTTTTTTTTTTTTAAGATTTTATTTATTTATTTGACAGAGAGAGAGTATTACAGGTTTTTGATTTGTGGTTACCATGGGGTTCATATATAGCATCTTAACATGTGCAGCTTTGTGTCTTAAGTTGATGATTACTTAAGTTTGAACATGTTTTAAAAGCAGTAAATTTTTACTTCCTCTTGCATGTTTTATGTATGTGATTTCATTTTTATCTTTTTATTTTGTGTATCTCTTGACTAAATTTGTAGATATAATTGATTTTATTACTTTTGTGATTTAACCTCAATACTGGCATTATAAGTCATTAATATACTACCTTTATCATATGTTCACTTTTACCAGTGAGATATTTTTCTTTTCATAATTTTCTTACAGATTGTCATCACCTTTTCTTTTCACTTAAATCCCTTTAGCATCTTGTAAGGCTGGTATAGTGGTAATGAAACTCCTTTAACTTTTATTTGTCTGGGAAACTCTTTGTCTCTTCTTTAGTTCTGAATGATATCCTTCCTGGATAGAGTATTCTTGGTTGTAGCTTTTTTCCTTTCATCACTTTGAATATATCATTGCCACTTTCTTCTAGCCTACAAAGTTTCTGCTGAAAAATCAGCTGGTTACCTTTTGGGGTTTCCCTTTTATGTAACTTTTCTCTTGCTGTTTTTAAGATTCTCTATCATTAATTTTTGCCACTTTAATTACTATGTGTCTTGGTGTGGGCCTTCTTGGCTTCATCTTATTTGGGGCCTACTGTGCTTCCTGGACCTTACCTAGATTAGGGAAGTTTTTAGCTACTATTTCTTCAAATAAGTTTTCTCCCCCCACTTTCTCTTTCTGGGATCCCTATAATGCAAATGTTATTATGGTTGATGTTACAGAGGTCCCTTAATCTTTTCTAATTTTTATTATTTTTTTTTCTTTTTGCTGTTCATCTTGGTTGCTTTCCATTACTCTATCTTCAGGATTGTTGATCCATTCATCCTTCTGCATCATCTAATCGGCTGTTCATTCCTTCTAGTGTATTTTTCATTTCAGTCATTAAATTCTTCAGTTCTGACTGGTTCTTTCAAAAATTTCTATCTCTTTGTTGAAGTTTTCACTGAATTCCGCTCTTTCCTTAAGTGCAGCAAGTATCTTTATGACCATTACTTTGAATTCTTGAGCAGTCATATTGCCTATCTGCATTTCATTTAGCTCTTTTATTGTGATTTTGGCTTGCTCTTTTATTTGGTACATATTCCTCTGTCATTTTGTCTGACTCTCTTTGTTTCCATGTATTAGGCAGGTCAGTTACATCTCCTGGTGTTGAAAGAAGTGGCCTTGTGTAGAAGGCATATTGTGGTGCCAGGTAATGCAATCTTCCCTGGTCACTAGAATTAGGTGTGCCAAGGGTGTCCCCTGTGTTGGCTACATGCTCCTTCCTATTGTGGTTGAGTTGTGATTGCTGTAGGCATGCTGATAAGTGGGGCTGGCCTTCAGTGCTATGACTGCCACAGCCTGCCTTGCCTGCTGCTGGGGCACTGGGCAGGGTTTGCTCTCTATGCTGTGAGAGGCCCAGTTGTAGCTACCATCAGATTTCTCATGGGCATGGCCAGCCTGGCCCACTGCAGTTAGCCACTGTGACATCTGCAGGCACATTTAAGGGCAGGGCTTTTTCCCTGTGCAGACAGCTAAGAGGCCTGGCAGCAGGAATTGTGGGTGTGCTGGTGTGCAGGGTTATCTCCCCACTCTCCCCAGAGCATGAATCACTTTGCAGGAGCACCTGCTGAGGCAGTCGGGTTAAGTGGTGTGGATCTGCAAGGGAATGTTGGGGTGGACCTCACGGTTCTAACAAGGTAGATAAATTGTGTTAGAGCTGGCTTCTGTAAGCTTTCTGGCTATCTATGTTGAGAGAAGGCAGGAAAAATGATGCCTTGTAAGCACTTTTGTTCCTGGAGAAATCTGCAGATCCCTGCCTTCCACCTCCGACATATGTCCTAAATTAGTGAATAAATCTTCACGTATACCTATGGCACCTTTCAAGCTGCTACATCTGTGCTATTTCTCTGGCCAAGTTATTTAGTATGCTGGCTCTTTAAGAACAGGGACTCAGTTTCCTGTTGCCCTCTGATTCTTCAGGAGGTAAGCCTAATAATTTTTAAAGCTTCCAGAGTCAAGCCTCACTCATTTTCAAAGCCAGATGTTATGGGGACTCATCTTTCCAGTGTGGGTCCCCAGGGCCAGGGGTGTCTGGTGTGGGGTTCAATCCTCTTGGTTCCTGACTACATCTTCACTTCTCCCTCCTTTCTTGATGTGGTCTTCACTCTATGTCTTTAGCTGTGGAAGATCTGTGCTGCCAGTCTTCAGGTTGCTTTCAGAATGAATAATTGTTGCCTTGGTGTGTGCATGGGCTGCAGTGAGTTCAGGATCTTCCTCCTCTGTCATCCTCCTATATTTGTACATTTTTATCTATAGTTTCTAAATGTTCTATAGTTAAACATTACTTTGTATCAAGAAAATTAGTATTTAAATTGTATCAAGAAAAATAGTATTTTCATTAAAAGATATGGAAATTTTCTCTATATATAGAACATTCTTCTAAATCACTAGTAATATTAGAAGAACAAATTTAAGCTAGATTTTATTAGAATTTTTTTTTTTTTTGCTTTTAGAGGAAGAAAAACTTTTTTAAGATTTTATTTATTTGAGAGAGAGTGAGCGAGCAAGAGAGAGAGAGAGAAGGAGCAGGGAGGAGGGGCAGAGGGAGAAGCAGACCCCCTGCTGAGCAGGGAGGCCGACATGGGGCTCGATCCCCAGGACTCCAGGATCATGACCTGACACTTAACTGACTGGGCCACCCAGGTGCCCCAAGGAAGAAACACTTCTGAAATGGTAATGGTAAATGTTGATAATCATTTTGTGAAATTTCCTCTTTATATACTCATAGTGGGAAACTCTTAAAAATATTCATAAAGTTTGACCCAACAATTCCAGGACATAATTGTTTTCTAAGGAAACATCTAGAAACATCTAAATTCCCAACAATAAAGAAAACTTAATTCAATTATAAAACATTCATAGAATGGAATATGAATCAATCTTTGGAATTTATATTTTCATAGAAAAATATGCATAACATTAAATTTAAGATTTGGGTATAGAATCCTATAATGTAGGACACTAATATGCAAAATAAGGGAAAAAAGTTAAAAAATAGATAGTATATCACATTGTTAACAGTGGTGTTTTTTTCTGGGTAGTAAAACTTTTTATTTTCTTCTTTAAATATTTGTATTATCCACATTTTCTGTATTTACTACTTTTTTCATGAGAAAAAAGGATAATAATGCTTGAGGATTCATTAAAATTTTTTGTTTTGTTTTCTGATTTCACCAGCCCTAAAGAGGCCAGAGTCTGCTGTTTAACCAACATATATACATGAAAACACAATTACTACTAAAGTTTCTCATTACAACAATGAATGAATTAAAAAAAGGATCCCATAATCCTTCTCCTTAGATATAGTTACTCTTAAGATTTGAGTTTGTTGTATATTGCTTAAGATTTTTTTACGCAGAAAATAGTATGGAGATTATTCAAAAAAAATTAAAAATAGAGCTACCATATGATTCAGCAATCCCACTTCTGGGTATTTATCAAAAGGAATTGAAACCAGGATCTCAAAGAGACACATTTGCTCTCTCGTGTTTATTGCAGCATTATTCACAGTAACCAAGATATGGAAACAAACTAAATGTCCATCTATGGATGAACAGATAAAGAAAATTGGTATATACATACCATGAAATATTATTCAGCCTTAAAGAAGAAAATCCCGCCATTTGTGACAATATGGTTGGCCAGATCTAGAAGACATTATACTAAGTGATATAAACCAGACACAAAAAGACAAATACTATATGATTTCCCTTATATGTGGAATCAAAAATAGTCAAACTCATAGAAGTAGGGAGTAGAATCATGGCTTCCAGGAGCTGTGGGGAGAGAAAAATGGGGAGGAGATTGTGAAGGATCCAAAGTTTCAGGTTTTTTTAATAACTGTAAGTTCTGGAGATTTACTAAACAGCATAGTGCCTTTGGCTAACAATGTTGTATTTGTTTGTTTGTTTGTTTGTTTGTTTTTTAACAATGTTGTATTGTGTGCTTAAAATTTTCCACAAGGGTAGATCTTATATTGTGTTCTTACTACAAAAATGAATGGATGAATGAAAGAATGAATAAATGAAATAGGAAATTTGGGGAGGTGATGAATCTGTCTATGGCCTTGATGGTGTATATTGAACATGTACAGTTTATATGTATGTATGTATGTCAATCATGCCTCAATAAAGTGGTTCAGAATTTTTAAAAATTTTAGAAGATTTTGCTGTGCATATACTGATATACATGTGTGCATATTACATGCATATTTATTATTATCTTGATAAGCATGTCAGAGTAATATTCTGAAACTTACTTTTCCCACTAATTATGAGATAGAGTGAATTGAATCTAATGTTCGGCTCAAAAAATAGAGAAAATTTTGATAGAATTTTCCAAAATGGAGAATTTTCAGTCTCCTTTTTGTGGTCATATTCATTCCTTAGAGAAAACATAGTAGAGATAGGTTCAACAACTGACTAGGTTTCTGGAGTGGATGATCTTCTAAAGTAGAGAAAAATAAATCTCGGGGAAAAAAACTATTCTTCAGAAACCTTCATGACACTCCATCACATCTTCCTGAAATGGCACAAAACTTACTGGTAATGTGAGGAAACGTTCTCTTCCAGCCCCTGCTTTCTGTTATTTTTACTTCATTTTCTGTGTTAAGTTTCTTCTTCAAATAATTTGAAAACATTTTTCTTTTTTGATTTGGTATTTTATAGGAACTATGGCATATATTAAGTAAATCAAATCTTAGAGTCAAATGTTAATATGTAGAGAAAGTCAGTTGATAATTTTATCAGAAAACCAGGAAGCAGTTTATGATAGCAGTTTGATAGTTTTTTCCCTTTATATGTTCCACATTTTGATTCATCAGAGCTATGGGAACTGTAACAAGCATTGCAGTGAAGGATGAGCTACATTTTTCCCACTGCTGAAGGAAATTAATTAGGAGCAAGAAATACTAATATGAAAGTAATCTGTTTTGGTGGTAGCTTTCTCTCTTCTTCTTCTAGGTTTAAAGACCTGCTTACTGATCTGGAAAACAGGCAGAAAGAGCTGGGCATTGGTAGCTTTGGCGTCTCAATCACTACCATGGAAGAAGTTTTCCTTAGGTGAGTAATGATGCTTTGGGGGGGCAGGAGAGAGGAAAAATCTTTTCCTCTATAATCAGATTTCTTTTTGAAATCAAGCCCCATCCTGTATGGGGCTGGGGTAATTGAAGAAATAGTATTAGATTGTTAGGTATGATAATCTTCTATGAATGCCAACAGACCAGTGTATGTCCCTTGCTGCTCTGATGGGCTGAGGCTGCTATAAATCATGGGACTCAGGTGAGAACAGCAGTTCAGTGAGCTGGGGAGACAGGATCTTCCCTGCAAATCATGAGGCTATGGAACTGTGGATAACAACTAAACCCAGGTACTAAATACCTAGGGTAGAGGAGTATTATGTAGGAAGGTTATTTATGAAACTTTCGGGTTTGTGTTTGAGTGCCAGTGCCTTTTGGGAGTAGGGGGTTAGGATTGGCCTAGAGCAAAGAGAATTTATGTGGTCACAGCAGAAGTCCAGTATCTAAATTGGAGGTCTTACTGAGGATGACTTTAAAATCTTGAATCTAATCATGTCTCTGTAACCTACTTAAATTGTCCATGGTTTATGGTCTAGATTACCTTGCACTGTGTGAAAACTCAAAGAGAATATGCCCAGGGATTTCAGGATACTGCTAAGAAAAGGCTGACTGGTTAGCAGTCAAAAGACCTCACAAAAAGTCTTTTCTGGAATTTCTAGACTTCATTTTCTCAGGTTTAGAAACAATCTTGTCAGTCTCACTGCTTCATGGAGTAGTGACTAAGGGAAGTATTTTGCAATACAGGCCTACCTCAAGAAGTAAGAAAAGTCTCAAATACACAACCTAACTTACATCTAAAAGAACTAGAAAAGGAACAGCAAATAAAGCCTAAAGCCAGAAGAAAAAGGAAAATAATAAAGAATAGAGGAGAAATAAATGATACGGAAGCAACAACAATAACAAAAAAGCACCAGTAGAAACAGATCAATAAAATTAAGAGCTGGTTCTTTGAAAGAATTAATAAAATTGATAAACCCCTAGCCAGACTTATCAAAAAGAAAAGAGAAAGAACCCAAATAAATAAAAACATGAATGAAGGAGGAGAGATCACAACCAATACCACAGAAGTACAATTATAAGAGAATATTATGAAAAATTATATGTTAACAAACTGGGCAATCTGGAAGAAATGGATAAATTCCTAGAAACCTACAAACTACCAAAACTGAAACAGGAAGAAATAGAAATTTGAACAGACCCATAAACAGCAAATAAATTGAATCAGTATAATAAAAAATCTCCTCTAACAAACCAAAAGTCCAGGGCCAGATGGTTTCCCAGGAGAATTCTACCAGACATTTAAAGAAGAGTTAATACCTATTCTCAAACTGTTCCAAAAAATAGAAATGGAAGGAAAACTTCCAAACTCATTCTATGAGGCCAGCATTACTTTGATTCCAAAACCAGACAAAGACCCAATAAAAAGGAGGATTATAGGCCAGTGTCCCTGATGAACATGTATGCAAAAATTATCAAGATACTAGCAAATCAAATTTAGCAGTACATTAAAAGAATTATTCACCTTAATCAGGTGGGATTTATTCCTGGGCTACAAGGGTGGTTCAATATTCACAAATAAATCAACATGATACACTAAATTAATAAAAGAAAGAATAAGAACCATATGATCCTCTCAATAGATGCAGAAAAAGCATTTGACAAAGTACAGTATTCATTCTTGATAAAAACTCTCAACAAAGTAGGGATAGATGGAACATACCTCAACATCATAAAGGCCATATATGAAAGGCCCACAGCTGATATCATCCTCAATGGGGAAAAGCTGAGGATGGTCAGGAACAAGACAGGGATGTCCACTCTCATCATTACTGTTTAACTTAGTACTAGAAGTCATAGCCTCAGCAGTCAGACAACAAAAAGAAAATAAAAGGCATCCATATCAGCAAGGAAGGAGTCAAACATTAATTATTCACTGATGACATGATACTCTATGTAGAAAACCTCAAAAATTCCACCAAAAAGACTCCACTGATAAACAAATTCAGCAAAGTCACAGGATGCAAAATCAATGTACAGAAATCTGTTGCATTTCTATACCAATAATGAAGCAGCAGAAAGAGAAATCAAGGAATCAATCCCATTTACAATTGCACTAAAAAGTGGGGTGCCTGGCTGGCTTGTCAGAGGAGCACGTGACTCTTGATGTCAGGTTTTGAGTTTGAGCCCCATGTTGGGTATAGAGATTACTTAAAAACAAAAGCTAACAAACAAACAAACAAAAAACAATAGTACCAAAAAACCTAAGATACCTAGTAATAAACCTAACCAAGGAGGTAGAAGATCTTGTACTCTGAAAACTATAGAACATGTATGAAAGAAATTGAAGAGGACACAAAGAAATGGAATAACATTCCATGCTCATGGATTGGAATAACAAATGATGTTAAAATGTCTATACTACCTAAAGCAATCTACACATTTAATGTAATCCCTGTCAAAATAACAACAGCATTTTTCACAGAGCTAGAACAATTAATCCTAAGGGGTGCCTCAGTGGCTCAGTCGGTTAAGCGTCCAGCTCTTAATTTCTGATCAGGTTATGATCTCAGGGCCTGGGATTGAGCCCCGTGTCAGGCTTCCCACTCAGCAAAGCAGGGAGTCTACTTGAGGATTCTCTCTCTTCCTCTCCCCCTCCACCAACTTGCACATGAACTCTCTCTCCCTCTCTCTCTCTCTCAAATGAATAAATACATTTTCAATAATCCTAAAATTTGTATGGAACCACAAAAGACCTTGACTAGCCAAAGCAATCTTGAAAAAAAAAAAGCAAAGCTGGAGGTATCACAATTCTGAATTTCAAGCTATATTACAAAGCCATAGTCATCAGAACAGTATGATACTGGCACAAAAACAGACACATAGATCAATGGAACATAATAGAAAACCCAGAAATGGGCCTAAAACTGTATGGTCAACTAATCCTCGACAAAGCAGGAAAGAATATCCAATGGAAAAATGACAGTCTTTTCAACAAATGGAGTTGGGAAAACTGGACTGCAATGTAGAAGAATGAAACTGGGCCACTTTCTTACACCATACACAAAAATAAATACAAAATCGATGAGACACCTCAATGTGAGACAGGGAACCAACAATAGGAGAACAGAGGCAGCAACCTCCTTGACCTTGGCTGCAGTAACTTCTTACTAGACACATCACTGGAAGCAAGGGAAACAAAAATAAAAATGAACTATTGGGACTTCATCAAGATAAAAAGCTTCTGTCCAGCAAAGGAAACTATCAACAAAACTAAAAGTCAACCTATGTAATGGGAGAAGATATTTGCAAATGACATGTCTGATGAAGGGTTTTTATCAAAAATCTGTAAAGAACTTATCAAACTCAATACCCAAAAACAAGTAATCCAATTAAGAAATGGGCACATTGTTGGAGGATTTCAGGGTTCTTGTCTCATGGAGTTGAAGAATGAATCTCATGGACACAAAAGGGTGAAGTGAGGTGTACGTTTATTAAGTGAAGGTGAGAGCATAAAGGAAAGAAAAAGATCTCTAGATTGAGAGAAGACCTGAATGGGTTGCCACTGAGGGTTTTTAGGGCTGGTCTTTTATTGAAAACTTGACCAGAAAGCTTGTGGCCTTGAGATTCTTATACTGTCTTGATTTGAGAAAGGACTACTGCTAACATCTTTAATTACTTACTTCTTTGAGTTCTGGTCATTTTCTGTGATTACAATGTAGCTGCCAAAGAAAAATACTCCCTAACATCCAGGAATAGGTAGTCAGGTTTATTCCCTTATCTCTTGTTCACTCTATCTTAGTGCTTCTGCCTGCTAGGAATAGTTTCAGAGCCTAGTCAGGGGCCCCCTATTTCTCCCTTCCTGTACATTAACCCTTTCTTTACTCGAATAGACAGTTTTCCAAAGAAGACATCGAGATGGCTAACAGACACATGAAAAGATGTATCGTCAGGGAAATACAAATCAAAATCACTATAAGATACCATCTCCTATAGAATGGCTAAAATGAACAACACAGGAAACAACAGATATTGGTGGGGATGCGGAGAATGGGAAACCTTTTACACTGTTGGTGGGAATGCAAACTGGTGCAGCCACTCTGGAAAACAGTATGGAGTTTCCTCAAAGAGTTAAAAATAGAACTACTCTACAACCCAGCAACTGCACTACTAGGTATTTATCCAAAGGATACAAACATAGTGATCCCAAGGGGCACATGCACCCCAATATTTATAGTAGCAATGTCCAAAATAGCCAAGATATAGAAAGACCCTAGATGTCCATCAACAGATGATTGAATAAAGAAGATATGGTATATATATACAATGGAATATTACTCAGCCATCAAAAAGAATGAAATCTTGCCATTGCAACAATGTGGATGGAACTAGAGGGTATCATGCTAAGCCAGTCAGAGAAATAAGTCAGAGAAAGACAAATACCATATGATTTCAGTCATAAGTGGAATTTAAGAATTAAAACAGATGAACATAGGGAAAGGGAAGAAAAATTAAATTAGGTGAAAACAAAGAGGGAGGCAAACCACAAGAGACTTTTAACTCTAGGAAACAAACTCAGGGTTGTGAGAGGGGAGTCGGGGAGGATGGGGTAATTGGGTGATGGGCATTAAGGAGGGCACTTGTAATGAGCACTGGGTGTTATATGCAACTGATGAATCATTAAATTCTACATATAATATAGTATATGTTAACTTAAATTAAAATTTTAAATTATGTTTATGTTTAACATTTTAAAAATGTTAAATTAAAAATTTTTTTAAATAAATAATATTATTTACATTCATTTTAGTGCCTATATACTTCCAGCATCATTTCTAATGACTACTGAATTTCATTTTACTGTACAGATGTGCCAGTGTATTGGCCAATTATTTAGATTGCTTTAACTTTTTATTATTACAAACAATGCTGTGATGAACAATGCTGTGATGAACACATATATCATTACCTACAAAGAATAAAATTGCAGATGTCATTTTTCAAAGTGCTGGAACAAATAATCCTAAAATTTGTATGGAATCAGAAAAGACCCTGAATCACCAAGGAAATGTTGAAAAAGAAAAACAAAGATGGGGACATCACGTTGCCCGATTTCAAGCTATATTACAAAGCAGTGATCACCAAGACAGCATGGTACTGGCACAAAAACAGACACATAGACCAATGGAACAGAATAGAGAACCCAGGTTCTCTATGGTCAAATAATCTTTGACAAAGCAGGAAAAAATATGCAATGGAAAAAAGACGGTCTCTTCAATAAATGGTGCTGGGAAAATTGGACAGCTATATACAGAAGAATGAAACTCGACCATTCTCTAACACCATACACAAAGATAAACTCAAAATAGATGAAAGACCTCAATGTGAGACAGGAATCCATCAAAAGCCTAGAGGAGAACATAGGCAGTAAACTCTTTGACATCGGCCACAGCAAATTCTTTCAAGATACATCTCCAAAAGCTAGTGAAACTAAAGCAAAAATGAGCTTTTGGGACTTCATCAAGATAAAAAGCTTCTGCACAGCAAAAGAAACAGTCAACAAAACAAAGAGGCAACCCACAGAATGGGAGAAGATATTTGCAAATGACACTACACAAATAAAGGGCTGGTATCCAAGATCTATAAAGAACTTCTCAAACTAAACACCCAAAAAACAAATAATCAAGTCACAAAATGGGCAGAAGACATGAATAGACACTTCTCTGAAGAAGACATACAAATGGCTAACAGACACATGAAAAAATGTTCATCATCATTAGCCATCAGGGAAATTCAAATCAAAACCACACTGAGATATCGCCTAAACCAGTTAGAATGGCAAACATTGACAAGGCAAGAAACAACAAATATTGGAGAAGTTGTGGAGAAAGGGGAACCCTCTTACACTGTTGGCGGGAATGCAAGTTGGTACAGCCACTTTGGAAAACAGAGTGGTGGTGCCTCAGAAAATTAAAACTAGAGCTAGCCTATGACCCAGCAATTGCACTCCTGGGTATTTACCCCAAAGACACAGATGTAGTGAAAAGAAGGGCCATATGCACCCCAATGTTCATAGCAGCAATGTCCGCGATAGCGAAACCGTGGAAAGAGCCGAGATGCCCTTCAACAGATGAATGGATAAAGAAGATGTGGTCCATATATACAATGGAATATTACTCAGCCATCAGAAAAGATGAATACCCAACTTTTACATCAACATGGATGGGACTGGAGGAGATTATGCAAGTGAAATAAGTCAAGCAGAGAAAGTCAATTATCATATGGTTTCACTTATTTGTGGAACGTAAGGAATAGCTTGGAGGACATTAAGGGAAGGAAGGGAAAAATGAAGGGGGGGAAATCGGAGGGAGAGATGAACCATGAGAGACTATGGACTCCGAGAAACTGAGGGTTTTAGGGCGGGGGGAGGGCATGGGTTAGCCCGGTGATGGGTATTAAGGAGGGCACATACTGCATGGAGCACTGGGTGTTAAACGAAAACAATGAATTGTGGAGCACTACATCAAAAACTAATGATTTATTGTATGGTGAGTAACATAACATAATAAAATAAAATTTTTTTAAAAATTGCAGATGTAGAATATTCACATTTTACAACTTATCTTGTCAAATTGCCCTGCAGAAGGAAGTGTACTAACATATCCATGTCAGTTTATAAGACCTTCCTATTTCCACCACATATTCACCAAAACAGTATTTTTTTATGATTGGCTGTTTTATTTTTAATTCATTTGAATTAATTTGACCATTTATTGTTATTCTTTTGTGAATTATTTTTTATCACTTGTCTAATTTCATATTATGTTTTCATATTTTCCTTTTGGATTTAGAAGATATTCCTATTTATTATAATTAATCTGTGTCATTTGTCTTTTAATCTTGTTGAAGTATTTTCTGATACACGAGATGTTTAGATTTTATTTAGCCAAACATTTTCCTTTAAAGTTTTCTGTACAGAAAAAGAGTAAATGTAAGAAAACACCCACTTCCCCACCTCAGGAAATTTTAACATTTTGTTAGTTTGAACCAATTTTAAAAATATATTACAAAGAAATTTAAATCATCTTTGAACAAAATTGTCAATCCCATTTCCTCCCACCTCTTCCATCAAGTCAACTATGTTTGGTATGTAATCTTCCAGATACTTTTTAAATAAACTTTTTTTTATAGTTTAATGTATTTTAATATCAAACTTACAGGAACAGCACAGAAGACAGACAACATTAAAAACATGTACTTGCATGTAGGACAACTCAAAAAAGTATAGCAAATGGATGGATCTACTGTATGATAAAAATGCTACAAACTTTTAATGATAGAATAGCTTTAGATTTACAGAAAAGTAGCAAAGATAATACAGAGATCCTGTACACCCCTCACACAGTTTCCCTGTTGTTAACATCCTTCATTACCATGGTACATTTGTCATGACTAAGAAACCAACGTTGGCAAATTGCTATTAATTAAACTCCACATTTTATTCACATTTCACTAGTTTTTCCACTAAAGTCCATTTTCTGTTCCAGGATCCCATCCAGTGTATGCTATATTTAGCCATTATATCTCTTCAGTCTCCTTTGGTTTGTGAGAGTTTCTTACATCTTCCTTGTTTTTCATAACCTTGGACATTCTGATTAGGTGTTTTGTATAATGTTCCTCAGTTTGGGTTTGTCTTATGTTTTTCTCATGGTTAGAATGGGGTTATGGCTTTTTGCGAAGAATATTGCAGAGATGAAGTGCCCTCTTCCTCTTATCATATCAAGGAGGGTGGTACATGATATTAACATGACATATCACTGTGATTTAACTATTACTTTGATACCTGGCCAAGGTAGTATTACATGCATCCATACAGATATAAATAGAGGACTGAATGAATAAATGGAGAAGAGAGACAAATCTTCCTTGTAGAATTCCAGATAATGTTATAGATACTACTCCCTCCAGGAGGTGTATGTATTCAGTCCCTCCTCCCCTTGAGTATGATCTGTGTCTAATGACATGCTTCTAAAGAACAGAGTACAAAATGGGGGAGAAAAGGTAATTTTACAGTGGAGAAATTATATATATTTTAATATTACTGTATATGCATTTATGCATCCATAAACATGTATAGTTTTATTTTAACAGTCCTGCAAAATGCTTTTTTTCCTCTAAAAAAATTAGACATTTTATATCTCTCCACATTGACATTTGTATAGAGATTTAGTTCATTCCTTCCAATTGATATATATCATATTTCATTACATAGGTATCATATTTTATTATTACATTGTATTATTTATTCCAGTATTTTGCTATTACACACTTCAATGAATATCTGTGTATCTGTCTTCTGGGCAAATATGTGAGATTTCTATAGAGTGTATATCTAACAGTGGAATTTCTAGATTGTGGAAGGTGGGTATTTTCAACTCACTGGTTGTTGCCATGTATTCACCAGTTGCAGTAGAACCAGCTCACTATATAATTGGCAGGACTTGAGAGTTCTTCTTTCCTTTTCATCAGCACAATACTGGATAAATGCATTGACAAAGTTATTTTGCCCATTCTAAGTCCTTTTTATTGAGTCAGAAATTTTAGAATGAGCTGATCAATTGTTACAAAAACTTCTTCTGGCATGCTGGTTGATCTGGCTGGAATTGATCTGGTTGGAAACCATGGGTCAATTTGGAGAGAATTTATATCTTTAAAATACTGAGTCTTCTAACTGAACATAGTATAGTATATCTGCATTTATTTTAATCTTCTTTAATTTTTCTCAGTAATGCTTTACTGCATAGATTTTATACATCTTTTGTCAGATTCATCCCTAAGTATTTTTCATTTTTAGATGCCATTGAAGATGGCATTTTTTAAAATTTCAATTTCAGATTGTTCCTTACTAGTATATAGAAAACAATTGACTTTTGGATATTTCATTTTCTTACCCTGCTGCAATGGGAGTAAAATCTTGAATGGAAGTAGTTAACAATATCACTTTCTTGTTTCTGAACTTAGAAAACATTCAGTTTTTCATAAGTAAGTATGATGCAAGCTGTAGGTTTTTGTAGATGCCCTTTATCAGTTTGAGAAAGATCTCTTCCATTCCTATATTAATGAGAGTTTTTATCAGGAATGAATGTTGGATTTTGTCAAATGCTTTTTCTGCATCTAATGAGGTGATTAAGTGCCTTTTCTTTTTTAGTTTCATAAAATGGCAAATTACATTAACAAATTTTTTAATGTTAAAACATTAAACCAACCCTTGTATTACTGGAATAAACCCTATTTAGTTATGATGTATCGTTAATTTTGTTTTATTATCATATTGTTTTTGATTTAAAATTTTGTTCAGAGTTTTTGCATTTATGTTCATGAGATACTGGTTTGTGATTTTCTTTTTTTTTTAAACATTGAATTAGCTTTTCTTTCTTTCTTTCTTTCTTTCTTTTTTGTTACACATTTTTATTTAAATTCTAGTTAGTTGGGGCACCTGGGTGGCTCAGTCAGTTAAGCGGAAGTTAAGCAGAAGTCAGACTTCTCTGAACTTGGGGTTGTGAGATTGAGCCCTGTATCAGGCTTTGTGCTGGTTGTGGAGCCTACATGGGATTCTAGCTCTTCCTCTTCCTCTGCCCCTCCCCCACGCTGCCCACACTCTTTCTCTCTCTCTTAAAAAAAAAAAAAATTCTAGTTAGTTAACATGTAGTATAATATTGGTTTCAGGAGTAGAATTTAGTGGTTCATCACTTACATATAACACCCAGTGCTCACCATAAGAGAGTTCCCCTTTCTCTGCATCCCCGCCAACATCGGTTTTTTTACTGTGTTGTTCATTTTAGCCATTCTGACTGGTGTGAGGTGGTATCTTATAGTGGTTTTGATTTGTAGTTCCCTGATGCTGAGTGATGTTGAGCATTTTTTCATGTGTTTGTTGGCCATTTGTAGGTCTTCTTTGCAGAGATATCTTTTCGTGTCTTCTGTCCATTTCTTGATGGAATTTTTTGGGGGGGCGGTGTTGAATTTGATAAGTTCTTTGTTGGTTTTGGATACTAGCCTTTTATCTGACCTTTCATTTGCAAATATCTTCTCCCATTCTGTAGATTGCCTTTTAGTTTTGTTGACTGTTTCCTTACCTGTGCAGTAGTTCTTTTTTGCTTTTGTTTCCCTTGTCTCTAGAGATGTGTCTAGCAAGAAGTTGCTGCATCTGAGGTCAGAGAGGTTGCTGCCTGTGTTCTCCTCTAGGATTTTGATGGATTCCTGTCTCACATTTAGGTCTTCCATCCATTTTGAGTTTATTGTGGTCCAGTTTCATTCTTCTGCATGTGGCTGTCCAATTTTCCCAACACCTAAAATGAATGTAAATAATTTTAGAAGCAAGTTTCATAACAATGTAATATTATAGCATAATCCGAATTTTGCCTTTATGTATGTATATACATACATTCATGCCTGTGCATATGTAGATATAGAAAAATGTCATTTGCGTCTGCCTGAATCATAAGATCTTGAGTATTTTTTTCCTTTGGCTTATTGTAATTTTTAAAACTTTTCACATTGAATATGTCTTATAAGTATATCAAAATTAGTAAAAACCTAATAAAGGAGTTAGAGAAAAAAGTCAAGGTAAAAACCATACTTGTCTTCAGTGGTATCTATTACTATAGTATCACAGTGACCAGAGATAGCACAAATACTACCTTGAATTTAAAACATTGTTGTCAGACCAAATCAGTATTTGATGCTTTTTTTGTATGTGTGGTCCTGGTAAAAGAAAGGTATTAAAAAGTCTTGTCGGCTCATTGGTTTAAAATGAAAAATTTATCTCCTCAAATTATGAGATTTCATCACAGGTTTCAGAATGCCCATGGGTAGACCTCAGATCTCCCATTATAGTATGATTTTCATGATTCTGTTTATCATTTTCTCCCACATACTAAAATTAAATAAAAATGTCTATTTCTCCCATGGAGTCGTGAGCTCTTGGAAGATAACTGAACTATTGTGCTCATTTGCTCTGTAAACCATTACAGATGTTTAGATTACCTGGAGCAGAACATTAAGAAAACAAATCTGTTAGACTGGCATACGCTTAGAAACATTAGAAAAATAAAACCCTGCTAGAATTAGTATCATTCTTTAAAATAAAAGAAATTTAACAACTCTCTCTTCTAAAAAAAAGATACTGTCTTACACCTTTAACTTGATTAAGTTCAGTTTATTTTATCCAATATTAATGTTAACATTATATAATTGTGTTTGCTTTAAAAAATTTTTGTCATCAACTGTGAAAATCTTGCAATAAAACTACTATTCTGGTTAAAATGAATGTTTGCTTGTATATAGGGTCAGTAGAGAGGATGATGAAGCTTTCCAGACCCCATCCCTAAAGGACAAAAACAGAAGAGGAAACATGAACCAGAATATGAATGTGCCCAGAAGTTTTGAGAGATCATACTCTCCCACTGCAAGTGAACCCTCTAATATTAAGTTTAATACTGGGGTGAGCATCTTCACTAAGAATGTAATGCTAGTGGTATAAAAAGATAAATTTTATTTTAATGTTTGAATTCAAAGGAGACTTCAGAGTTCTTAGCCAGGGAAGGCCAAGTAAGGAAGAGTCTGTAAAACAATGCAATTAATTTTCTAATTCAGAAGTTAAAACTGATAGTTAAAAATCAGATTTTACTCTCAGCTTTGTTATTTTTGAGTCACTTATCTCACTTTTTAAAATTGTTAGTTCATTCAGAGTTGAAAAAGGGTCCTAACAAAGTTATCATGATTTACACATATATATAAAAGCCATTTATAAAATTTTTTTAATTCAATTAGCCACCGTATAGTGTACATACTTACCTTCATATGTAGTGTTCAATAATTTATTATTGGGTTGTGTATAACACTCAGTGCATGAAAGTCACTTAAATTTATGAATTGGAATGCATTGGCACTTCCTAATGGACTGTTCCCCAACGGTTCCCTCATTAGCATGGGAAAATTCATTGGATTGCCAAAAATTTCTTTCATTGTTCTCCTGATTGTCTATTCCCTACAGTTTCCCTAATGAAGACTAGGGATTCTGAGATGATCAGCATTTCTCAGAGTTGCCCATAAACATGCCTTCACTGAGGGGCTTGAGTCAGTTGTGAAGCAGAGTGGGTGTTGTACAACCAGAGTGCAGAATTTTGAGCCAACTGGAACTGGAATTCCTGTTCTATAATTTACTGGCTATTTGACTTTGACCAAGATATTTAACATATTTCTGCTTCAATTTCATTCTCCATCAAACTGTTTTAATGAGTTAATACTAGTAAAATGTGAGTTGAATATGTTTGGGATGAATCAGTTACAAAATAATGATTTTTCTCCTCTCCTTGCTTGCCCATTTCTCCTGCTGTATCACTCTTCCCTATTTCCCTCTCTTATGAAGATGCAGAAGAAGGAAGATTTGCAGACCAGGGTAGAAAAGTTGATTCTTACATTTGCATATTCTTTCACTCTAGAAATATATCTAATAAGCCATCTTGTAAAAGTCAGAACATGAGAAAAAAATTTTCCTTCTAAACTTTACCTTATTTCTGGCCAGTGACAACATCCAAATGCTGATTGGTTCATTCAGATAATATTGGTTGATTGACTAGAGATATTTTTTTCATGATGAATTATGGGGTGTCCAAAATGTTGGGAAATACAGGGTAAGCAGCATATTGTTAAACTATTGGTTACATATTCCAAGTAATATGCTCTCTATGCTTTTCTTTAATATTCAGACTACCTTTTCAGGGGAAGTCTCTACATTTAAAGCAACAGGTTTTGTTGTTAATCTGAGAAAATATATAATCAACTATAGATGGGCCAAAAAGCCTGAAAAAATAAGGAAAATAGTATACTTAGGTACATTTTTTCAAATTAACAATTAGACACATTGCTTTAAATTTAGAAGTTGAAGAAAAAGTGCTGAGCACATTATTGCAGTTTAAAAATAAATTCATTTTCTGTTTCCTGACTATCCACTATCACATGGATTAAAACCTAGCAATGGAAACTTGTTACATATGCACATTATGGGAATGCTTCACTTATCAAATAGAGGTAGGATTGAAGGATCATGATTTAATGTTGACGAAGACCGATGTCATGTTATTTTGCTCAGAGATGCTATGAATATGTTAGTGATAAAAATCATCCTTTTGAGTTTCTCAGTATAATTTGATTAGAAGCCAAGCATCAACATATTACACAGAAAGGAAGTCTTGCTTGTTACCTGTGTGCTAACCACGGCTGTGTTCTACACAAGGGTATATTGATAGAATGTGTACATACATCTTCTACCATAAGATTCAGAAGATTAATGTCACTGAATTTCATTAAGGTTTGTAACCATCGTAATACCGTCTTTCTCTCCTCTTGTCAGTGGTCTCTTAACTGCCAGCAGTTCTGTGCCATGTTCATAAAGAGGGCTATGTTCTCTTGGCGCAACTGGAATTTGATGTTGATGCAGATCCTGGGACTTCTGGGCATTGTTTATTTTCTCATGAGAGGAGTGGAAATTTCAAGAAATAGAGTTGAAATTGCCAGGGAAATGGATTTGGAACAATACGGTCAAACCATAGTGCCTTTCTCAGATGATGACCGTTCTGATTTTTCTCAGAATTTAACAAAAATTCTTGAGATGATGCTAAAGGCTAAGAAACAAAAACTTCAGGAAGTGAAAGGTAAGGCTCTTTCAAAAAGAAAAAGACTACTAATAGATGAAAACCCGCTTGTATCACTTCCAAAGAGAGGTCCTGACTGGAATACTTAGCTGTTGCTCTTTACTTTCTTGATAGTCACCAATCTCATAAAAGGCAGCCAAATCAGACAAGAATCATCCTTCACGGAGACTGGCCACAGAAGTTAATTATTAATGGAGGCACTTTGACTGTGGGTCATCTGCCAGCTATTTGCTACATCTTCTAGGGAATGAATTGAAGTATTAAATATTTTGTTTTGTAAAATTTAGCACAAAATCTCACATAAAACCAGGCTCACAATGTGGTACTAAATTCCAAACGTCTTCACACAAGTCTCTATAGATTAGCCATATTTTAAAACAGGTTAGGTTGAAGACTTTATGGGCAGGCTACTCTGAACTCACTTATTTGGAAGGTAGTAATAATAATTGATTACATGTACGGAACACTACTTTTGGCAAGAACTTTTCTAAATATTTCAATTATCTCGATTTCTATAACGATTATACTTGCTTGAGGCTTGTAGATGTTAACTAAGTTGCCCCAAATAGTGCATCTAGTATGTATTAGAGAAGGCACTAGATTTTAGGACTGCCGAGTGGGAGTCTGCAATATTAACCCACTCACTACATTAAATCATCTCTAAGGAGCAAGTCTGTCGTCTTTCAAGGCTGATCATTTCCTTCCAGGTATTTCCTTTGCATTTCCTTCAGCTGCTGCCTCATTGACAGTATTGGTTTAGGTTAGCATAGAGTCTGTGCAGTTTGGCAGGTTGTTTCTCCTTTATCCTTTAGGTTCCATTGTGGGAGAAGAAAATACACTGGGAAATGTTGGTTATTACTTCTATCAATATTCTGATTTTACAACATATACATTATAGGCTGGGTGGCATAAAAGCTGTCATTAAATCACATATTCCTTTTCCTCCATCCATGACAGGAGTACTAGACGAACGCTTATTGTCAAAGATCACATAGTTTAGCAGAGAAGAGGGGAGAGAAGAGGGAGAAATTAATTTCCCTGATTCATAATGTGGTCCCTTTTCCACTATATTATGTTGTTTAGACAAAAATAAAAAGACTGTACCTCACAGATCTATCAATAGTAATGTTGTTTCAAATGGCAAGATTGCATTCTTTTTTCATGCTGAGTAATATGCATGTGTGTATCTAACATATATAGGTATATATGTGTGTATATATATCCATTCTTTATCTGTTCATCTATCACCGGATACTTGGGTTGCTTCCATAATTTGGCAATTGTAAATAATTCTGCAGTAAACATAGGGGTGCATATATCTTTTCAAATTAGTGTTTTTGTTTTCCTTGGGTCCATACCCAGTAGTGGAATCACTGGATCATATGGTATTTCTATTTTCAATGTTTTGGGGAACCTCCATACTGTTTTCCACGGTGGCTGCACCAGTTTGCATTCCCACCAACAGTGCCCAAGGGTTATCTGTTCTCCACATCCTCATCAACAGATATCCTGACCCGTGTGGGGTAGTATCTCATTGTGGTTTCAATCTGAATTTCCTGGTGGACTCTATTTTCTCAGTGAAATTAAGCTAAAAGGTGTGAGGTTTGTGTGGATTATTAATAGAATAGAGTTCTTGAGTTGAATGGTCGAAATGTGTCAGAGCTGTTGTGAGACACTGGAAATAGAAAAAATATCGGGCAAGTGAAATTATTGGGTTCTCCCTCTCCAAAATGCATACCAAGTGATCTGTATTGCATGCTGAGCCTGTGGTCATTTATTGTTTTCTCATTCCAGGTGACTTAACGAAATACTTGCAGGAAAGTCAAGAATGCATTTACTCATGCATTATTGCACTTTCCTTTCATGTTGTTGGGAATAAAAAATTAGTTACACTTTGGTTCAACAACAAAGCATACCACTCACCACCATTATCCCTGGCAATATTAGACAATCTTATTTTTATGGCACTTTCTGGCCCTGATGCTTCAATTACGGTCTCCAACAAACCTCAGCCTCAAAATATTGTGTCTAAAAAACTTGAGGGAAGGTATGTATGCTTTTTTATTGGGATTGAGCTTGGTATTTAAATATAGTCCGTCTTCCCTATCTGAACACATTCTTAATAAAAAGTTAATTTTAAACGTGAATAAAATAATAAAATATAATTTATAATAAATAAAAAGTTATTTTTAGAAACTAATATTTTCTACTTTGTTATCTTACCAATGTGTCCTCTTTATTCATTCCTTTGTAGAAAAATACCAGGAATGCAGGTAGCCTTGAATTTGTTTTTTGGTGTGAGTATTTTTGTCAGTGGCTTTTGTCTTCTGACAGTGACTGAGAGAATCACTAAGGCAAAGCACATCCAGTTTGTGAGTGGGGTCTCTGCCATTAATTTCTGGCTCTCTGCTCTGCTGTGGGACTTCATCATCTTCTTCACTGCCTGCTGCTTACTAATGGTGAGTGTTAGACAAAGTCTTTTGTGGGGCTTATTTTCTGGTACATCCCAGAAAATTCTACTTGGCTAATATTAACCTAAATCTAAATTTCTCAAGAAAGAAAGAAATACTTTGGCTCATTATGTCAGGGAGTACATTGTGGAATATGCCTCAGTGAAAATCTTTTCCTTTACATTCTTCTTTTAAAACAAAATGTTCTTGTTTGAAGAAACAGAAATATGTCTCTTAATCTACCTTCTGGACATGCTTGCTCTCTAATATGTATTGGCCCCAAGGCTTCTACAAATATGTAAGGTTATGACCTGTTATACTACAACACCAGTCCCATATTAAACAAAGACAAATATATATTTTTTAAGATTTTATTTATTTATTTGACAGAGAGACAGCAAGAGAGGGAACACAAGCAGGGGGAGTGGGAGAGGGAAAAGCAGGCTCCCCACTGAGCAGGGAGCCCAATGTAGGACTCGATTCCAGGACCCTGGGATCATGACCTGAGCCAAAGGCAGACGCTTAACGCCTGAGCCACCCAGGTGCCCCAAAAGACAAATATTTTTATAAATACTTTTCTCCTACCTCTAGTCATCTGATTGCCTCAAGAGTAAGAATAATAGTGGAATCACTGGATCATATGTATTTCTATTTTCAATGTTTTGGGGAACTTCCATACTGTTTTCCACAGTGGCTGCACCAGTTTGCATTCCTACCAACAGTGCACAAGGGTTATCTGTTCTCCACATCCTCATCAATAGCTACACTGACCCATGTGAGGTAGTATCTCATTGTGGTTTTGATTTGTATTTCCTGGTGGACTATATTTTCTCAGTGAAATTAAGCTAAAAGGTGTGAGGTTTGTGTGGATTATTAATAGAATAGAGTTCTTGAGTTGAATGGTCAAGATGTTGATTTTGTGCCACGGACCATTCAAATTTTGTGCATGTGTGCGAGCATTTGAACATTTGAATATTGAATAGATAATGAAGAATTATTGAAACTCTTATTATTGAAAGCAAAGTCAGGAGAATGTTTGTGGTCTGTTTATACTTGTCACCTTCCTTATCTTTCCGACATCTGGCATCTCCAGAGCCATCCTTCTGTCAGAAGGGCCAGTGAGATACTGCTGTGAAAGTTAAAGCAAACCCATTTGTTATAAATGAGGGGTAGGTCATATAACACCCAGTGTTCATCACAACACCTGCCCTCCTTAATACTCATTTCATTTGGTGTGCTCCCTCTTTGGCTCTGTGAATGAATCATTGAACACTACATCAAAAACTGATGAAGTTGATGAAGTACTGTACAGTGGCTAACTGAACATAATAAACAAAAAAGAATTAAAAAAATAAAAATAAATGAGATGTAGGGCTTGGAGGCCAGTTTCACTGGCTCCCATGCCATTAGAAAACTTAGGATCATTGTCCATAGTGCTCTAGGGTTGGAAGGTTGTAACTTTTGGTTCTGAGGAAGAGCGACGATTGTACACAAACTAGAACAGATAAAAGAGATTAGAGGCTGGAAGTGGTGGGGAGAGCACTTCATGAATACGGAAAGCTCCAGGGTGGAAAGAACAACATGACACTCCTTCTCTGCCGCCCTGTGCAGTATTGTAGACAAGGTGCTCAGTGCTGTTCTCTTCTCACAACTTACCAGACAGTCACTTAGCACAGTAAGGGCAAACCACTAACTTTGTGAGGGTCACTAATCATTTCTGTCATCACAGGAACTAACTAGGAGAGCTACATTATGCACACAAACCAAAAAAACCCAAAACTTTACATTATCTCATCACTTAAGCTGCATCCCACAGGTTTGATATTCATTATCACTAATTCATAAATATTTCCTAATTTCTAAAATATTTTTGAACCATGATGTTTACTAGAAATGTATTATTTGATTTCTAAGCACTTTGAAAATGTATTCAAAGGTTAATAGCCCTTTGCTCAGAGAACATACTGTGAATGATTTCAGTCATTTTAAATACATTGAGTCATATGTTATGAACCAGCATGTGGTCAATTTTGGTAAATATTTTATGTGTACTTGTTAAGAATGTGTCTCCTGTTGTTACTCGAGACTTTGTTTATGTAGGTCATAGACTCAGTTTTGTTTAGAGCTACTCATCTCTGTTGTTACTGATATGTTGCCTATTTGTTTTTCTTTTCTGTGAAATTTTGATATAGTTTGAAACTTTGCTTCATATAGTTTGCTTTATACCTACAGTTTATATATTCATGGGTGCATACGTATTTATAATTGTATTTTCCTGATGGATTGACCCCTTTATCACAATGTTATTTCTCCCTTTTATCCCTAATGATGCTTCTAGCCTTAAAATATGCTGTTTCTACAAATAGCATAGGTACTTTGATTACTCTTTCCTTGGTAAATGTTTTTTCATCTTTTTGCATTTAGATTTTCTGGGCCTTCGTATTTAAAAAAAAATTTATTTTGTAAACAGTATATAGTTGTGTTAGTTTTTTTCCAGGCTAACAAGCTGGCCTTATAATTGCAGTATCCAAAGAAATACTGATATGTTTGGGTTTATTCTTTTCTTATTTGAATTGTTTTATTTCCTGTTTCTCCTTCTGCTCTCTATTAAATTTGTGTTAAATATTCTTTCAGTGACCATTCTAAAAATTAACATGCACGTTTGTGTTTTTTTGTTTGTTTTTTTATTTAAAATTTTTAAGGAGGGCACATGATGTGATGAGCACTGGTATTATATTGAACTGATGAATCATTGAACATTATATCAAAAACCAATGATGTACTATACCTTGGCTAATTGAATTTAAATAAAAATAAAAGTAAAATATATATAAAATTTTTTAAAGATTTTATTTATTTACTTGAGAGAGAGAGAGCAAGCGGGGGAGAAGGGCAGAGGGAGAGGGAGAAGCAGAGTCCCCGCTGAACAGGGAGCCTGACCTAGGACTCAGTCCTAGGACCCTGGGACCATGACCTGAGCTGAAGGCAGATGCTTAAGTAACTGAGCCACCCAGGTGCCCCAAACATGCACATTTGATTAATGCTAAGACCTTACAGCCTTGTCATTCCAATGATGCCCTCCAACTTCTTGCATTATTGTGATAAGGTATTTTAATTTTACATTATTTATTATCCAAAACCTACTGTTATTTTTGTTACAGTAAATATTCACTTGTACTTATTCACTCATATTCGTTTCTGCAGTTTTATCTGGGATCATTTTCCTCTTCCTAAAGAACTTCCTATGATATTTCTTTTAGGAAAGTTTTAACTGCAAAAAAAAAAAAATCTTGTAGATTTTGATTGGAAATAATTTCATTTTTCTTATCCTTTGAAGAATATTTTGTTGGTTCCTGCACCTACCCCCCACCCCCACTCTTTAGTGATGCTGTTCCATTGTCATGGCTTGCTTTTATCATTTTTCAACAAGGAGTCACCTGTCAGACTTCTTACAATTCCTTCTCTTATTATTCTTCCTTTGAGGTAGGTTTTTAGCATTCTTACAGTATTGTGCTTAGGTTTCTTTGCATTTACCCTGCTTGGTGTATTCAAAGCTTCCTGAATCTGAAGGTTGGTATCTGTTACCAGTTTTGTAAATTTCTTGGTAATTCTCTTACTTTGCCTCTTACTTTTGCCTCTTGTTGTTCTCTGTCTGCATGTGTATTGTTTCTTTTCACTGTGTCATGGATGTCTCAAACACTGTTCTCTTTATTTTCCTTTTTTTTTCCCACTGTGTATTTCTTGGTATATTTTCTATTGACTTCTTTTCCAATTTATCAATCCTATCTTCTGCCTGTATCTACTCAACTGTTAAACCTATCTAATGAGTTCTTAATTTCAGATTTGTGGTCCTCAGATATAAAACTTGCAGTTAATTATTTTCAAAAATTTAAATTATCTTCTTCATCTATAAACCTATGCTCTCCACCTTTTTATTTTCTCAGACATATTCAACATAGTTCTTTTAATGTTCTTATGAGTAACTTCGTATCTGGATCATATTCTATGTATAATTCTCTAGCAGTACGAATAGGACAGTTAAAGGAAATAGAAAAAAGAGAAAGAGGATAGAACTGGTGTATCATAAAATAAGATATCCAAGTGGCCTATAAACATATGGAAAAGCATTCAATTGCATTAATTATTGAGAAAATACTTAGCAGAAACAGAATGATAAATGTGGTCAACAAGATGGCATAGTAGGAAGTCCCAAGTCCTTTCTCCCCTGTGAAGGAAAAAAGAAAACAAGCAGAAACTCAACTGCTTTATAGGAACTCTGGAAAACAGTCATAGGTCTGTGCCCCAAACAAGAAAATGTCACATTCAAAATGATAGGAAATTTCATAGCATATTTATGGGCTCTTGACTGAGCCTGTCCATAGCGTAGCACAGTCTTGGTCTGGAGGCTATGGCAGTCCAGTTCCCAGCTCTCCCCTGAAGTGGAAGAGGTAGAACAGACCTTCCTTACTTACTTCCAACCTTCTGACCTGTCTAGAGGCTGCAAGAAGACTGCTCTCTTTCTTGTCTAACTTGGATTTTAGGTAGGGAAAAGCAGTAGGAGCCACTGCTTGTGAACCTGCAAGGGTACCACAGTTCTGAAGATGCCTGGAGGAAGAAATGACAAGTTGAGACATAGACTGTCTAAGGCTTCAGCGAGACCCTAGTGTAAGGCCCTGGGAAATTAAGACCTTTCAAAGCAGCTCTATATGTAGGGAAATCGAGAAAGCAATACCTAGACCAAGATAGTGCACATGCTCATAAAGACATGAGAAGACTTTAATCTTGATGGGATAGGAGTCATCCCTAGTCTCAGAACAAACCCCACTAATTAGTGATGAACTGCCCTGACACAGAGTCAGTCTGCAAGGGTTGGAAGAGGTGGCTGATATTTTAAATACCCAAGTTTCTACAATGACAACATCATAAGGCCTGCAAATAAACAGGAAAACATGGTCTATTCAAAGGAAGAAAATTAAATGACAGCAACCATCCCTGAAGAAGTACAAACAGCAGAGCTGCTAGACAAAAACTTTAAAACGACTGTCTTAAATAAGCTGAGGAAGTTAATTAGCACTAAACCTACTCCACAAGAAATGCTAAGGGATTCCTTCAGGTTGAAATGAAAGAATGCTGGACAGTAACTCAAATAATGTAAAGTCTCCAATAGGAAATACAAAAACCAGTTGTCTTAGTCCGCTCTGACTGCTATAACAAAATAGATATGGTGGATTACATAGCAGAAATTTTTTTTCTCACAGTTCCAAAGGCTAGGAAGTCCAAGATCAAGGGGCATTTGCTTTGGTTTTCCAATGAGGGCTCTCTTCCTGGTTTGCAGATGACTCTCTCTCTGCTCACTATGTCCACACATGGCAGAGAGAGCGAGCAAGAGCGGGAGCTCAAGAGCATGCTTTCATCTTTCTTCTAAGGACACTATCCCATCACAGGGCCCCACCCTCATGACCTCATCTTAACCTGATTACATCCCAAAGGCCACACCTCCAGATACCATCACAGTGGAGATTAGGCTCAAAAATACTAAGCTTCTGACTTTAAAGATAAAGGAAGTTGCCATGAGCTGAGTAATGCAAACAGCCTCTGGAAAGCTTGAAAAGGCAAGAAACTGAATTTCTCCTAGAGCCTCCAGAAGGAATAAGTCTTGCAGACTTTGTTTTTTTTTTTTTCTATCTTAGTCTAGTGAGAACCATTCCAAAACTGTAAGATAAATTTGGGTTGTTTTAGACACTAATTTGTGAATTTGGTACAGCAGCAATAGGAAACAAATACATAGACTATACATACCTATCAGAATAGCTAAAATCTAGAAAGCTAAAATACCAAATATGGATAAGAATTTAACGCAGTGGAAGCTGCAGTTACTATTGATGGGAACATAAATTGGTCCAGTTACTTTGGTAAACAATTTGGCATTTTCTTCTAAAACTTTGAAGGTTTGTGAAAAAAATATATATATTTATATAATCTCCAATGCATATATATGTGCAGCAAGAGACATCTACAAGAAGGTTCTTAAGAACGTTATTCATAATAATAAACAATAAACATGTCAAACAACTGAAATATTTATCAAATATAACAGATGAGTAAAAATGATACAATAATACACTGGAATACTAAAGAGCAATGAAAATGAACTACCACACTAGGCAACAGTGGGGATGGATTTCACAAATACCATGTTAGCAAAAGAAGCCAGGTAGGAAGAAGTAAATACTACATAACTCCATGTATAGTTGAAAAATACAAGTAGTATTTAGGGATGTTTTTGTTAAAACTGTAAAGAAAAGAAGGAAAGTGATTATCGTAAAGGTCAGGGTAGTGTTTACCTTCACAGAGGAGGGAGATATTGTGTCTTGAGTGGCATTAATATCCTTGGTAATTTCACAGCAGTGTTTGTTTTGTAATAATTCAGTGATCTGCTCATCTATATTTTGTGTATTTTTGAATGTTACATTTCAAAATTTAAAATATTCAACTAAATATCTTATGGATATTTTTGTTTATAGACTAATTTGGGGAATATCTGCATTTTTACAATGTTGAGTCTTCCTACCCAAAAATGTACATTTTATAATTAATGAAATCCCTAAACATTATACCTCTTTCAACAAAAAAATACCTAGGTCACCCCAAATTCTATCTAAGTATTTACATGCACTGCATTTCTCTTGAGACTGAAAGTCTGTGATGACAGAAGCAAAGTAGCCATGCCCATAATACCCAAATATTTTCATCTATGCTATGTTTATTTTTTTGTTGCTTTGTCTACTACCACTGAGAACCTGCTTTCAATCACTAGTAGCTATTTTCAGCTTATCCCTACCATCCACTTCTCAAGGATCTTGCTATATAATCATTTAATAGCTCAAAATAAATAGTTCTGGAATATTTGTGGAGAAACCACAGTTTTAACAACTTATAAGATGTCAATTTCTGGAAATTTATTTTCTGTAACAACTCTATAGGTTCTCAGTTCCCTTACTTAGATCCCCTCTAACTTTGAGTTTCCCTGTGTGCTTCTCAACTGAGTGGCTGACGTAGGGAAAGGAGGAGTAGGAAAATAGAGTAGAGTCAATAGGCAGAATCTAAAAATGGAGAGCCATGAAGGATAGGTCCTTAGCATTACAGTTTACAGCTGCCAGAATGTAAATCTTAAAAAAAAAAAAAATTTTTTTTTTACTAGGTGATCTCATTTCTGGAAATATTGAGAATTTGGCTTATTTGGGGTTGGAAGAAGGAGAAGAAAAAATATACTTTGATCTTGTTCAAGGAGAACAAAATGAAACTTTTTCAAGTAGATGAAAACAAGTAGGCAAATAGAGGGGATGTGCTCACTTAAGGGAGAAGTGGAAGAACCTCATAGCCATGCTCACAGACAAAATTATTTGATTAATAAATACTTATGTGGGGGCGCCTGGGTGGCTCAGTGGTTAAGTGTCTGCCTTCGGCTCAGGTCATGATCCCAGGGTCCTTGGATCGAGCCCCGCATCAGGCTCCCTGCTCGGCGGGAAGCCTGCTTCTCCCTCTCCCACTCCCCCTGCTTGTGTTCCTGCTCTCACTATCTCTCTCTCTCTGTCAAATAACTAAAATATTTAAAATAAATAAATAAATACTTATGTGTTCTAACAGATTTTCTAAGTTATTAGACTGAATTCTTAGGTATTGCATAGTTTTCTCCACTTTGAATTGACTTGTGTACTCTCTATCTCAGGTGGTGTTCCTATTATCTGGATTGGATGCACTGACCAAGAATTACCGCTTTCTGGACACACTGGTCATCTTCATGCTGTTTGGCTGGTCTATCATTCCCTTCACGTACCTGATAAGTTTCCTTTTTTCTAGTCATACCAGTGCCTACATCAAGCTCGTTATGTTAAACTACTGTGCAGGAGTTTTCAGCATAGTAATGGATATAATAATAACCACAACATCAGGTAAGGACATCACACCATTTCCCCTGTAAATAAAGAAATATGGTCTTGAAAATACGAACAATACAAAGTTATTTTGTTCTGGATTTCTGGGAAAATTTACACTACTTTTAAGTTAATAACCTTTTATTAAGTGTCACAAATATTATAGCTATTATGTACAATGCAAGACAAATTACATTTTCACTAACCCAGTCCTTCAGGCCATTAGCCCAGGCTCTGTACAATATTTATTCTTTCATTTTCCTCCTTTGACTTTGAGATTATGGAGAGATTGATTGGACTGGCAATGATGGCAAAGAGAAGCTTCTTAGAACACAGATGCTGCCACTCCTTTATTAAATTACTCTGTAAACATTAATTAGATATTCTTTAAGTAATTTAGCCATACTGGGTCTTGCAGAGACTGAGAGCAATAGGCTTCTAATCCATTTACTGACCTTAGGCCTTGCCCTCCCACAAAAGAATTCCCTGAGTTAGTTGGAAATCTATTTTAATACTCCTTGCACAACTCTTCAATGAGCAATATTAAGCCACATGAAGAAGAATTGATCTCTGAATAACAGACTAAGAAACATGTAGAAGGATTTATACTGCGGTGCTCATTTACTGAGTTAGTCCCATTGCTGTTAATTAGTCTGTGTTAGTTTTCTATTGCTGTGGTAGCAATCGCTGCAAACTTAGTAAATTATACAAATGTATCATCCTACAACTCTGTAGATCAGAAGTCTATCACAGGGCTTATTGCGCTAAAATCAAGCTGGCTGCAAGGCTGCATCCCTCTCGGAGGTCTTTTTATTTTTACTTTAAATTTTTTTTATTATGTTCAGTTAGCCACCATATAGTACATCATTAGTTTTTGATGTAGTGTTCAATGATTCATTAGTTGCGTATAACACCCGGTGCTCAATCACAACATGTACTCTCCTTAATACCCATCACCCTGCTAATTCATCTCCCCATCCCCCTCCCCTCTGAAACCCTCAGTTTGTTTCCCCGGAGTCCATAGTTTCTCATGATTTGTCTCCCTCTCTGATTTACCCCCCCCCCCCACCTTCAGTTTTCCCTCCGGTCTTCTGTGCTATCCTTTATGTTCCACATATTAGTGAAACCATGTGATAATTGTCTTTCTCTGCTTATTTCACTTGGCATAATCCCCTCCAGTTCCATCCATGTCAGTGCAAATGGTGGGTTTTCATCCTTTCTGATGGTTGAGTAATATTCCATTGCATATATGAACCACGTCTTCTTTATCCATTCATCTGTTGATGGTGCTCTCGGCTCCTTCCACAGTTTGGCTATTGTGGACATTGCTGCTATGGACATTGGGGTGCATGTGCCCCTTCTTTTCACTACATCTGTATCTTCAGGGTAAATACCTAGTAGTGCAATTGCTGGGTAGCTCTATTTTTAATTTTTTGAGGAACCTCCATACTGTTTTCCAAAGTGACTGTACCAGCTTGCCTTCCCACCAACAGTGTAAGAGGGTTCCCCTTCCTCCACATCCTCGCTAACATTTGTTGTTTTCTGCCTTGTTAATTTTTGTCATTCTAAGGGGTGTAAGGTGGTATCTATACAGAACAATGAAACTGGACCATTCTCTTACACCACACACAAAAATAAACTCAAAATGGATGAAAGACCTCAATGTGAGACAGGAGTCCATCAAAATCCTAGAGTTCTAGAGGGGAGGGGGGTGGGGGATGGCTAGCCTGGTGATGGGTATTAAAGAGGGCACATATTGAATGGAGCCCTGGGTGTTATACGCAAACAATGAATCATGGAACACTACATCAAAAACTAATGATGTAATGTATGGTGATTAACATAACATAATAAAATAAAATTTTAAAAAAATCCTAGAGGAAAACTCTTTGACATTGGCCACAGCAACTTCTTTAAGACAGGTCTCCAAAAGCAAGGGAAACAAAAACAAGAATGAACTTTTGGGACTTCATCAAGATAAAAGGCTTCTGCACAGGAAAAGAAACAGTCAACAAAACTAAGAGGCAACCCACGGAATGGGAGAAGATGTTTGCAAATGACACTATAGATAAAGGGCTGGTATCCAAGATCTAGAAAGAACTTCTCAAACTCAACACCCAAAGAACAAATAATCCAGTCAAAAAATGGGCAGAAGACATGAACAGACACTTCTCCAAAGAAAACATACAAATGGCTAACAGACATATGAAAAAAATGTTCATCATCACTAGGCATCAGGGAAATTCAAATCAAAACCTCTTGGAGGTCTTAGGGGAGAATTTGTTTCCTTGCTGATTTGGATTGCTGGCAGAAATTCAGTTACTTGAAATTGTAGGCCTAAAGTCAGAATTTTTTGTAAAATGGATATTTTTTCTTTTTAAAATATTAAGTAGGACTCACCAGTGAAATGCCTAGGGCTTGGAGAGGTGTGTGTGTGTGTGTGTCTGTGTGTGTATGATGTGTACGTGTGAAGTTTTGTTGTTAACCATAAATTTAATTTCTCTATGATATAGGGCTAGTAAGTTTTCTCATACCTTTTTGTGAAATTTTTATAAGTTTTTGAAGAACGTTTGCATTTCTTCTGTTTCTAAAATTATTGGCATTGAGTTGTTCATAACATTCCCTTGTGATCCTTTCAGGTCTATAGATAAGTATTCATATCTGCTTATCCATTGCTGGTATTGCTGTATTCACTCACTCTCTCCCAACCTTTCCCTCTCATCAATCTTTGTCAGGATTTTTTTTTTTAAAGATTTTATTTATTTATTTGACAGAGAGAGACACAGCGAGAGAGGGAACACAAGCAGGGGGAGTGGGAGAGGGAGAAGCAGGCTCCCCGCAGAGCAGGGAGCCCGATGCGGGACTCGATCCCAGGATCCCAGGATCATGACCTGAGCCGAAGGCAGTTGCTTAACCAACTGAGCCACCCAGGCACCCCTGTCAGGATTTTTAACCAATATTTTAATCCTTTCAAAGAGCTACCTTTTGGTTTTATTAATGTTTATTTTTTGTGTCCTATTGTATGAATTTTTGTTCTTATATTTTTTTTCTATTTACTTTCGATTTAATTTATGTACTTATTTGTTGTTAAATATTTTATGATTTTTAAAAAATTTTATTATGTTATGTTAGTCACCATACAATACATCACCAGTTTTTGATGCAGTGATCCATGATTCATTGTTTTCGTACAACCGATTTTAAGCCTTCTTTGGAACATATAAACATTTAAGCTATAAAGTTTCTTTTTTGTTGTTTCAAGTTTTTATTTAAATTCTAGTTAGTTAACATATAGTGTAACATTGGTTTCAGGAGTAGAATTTAGTGATTCTTCACTTACATACAACAACCAGTGGTCATCACACGTGCCCTCCTTAATACCCATCACCCATTTAGCCCATCCCCTACACACCTCCCCTTAAGCTATTAAGTTTCTAATACGAACTGTTGTAGTTGCATCTTACAAATTTTGATGTATTTTATTTTCATTGTCAGGTTCAGTTAGAACTATATGAAATTTCTCTTGTAACTTCTACTTTGACTCATGCATTGTTTTTCAAATATTTGATGACTTCCTAGAGTTTTTTGTGATTGATTTCTTATTTATTTCTATCATAGTAAAAAGTCAATCCCAATATTTCAGTCTTTTACAATGGAATTATCCTTCAGGATACCATCACTCTGATCTGAAGTACAGGAAATGTCCATGTCTCATTCAAGGCAGTCCTACGTTCCAAAGTCCCTTAAAAGATATGATATTGATTGAAATGTCAGAGCTGTTAACTCAGCATGTCTACATGTCACAGCATGTCACATAAAACAGTTATGAAATAGATACTAAGTCTGACCTCTTGTAGGAATTTAGTGTTCTCCAAGAAGTAATTCTAAGATGGTTGGTTTGGGGTAATCTATGTTCACTTTTATTGGAAGAGTAATGCTGTTACTTAGTAGTGGTTTGGGTTTTTTTTTTCCATAGACAAGGGGCTGCTAAATAATATTCTTTAAGGAGAGCTATGAACATAATTTAAAGGCACCAAAATTGCAAAATAATCATTAGTCATTATAAATTCAATATCCTGATGTTCAGAGCCTTATTATATATTTGTTTAACATGAAAGGAGATTAAGAGATGGTCTTTCAGAAAAATCAGAACATTTCCCCCATAGAACTTAACAGAGCTTTTCATAAATATCACATTGGAATAGATGAGCCAACTGGGAATCTAGGTGGTCTTATGGAAGGATTTCCTAGGGGCTGTATTTATTTATTTATTTTTCTTTACAACTCTGCAGAAACAATTTTATAGGTATAGAGTAGCACTGGGAATATTTTGCTAAAATCTTTCTGTTAGGTTCAGTGTTGCTTTTCAAAATCCTTGTTTACATTAGGGTTAGACCTGCAGACAGAAGACTTACCTTAGCTAAGCCACTCCTCAGTTTAAATCCTGGACATGGCTCCTCATCTCCTGATTAGAATATCTTCATCTATAACATAAGAGTAATACTACCTGTCTCACAAACTTGTGGAAATTAAATAAATAAGATACATGATCTCACTTACATGTGTAATTTTTAAAAGTCAAATACATAGAATCAGAGAGTAGAACAGTGGTTACACTGAGGGAGAGGTGGAGAAAATGGGAAAGTGTTGGTCAAAGGGTACAGAGTTGCAGTTGAACAACAGATTATTGAATTTATAATAACAAGATTATTTTGCAGTTTTGGTATCTTTAAATTATGTGTATAGCTCTCCTTAAAGAATGAATAAATCTGGAGGTCTATTGCGCAACCTGATGTCTATAGTTAGTAATTCTGTATTGAATACTGGAAATTTGCTAAGAGTAGATTCTAGATGCTCTCATCACACAAAAAAGAACTATGTGAGAAGATATGCTAATTAGCTTGACTGTAGTAATTATTTCACTATGTATATGTATATCAAATCATCTTGTTGTACACCTTAAATATATACAATTTCAATTAAAATAAAATGTTAATATGCTAAAACATGGAGGGGCTTTAATAGTAAAAAAAAAAAGAAAAGAAAAGCAATATACAAGCATACCTTGGAGATAATGCGTGTTCGGTTCCAGGCTACTACAATTAAGAGAATATTGCAATAAAGGGAGTCATATGAATTTTTTGGCTTCCCATACATATGAAATTTATGTTTACATTGTATTCTACTAAGTGCTCAATAGTGTTATGTCTAAAAAAACAACATATATACCTTAATTTTAAAATACTTGATTGACAAAAAATGTTAACCATCATCTGAACTTTTGGCAAGTCATAATCAGTGATCACGGATCACCATAACAATTATAATAATAATAGAAAAGTTTGGAATATTGCAAGAATTACCAAAATGAGACACAGATATGAAGTGAGCAAATGCTACTAGAAAAATTGGCACTGATAGACTTGCTTGACTCAGGGTTGACACAAACCTTTAATATATAAAAACTGCACTATCTGGAAAGTGCAATAAAATGAAACACAATAAAACTAGGTAGGCCTGTAGAGAGTGACCTCAGTGAAATGGCTGAGTAGGCAGCTCCAAGCAACCATCCTTCCACAGAAGCATTAAAAAAGAAAAAATCAGAAATTGTCAGAACCAACACCATCAGAACTCTGGAAAATGGTCAAAGGTTTGCAACAACCAAATAAGTCCTGAATCAAGCAAAAAAAAAAAAAAATTAAAGACAGTAGGAAAAAATGACATTTTTACATGCACTTGCCAGACCATCTCTTGACAGCAGTCTTGAAGACACAATCCTTGCTCCCAGTGTGGTACCTTCCCTAATTCCAGAGGGTGCAGAGCAGTCCTTCTTCACAAACTGTGTAAAAATCTGTTCTAATCTCCATAGTTTGAGAATTGCCTGAAGAAATGATGTCAGACTACTCATCTCTGTTTACCTAACTCAGAACTCACCAGGCATGAAAATCAATGGGTTTTACTAGAAAATGTTGTAAGGTGGGTAAAGAAATCTCAGATGCCTGAAGGAAAAAATTACAGTTTAGGCATAAAAAAGACTGCCTAAGGCCAGGGACAGAAGGCCAGAGAGAGGGTTTATTTTAAATTAGGGCATTTGAAAGCACCCATGAATATGGGTGAATTTTAGATAGCCACACATGTACCATGGGCAAGCTGCTTTGGGTTGATCCCTAGTCTCAGGGCAAGTTTGCCTGTTGGAAGAGTGCTCCAGCACAGAGAAAGTCTTCAAAGATTAGCAGAGTTTTGCTTTGTTTCAGGTCCAGACATTCAAAGAAATCTCTATCGAACAGGCTAAGGAACACAGACTTCAGGGACCACTCAGGAGAAGGAATAAAGTCTCTGCAAAAGTGTTTGGTAAAGTAATTAGACACATAGATTACTATAGCCTTCAACAACAATAATAATAAAAGACCCAAGAACAGCAGACCATGGGGAAGGAGGAGAGCTGATTTCAGAGTTGGAAGGTGGTTCAGGAAAAGATGGCGGAGGAGTAGGGGACCCTATTCCAACTGGTCCCTGGAATTGAGCTGGATATCTACCAGACCACTGTGAACATCCACGAAAGCAGCCTGAGATATAAAAAGATATATCTGGATCTCTACAAACAGAATATCGCAGGCTATTGGTTTCAAGGTATGGATGTAAGAAGATATATCTGGATCTCTACAAACAGAATATCGCAAGCCGTTGGTTTCAAGGTATGAAGTGGGAGCCATGATTCCAAGGGCAATATCAGAAGATAAATGGAAGGGGGAGGGAGCTGAGCAGAGGGGATCCTACACCGCTGGTGTGTGAAAGCCTCCCGTGCTGGAGAGCAGGCACAGACTCGCAGACCGGTAGTGATAGGAAAGGACTGTAGGGCAGCCCCACGGACTGAAACCTGGAGTGGCAGCACCATGCCTGTGAACCGGGGATGGCATGCAATTTTAGAAGCACAAAGGGCAGAGACATGCCCCCGTGTCCCAATCTGGAGATGAGGACTGGGAGCCCTGCTGAGGGGCACACAACCCAGGACACTGCAGTTTATAGCAGCACAGACAGAAATGGAAATAGTGTGGCCTGGAGAGCTCACTGAAAAACAGACTGCGATCTCTCTGCTCTGAGGCAGAGGGTTGGAAATGATCTCTTCTGCTCTGACTCTCGGAAGAGACATGGAAAGCCACCAGGGAAAGCCACCAGAGAACAAAAGCCCCCAAAAACCAGTTTTCACCAAGCCCATCCCCCACCACAGGGGGCAGGGCAACTCTGCCCAAACAGGGTTGCCTGAGTAACAGCATGGCAGGCCTCTCCCCCAGAAGACAGGCCAGGAGAACAAGAGGCCAGCAACCCTAAGGTCCCTATAAAACAGGTGCATCTTGCTTGGGTTCTGGTCAATAATTTGGACTCTGTACATCCCCTCAACCACTCCTCAACAGAATGGCTACGAGGAGGAACCCCCAAAATAGAAAAGACTCAGAGACTGTGACTTCTGCCACAGATTTACAAATGGGTACAGATATAACCAAGACATCGGAGATGGAATTCAGGGTAGCAACTGTGAAGACAATAGCTAGAATGGAGAAATCGATTAATGGCAACATAGAGCCTCTAAGGGCAGAAATGAAAGCAGAACTGGCAGAACTTAAAAATGCTATCAATGAGATCCAATCTAATCTAGATAATCTAACAGCTAGGGTAACTGAGGCAGAAGGAAGAATTAGTGATCTAGAAGACCAATTAATAGGAAAAAAGGAAAAAGAGGAGGCCAGGGAAAAACGAGTCAAAATCATGAAAATAGAATCAGAGAAATAAGTGACACCATGAAACATTCCAGTGTCAGAATTATTGGGATCCCTGAGGGGGTGGAGGGAGAGAGAAGTCTAGAAGATATATTTGAGCAAATTGTAGATGAGAACTTCCCTAATCTGGGGACTGAAACAAACAGTCGTGTCCTAGAGGCAGAGAGGACCTCTCCCAAGATCAAGGAAAACAGGCCAACACCCCGACATGTAATAGTAAAACTCGCAAATCTTAGAACCAAGGAAACCATCTTAAGAGCAGTTAGGGGGAAGAGATTCCTTACATACAGAGGGAGGAACATCAGAATAATGTCAGACCTGTCTCCAGAGAGCTGGCAAGCCAGAAAGACCTGGCAAGGCATATTCAGGGTACTAAATGAGAAGAACATGCCACCAAGAATACTTTATCTGGCAAGGCTGTCATTTAGAATGGATGGAGAGATGCAGAGCTTCCAAGACCAGCAGAAACTGAAAGAATATGTGACCACTAAGCCAGCCCTGCAAGAAATATTAAGGGGGGGGTTCTATAAAAGGAGAACAACCCCAAGAGTGATATAGAACAGAAATTTACAGAGACAATCTATAGAAACCAGGTCTTCACAGGCAACATGATGACAATAAATTCATACCTTTCAATAATGACTCTCAATGTGAATGGCCTAAATGCTCCCATAAAACAGCACAGGGTTGCAGATTGGATAAAAAGACAGGACCCATCCATATGCTGTCTACAAGAGACTCATTTTGAACCTAAAGATACATCCAGACTGAAAGTGAAGGGATGGAGATCCATCTTCCATGCCAGCAGACCTCAAAAGAAAGCTGGGGTAGCAATTCTTAGACAAATTAGATTTTAAGCTAAAGACTGTAGTTAGAGACACAGAAGGACACTAAATCATTCTTAAAGGATCTATCCAACAAGAAGATCTAACAATTGTAAATATCTATGCCCCCAACATGGGAGTAGCCATCTACATAAGCCAACTGTTAACCAAAATAAAGAGTCATATTGATAACAATATGGTAATTGTAGGAGACCCCAATACTCCACTCTCAGCAATAGACAGATCATCTAAGCAGACAATCAACAAAGAAACAAGAGCTTTGAATGACACACTGTACCATATGGACCTCATAGGTATATAAAGAATATTCCACCCTAAAACAACAGAATACTCATTCTTCTAGAGTGCACATGGAACTTTCTCCAGAATAGACCACATACTGGGTCACAAATCAGGTCTCAACTGATACAAAAAGATTGAAATTACTCCCCTCATATTCTCAGACCACAATGCTTTAAAACTGGAACTCAATCACAAGAAAAAATTTGGCAGAAATTCAAACACTTGGAAGCTAAAGACCACTCTGCTCAAGAATGTTTGGGTCAACCAAGAAGGCAAAGAAGAACTTAATTCATGGAAACCAATGAGAATGAAAACACATCGGTCCAAAACCTATGGGATACTGCAATGGAAAAAAGACAGTCTCTTCAATAAATGGTGCTGGGAAAATTGGACAGCCACATGCAGAAGAATGAAACTTAACCATTCTCTAACACCATACACAAAGATAAACTCAAAATGGATGAAGGACCTCAATGTGAGACAGGAATCCATCAAAATCTTAGAGGAGAACATAGGCAGTAAACTCTTTGACATCGGCCACAGCAACTTCTTTCAAGATACATCTCCAAAAGCTAGTGAAACAAAAGCAAAAATGAACTTTTAGGACTTCATCAAGATAAAAAGCTTCTGCACAGCAAAGGAAACAGTCAACAAAACAAAGAGGCAACCCACAGAATGGGAGAAGATATTTGCAAATGACACTACAGATAAAGGGCTGGTATCCAAAATCTAGAAAGAACTTCTCAAACTCAACACCCAAAAAACAAATAAGCCAGTCAAAAAATGGGCAGAAGACATGGATAGACACTTCTCTGAAGAAGACATACAAATGGCTAACAGACACATGAAAAAATGTTCATCATCATTAGCCATCAGGGAAATTCAAATCAAAACCACATTGAGATACCACTTTACACCAGTTAGAATGGCAAAAATGGACAGGGAAAGAAACAACAAATGTTGGAGAGGTTATGGAGAAAGGGGAACCCTCTTACGCTGTTGGTGGGAATGCAAGTTGGTACAGCCACTTTGGAAAACAGAGTGGTGGTGCCTCAGAAAATTAAAACTAGAGCTAGCCTATGACCCAGCAATTGCACTCCTGGGTATTTACCCCAAAGACACAGATGTAGTGAAAAGAAGGGCCATATGGACCCCAATGTTCATAGCAGCAATGTTCACAATAGCCAAACTATGGAAAGAACAAAGATGCCCTTCAATAGACGAATGGATAAAGAAGATGTGGTCCATATATACAGTGGAATATTACTTAGCTATCAGAACTTTTGCATCAACATGGATGGGACTGGAGGAGATTATGCTAAGTGAAATAAGTCAAGCAGAGAAAGTTAATTATCATATGGTTTCACTTATTTATGGAACATAAGGAATAGCATGTAGGACATTAGGAGAAGGAAGGGAAACATGAAGGGGGGGGATCGGAGGGGGAGATGAATCATGAGTGACTATGGACTCTGAGAAACAAACTGAGGGTTTTAGAGGGGAGGGAGGTGGGGGGATGGGCTAGCCCAGTGATGGGTATTAAGGAGGGCATGTGTTGTGATGAGCTGAAATCATAAAACTCTTGGAGGAAAACAGGGGTAAATCTTTATGACCTTGGATTAGGCAATGGATTCTTAGATAAAACACTGTAAGTACAGTAAAAGATGTATATATATTGGATATCATCAAAATTAAAACTTTTGGGACACCCCAGAGAGCTCGCATTTCTTCTGTCACATGAGGAGACAGTGATGAATGAGGTGCCATCTATGAACCACAGAGTGCATTCTCATCAGACATTCTGAATTTGCTGTCACCTTGCTCTTGGACGTTCCAAGTTGCAGAACTGAGAGAAATAATTTTTTTTTTTGCTTATAAGCTATACAGTTTATGATATTAAAAACTTTTGTTTATCAAAGGACATTATCAAGAAAGTGAAAAGAACCCTACATAAAGGAGAAGATATTTGAAAATCATAAACCTAATAAAGCTCTAATATCTAGAAAATACATGGACTCATAACAACAAAAAGATAAGAAAATAACTTTAACAAACATTCCTCTAAAAAAGATAGACAAATGGTCAACAAACACATGAAGAGATGCTCAACATTAGTAGTCATTAGGAAAATGCAAATCAAAGCAATGAGATACCACTTCACATCCATTATGATGGTGACTTAAAGAAAAACAACAGAAAATAACATGTTTTGCCAAGGATGTGGAGAAATTAGAAACCTTGTGCATTGCTAGTGGGATTGTAAAATGGTGACACTACTGTGGAAAAGAATTTGGTGGTTTTTTTAAAATGTCAAACATGGAACTACCATATGACCCAGCAACTCCTCTCTTAAATTTTCTCCAAGAAAATTTAAATCAAGGACTTGAAAAGATATTTGTACACCAATGTTCATAGCATTATTCACAATAACTAAACGATGTAAACAATCTAATTGTCCATGAATAGATGAATGAATAAACAAAATGTGGTATGTATATACAATGGAGTATTATTCAGCCACAAAAAGGAATACAGTTTTTATATATGCCATATCATGAATGGAACTTGAAAACATTATGCTAAGTGAAATAAACCAGACACAGGAGGACAAATATTGTGTATTTACACTTATATGAGGTACTTACAGTTGGCAAATCCATATAGACAGAAGTAGACCAGAGATTGCCAGGGTCTGCTGGCAGGAAAACAGGGAGAGTTTAGTGGGCACGGTTTTGTTGAGGAGAATGAAGAAATTTTGAGTATAGATAGTGGTGATAATTACACAATTTTGTGACTATATTGTCACTGAATTGTACACTTACCAGGAGTTATAATGATAAATGTTATATATATTTCACCACAATAAAAAGATACCTGAACAGCTATATGCCAGTGATTTTTTTTTGTAGATACATATATCTGACTCAGATATATCCTTCATTTCTAATTTGTTTTTTTTAATAAGGCACAGGTGTTGAATTTTAACAAATATCTTTTTTCTTTTTCATTAATGAGATGATCATACAGTTTTTCTGCTTTATTTTAATGTGGTGATATTCACTAATTGTTTTTATGTTAAACCAATTCTATATTCCTGTAATAACAAAACTTGGTTGTATTATCCCTTACTATAATTTCTAGATCCAGTTTGTTAATAGTTTATAAGGGAGTTTTCTATTAATCCATGAGACAGGTTGGCCAGTAATTTTCTTTGTTATAATATTCTTAGATTTTGGTATCAACATTATGCTGGTCTCATACAAAAAGTTAAGAAATAGTCTGTTCTATTCACTATAAGTTTTTTTTTTAAATATAAGATTCTCTAAAGATTTCCATTTGAATTTGGGGATGAATCAAGGATGCTATTTTTATATTCCACATTGTGCTGAAGGTTTTAGCCACACAATAGGCAAGAAAATAATAAAGGTGTAAGTATTGGAAAAAGAAGTAGAGCTATCATTATTTGCAGATGACCCTGTGTACACAGAAAATCTAAAATAATTACAGATATGGGGCGCCTGGATGGCTCATTTGGTTGCACATCTGACTCTTGATTTTGGCTCAGGTCATGATCTCAGGGTCATGAGATCGAGCCCCATGTTGGGCTCCACGCTGAGTGTGGATCCCGCTGAAGATTCTCTCTCTCCCTCCCTCTCTCTCTGCCCCTCTTCCCTGATCTCACTCTCTCTCTTTCTAAAAAATAAATAAAGTAAAATAAAATAATTATAGATAACCTGTGAGAATTAATGAGTGAATTTTGCAAGGTTAGTGAATACAACTGATATTAAAAAATAGGTTTTATTTAGAAAATGAAACTCACATACCAAGGAGTAAATGTAATGATGATATGCAACATTTATGCTATCCAAGACTACAAAACTTTATGGATATTCTTCTACTTGTAAAACTGGAGGAACTTATATCAGACCAGTCCTCCCACACATAACAACTATAAACTATGGACAAATTTTTTAAAATTTGAAGGTACTTTACAATGACTGAAAGTAGGCAGAAACTGGAAGGGAGTTCACACTTGAAATGAAAAAGCACTGTGTGAGTTTTTCATTTCTGTTGCTTTTTTCCCAAGGACAGGGCATAGTTTGGAGGTATAGGATAGCTAAAACTCTGATAGAAACCTGCAATCTCAGGTTAAGAGTCAGAGTACATCATTTGAGATAACTATAGCATTCTTCGAATTAAAAGAAAGATGACGGGACCACAAAGGGTCACTCCAAAATTTCTTTATGGAATATTCCCAGACCTTTGGCTGACACCTGAATTTTGCAAGTACAAAGGAGAAATTGAAGCAGCCTAACTGAGGATAAAACAACTGAACTGATTTTTTCCGTTGCTGCCCACTGCTGGGTAAACAGTTTGATTTCAGTCAAGTTAACTGCTTGCTAAAGCAAATTCTTCAGAAGAGAATAAAAGAATCCAAAGTCTTGACAACATAAAAGTCAAAATGCCCAGAATGCAATCAGAGTTATTAGACGTATAAAGAAAGGAAAATGTGAATCATACTGAAAAAGGAAATCAGTGAAACACAGATTCTTTCCTGTAATGCAGGGTAGATTTATTGGAGTAATAATAGACTCAGAAAGTCTATTAATGTAATTCACCACATTTAATACATTAATGGGGGAAACCTTGGTATATGCAAAAATCATTCAAAAAATCCAACAACGATTCATTATAGCATTTTTTAAAAGATTTTATTTATTTGAGAGAGAGAGCGAGAGCAGGAGCCAGGGGGAGGGGGGGAGGAAGAAGCAGACTTCCGCTGAGCAGGGAGCCCAACATGCAGGGCTTGATCCCAGGACCCTGGGATCATGACCTGAGCCGAAGGCAGATGCTAAACCAACTGAGCCACACAGACACCCCCATTATAGCATTTTTTAATAACTAGGAAGAAACTTCCATAACTTGATAAAGGGCATTTATGAATATCATACACAATACTGAATCATATAAAACATTCCCTTTAAAATCAACTACACCTAAGGTCCTAGTCAATGTAGTAATAGATGAAAATAAAGGATGTGAGATTAGAAAAGAAGAAACTGAACTCATTATTCAGAGATGATGTGAAAATCAGGAAATTGTTATCAGAAATATGGAGAATATAAAGGGAGGCACACCAAAACAACCGATAGTAATTCTGCTTTTCTCTAGATCCTACAGAGAGGGTCAGTATTCAGTCATTTACACACAAGATGGCCACACTGTTTATGATTGTATCCAAGTTGGTTGATTGGTATTCTACTCATACTGGTCCATACACATGCTGAACTGGAAGATAAGTATTTTTAAAGATTATCTATGCATTTACAAAACATTTTTTCTCAGTTTTTATATTCCTCCACACCCCATTCATATGGTATCTTTCAACAGTATGTCAGCTAAGGAATCATTACTTCTTAAAAAATTTAAAAAAAAATTTTATTAATTGCATAAATTGAATTTTATTTTTGTTACATGACAAAACTGAGTCAAAACCAGTTATATTAGCATATTACTTTTCTTTATGTAGAAAGATCTTCCTCTACTCCTTAGAGGTAAGAGGATATTTATGGGGGTGCCTGGGTGGCTCAGTTGGTTAAGCATCTGCCTTTGGCTCAGGTCATGATCCCAGGGTCCTGGAATCAAGCCCCCCATCAGGCTCCCTGCTCAGCAGAGAGCCTATTTCTCCCTCTCCGTCTGCTGCTCCCTCTGCTTGTTCTCTCTCTCCTTCTCTGTCAAATAAATAAATAAATAATCTTTTAAAAGAAAAGAGGATATTTACGTATTCTGTGGGGAGAGAGGCTAAATACTTTATAACATTAGCTCCTTGTTATTTTTGGCATCTACTCCGTTGGCCAATCAATGTTCAGAATTCTTTCTGGATACTAGATTATTTGCATATACAGCAATTTTACCCTCTTTGGGGCAGGTTTGGTATGACTTTACCTCTTAGAGAATTTATATCTTAGGGGTGCCTGGGTGGCTCAGTCGTTAAGTGTCTGCCTTCAGTTCAGGTCATGATCCCAGGGTCCTGGGATCGAGTCCCGCATTGGGCTCCCTGCTCAGCGGGAAGCCTGCTTCTCCCTCTCCCACTCCCCCTGCTTGTGTTCCCTCTCTCACTGTGTCTTTCTCTGTCAAATAAATAAAGTCCTTAAAAAAAAAATTTGTATCTTAGGAACTTCACTCATTCCCTGTCATCCTTGGTTGGCCACCTCTCTTTTGTCAAAGTGTCTTACAAGTATGTTTTTTGTTCAGGCATATCATTTTATATTTATTACTAATAATCTGAGCTCAGTCTTGAAGTCCTACAATGACCATTCATAACCTTAACCTGTAATCATGTTTCATACTCCTTCATATATATTCAACTATTATACACGTTAATTTAATATTAGAGAAACCTCAGTGAGCTTTAAGCTTGGTTCTCTGAAGATGTATCTCTCTGAAGATATATCTCCTTTCAACTGATAAAATATTTATCTCTTTCCCACTCTTGTCATACGCTAAATTTCCTACCACAACTTTGTTTCTTTATTCATCCATGTAAGATAAGAAAAAGAGAAATCATCAGTATTCATTTCCTGTTCACATCAGGTGACAGAAGATAGGTTATATGGGTATCAACTTTGCCGAGGATTTTCCAGTGCTGTAATTATCAACATAAACTATGCTACAAATATATACTTAGTGGCAAGAGGATAATAATATGGCTTTGTAATTTTCTCCTTTTAATTTGATTGGGGAGATTTTGTTTTCTTGGGGCAATTCATTTTGTATAAAGCATGCTAATGTTATCTTTTTAATCACAGACAAAGAATCTGCTTTTGAAAGGCTCCTACTTAATTCAATGATGGTGTTACCCATGCATAACTTTGGGATGAGCATCAGCAAATATTATGATAACCAAGAGACAAACATTCTGTGTTCCTCAACAGACGTTCCTGCCTTCATAAACTGTAGTAAAGCAAGTGAGTATCTGGGACTCGTCAGATACCACTGGCCTATTACTTATTGGATGTAAATAGCTCTACCTATATTATTTTGAATCTTCACAATAACCATCAAGTTATGTGTTGTTATACTCACTTTGAGGAAACTAAAGGTTATACAAAATTGAATAACTTACTCTATCACACAACTTGTACAAGTTAGAGCTAAGATTCAAAACTTTAGCATAATGCATTTTCTTATGGGATAGAATCTCTGCAGATGAATGGATAAAGAAAATGTGATATATATTTATGCATATATGCATATACATACACATATACGCAATGGAGTATTATTCAGTCATAAAAAAAGAAGGCAATCTTGCCATTTGCAACAACATGGATAGACTTTGAGGTCATTACACTAAGTGAAATAAGTCAGACAGAGAAAAACAAATACCATATGACCTCACTTATATATGGAATCTAAAAAGAAAAACTGAACTCCTAGAGAACAGATCGGTGGTTGCCAGAGACAGGGGATTGGGGATGGGTGAAATGGATGAAGGGGACCAAAAGGTACAAACTACCAGCTATAAAATGAATTAGTGATGGGGATGTAATATACAGCATTGTGACTATAGTTAATATTGTATTGTATATTTGCAAGTTGCTAAAAGAATGTATCTTAAAAGTTCCCATCACAAGAAAAAACATGCCAATATCAAATCATTATGGTATATACTCAACCTAATATAATATCTGTATGTCAATTATATCTCAATTTAAAGGGACATAATAAAAAATAAACATAAAAAAGATAAAAAAGATATAAACCTACAGATTCAAGAAACTGAATAAACTCCAAATAGGTTAAAACCAAAGAAGTCATGCCAAGAGACATCATCATCAAACCTTGAAAACCAAAAATAACAAAAACATCTTGAACATAATAAAATAAATTAAATTAAATTTAAATTAAAAAAAAGAAAAACATCTTGAAAGCAGATACAGAAAAATAATACATTATCTATAAAGGAGAAACAATTCCCCTAATTTATAGATTTCTCATCAGAAACCATGAAGGCCAGAGCAGTAGCACAACATAATTTTCAAGTGCTGAAATAAAAAAGCTGCCAACTCAAAATTCTATATACCTAGAAAATTCTATATCCTTCTGGATGAAGGGGAAATGATGACATTTTTAAGTGAAGCAAATCTACAGGAATTTGTCACCAGTAGAAACTCTAAAAGAATGGCTAACAAAAGTTCTGTAAACATAAATGAAATGATAAAAGAGGAATTTTGGAACAAAAAAGAGTAAAAATATGAATGAGTACAATATATTGTCTCCTCTTGAGTTTGACAGTTAAAGCAAAAATAATAACATTGTCTGATAATGTTCTCAATGTATATAGAGGAAATATTTAAGACAATTATAAATTATAAATGGAGATGTTAAAGAGATATAAATCATAGAAAGTCCTCTATCCTTCACTCAAACTGGTAAAAGGAAGACACCAACCAACTGAGCCACCCAGGTGCCCCTATGTAGGTATTTTTAATTTGTAAAAATTTATTGAGTCCTACACTTGGGTGAATTTCTATATATGTACATAGTATGTAAAAAAAAAGTATGTGAATTTCTATATACATAGTATGTTAATAAAAAGTTTTTTAACAGTGAAAAAGGGAGAGTTGATCATCTTCACCTTCCTGATGAGCCTATTATTTTCATAACCATGAATTTAGAACCTTGTAATTATTACCTTTTTCACATAAGTGATTGAAAAAATGTCAGCTGTTGAGCACTTCCAACTTAGTTTAAATGTTAGTATTCCCTTATAGGTGAGAGTGTTTGCATATGTAGCATATTCCAGATGATTCTACTGCCACTGCTCCACACTTTCAGAACCACCATCTGAAGTATTTTCAAAGGACGCATATTTTGGGGCAAGGGGAGCCTCTGTTGCTACCCAGTACTCTGATTAGTGTGAACAGGCATTTACTCAAATGTTCTGGCTATATGGTACCGTGTTGGTAATGGATGCCTAGAACTATAATAGCAAGACAAAATTCCTGGAATTAAAGGATCTTAAAGGATCTTGAAGATATCTTGCATGACATACAAAGTCATCAAACACACCATTAAATATAGTATTTTGTGCTTATTTGATAACCATTCTATTTGATTCTATAGTACTTCTAGTTTGTTGACTTCTTAGAGTTTTCTCATTGAATTAATTTTTTAAAGTAAACCTATATCTTTTTCTTTGTTATTGACATCAGTAACTCAGATGAATGTATATAGTTTGGAAAAAGATGCAATAGGAAGATTTTTAGTTGCGATGGCTGTTACGGGATTTATTTTCTTCCTCTTGATTTTCCTGTTGGAGACCACCTCATGGAAAGTGAGAACCTTTGTGTTTCGCTATATTTTCTTTGGTATCTACAAGAAACTTAATAAGGTAAGTGGCTGGCTATGGCTCTTAGAGATATCTCTAAGACCAAAAACATGTCTCTACACATGCCTAACTCCATTATTGAATATAGGAATATAAATCAATCTATGTTGATTGAGATCCATATGAATCAGAGATCTTCATCTTAATTTGAACTTTGTGGTTTCTAAACATTATGGCCTCCACCAGTCAAAATATGATATTTTTGATGTAATGTTCCATGATTCATTGTTTTCATATAGCACCCAGTGCTCCATGCAATACGTGCCCTCCTTAATACCCATCACCGGGGACAAAAACTAATGATGTACTGTATGGTGACTAACATAACATATAAAATAAAATAAAAATAAAAAAAATAAAATATAAACACAAAAGTAATTAATTTTCAGTTAAAAAAACAAAAAAACACGATATTTTTTATAGTTTGATTATAATAGAAAGCTTTCTTTTGAACATCTCTTGTATCAGAAGGCCATTCCCTCCCCAAAGTGCTCACGCACCCTAATTTGGCCCCTGGATATTTAACAAACTCCCAGGTGGTATTGATTCTGCCAGCCCATAGAATGCACATTTAATAGTAAGGCTCTATAGCAGTTGCTCTCAAAATCTGGCATTTACCAGATTCTCCTGGAAGTCTTCTTAAAATACAAGTTGCTGGTGTCTGTCCCATGAGTTGCTGATTTTGTGGACCTTAGGTAGGGCCTGAACTTGCATATGTAATACATCTCAAGTGATGCTTCTGCTGCTCCTTCATGCTTTGAGAACCACTGTATGAAGTAATTTCAGAAGAAAGAATATTCTGAGGCAAAAAGGAGCCTCTCTGTTACCAAAATAGATGAAATTGCATGACTCTCCCATAAGCTTAGACTTCCAATCCAAATTCTTACCATGCTAATCTGGTCTTTCTTCACAGTTCCCAGTACAGGTCTGACTCCATAGGTAATCAAGATAATGTGTATGAGTAAGGTGTGAATGATAGCACTAATGGAGGCATGAAAGGCAGGGAATATCCAAGATGTGCCTCCAGAAGTGGGGAAGATGCTGAGCAAAGGCCCAGCTCTGGTGTCATCAGTAGAGCCAACACCTGGTGTCCAGATCTTAGAGTGTCTCCTATTCAGCTGAGCTATTAGTCTGCAAGATTATGTAGGGAATTTCTCAATGGGTAGGAAGAGCCTAGGAACTGGAGGGTTAGGTCAAATGAGCAAGAAAACAGCTGGTTAGCACCAGCAAAGTCCAACACTCAAGGCTGAGGTCATACATTCTGAAGATATGTCTCAGGCACCTACTGTGTACCTGGTATCACACTAGATGTTGGACAGGACTCAGATTCCTGGGAGGGGTCTAGGAGGAACAAACAGATTCCCAGATTTGGAAGAGAGGGTAAATGAGACCTCCATAGAGATGCAAGAGAAAGGGTTTCAGGACAGGGACCAAATCAAAGCTCAGACAAATACAATCCAAAAAATATGTGCTCTAATAAACAGAAACTCAAAATGCTAGAAATGCATCTAGGTGTCACCAAACCAAGCTTTAGGCATTGGGTGACACTTGAGAAAGTGAGTCCAAGGCATAGAGGTCAACTTATGCACAGACAAGGAATTGGAAAACATTAAAGGAGCTATTCAGCATGTCTGGAGGCAAGTTCAGGTGTTGGCAGGCAGGACAAGATGACTGCAAAAAGTGATAGGAGCCAAGGCAGGAAAGACCTCTAATGTGTCATGCTAAGGATCCTGAACTTCATTCTGAGGGCAATCAAGAGTTGTGGGAATGAGGAATTCAGTGGCAAAATTATATGGACTTGGGATTTTCTTTGGGGTAAAGTTTGTAATAAGAGTTTCAAATTATATGACTTTGGAGTCTGCAGGTTTTCTATTATTTCTATTTCTATTCTTTTCTTATTTTGTACTTTTCAAGTAATGTGCCAGTTTCATCTAAACCATCAAATGTATTGACAAAAATCTTTTCACAATATCCTTTTGTTTTGTTCTTAATATCTGTTGGTAGTTTGTGGTTTTTCTGCCCCCCTCAAACCTTGTTTTCTTGATTACTCTTGCTAGGGATTTAACCAGTTTTATTCATCTCTTTCAAGAACCAACTTTTGAATTTTTTACTTCTCTATGTTTTGTTTTCTATTTCATTGATTTATTTTCTTACCTTTATTTTTCTGTCCTGCTGTCTTGTGAGGCCATAATAACATTGAGAATAATAGCTATAAATAATGTTACAAAACAGAAAAATTACAGATGAATCATGCTTACAGACATAGAGGCAAAAATCCTTCACAAAAATGTTAGTTTGAATTCATCACCTGGTAAGTTTTATTATAGGAATGTAAGGATAGTGTAACACTTTTTAAAAAATTTTTTTATTTAAATTCAATTTAGTTAACAGATAGTGTAACACTTTAAAATCAATCACCATACTAATAAAACATAATTCACTATATTAATAAGCAAAATCAGAAAAACAATTATAATCCTGAGAGATTCAGAAAAAAGATTTGATAAAATTAAATTTCTTATAAAATTCTTCAGCAAACCAAAAACAGAAAGGAACTTCCTTAATATGGTAAAAAGTAACCACAAAAAAACTACATCAAATAACATAATTATTTTTTTAAGATTTTATTTATTTATGTGACAGAGAGAGAGAGAGAGAGCACAAGCAGGTGGAGTGGCAAGCAGAGGGAGAGGGAGAAGCGGCTCTCTGCTGAGCAGGAAGCCCGATGTAGGGCTCAATCCCAGAACCCTGGGATCATGACCCAAGTTGAAGGCAGATGCTTAACCGACTGAGCCACCCAGGTGCCCCCAAATAACATAATTAATGCAAATTCTTGAAAGCTTTCCTTCTGAGTTCTCAAGTAAGACAAGAGTGCCTGCTAGTACCATTTTTTTAAATTTAGGTATAGTTGGCACAAATGTTACATTAGTTTCAAGTGTCAACATGGTAATTTGACAAGTTTATATGTTATGCTCTGCTACCATAAGTGTAGCTACCATCTGTCACCATACAACACTATTGCAATACCATTAACTGTATTGCCTATGCTATACCTTTTATTCCCTTTTATTCCATTTTTCAATTCCATTTTTATACAACAGTTTACTACAGGTCTTAGTGCAATAGGACAAGAAAAAGAAATGATAGGCATAAAATTGTAAAAAATTTTAGAATTCATTATTTACAAACGACAGGATTGTGTACATAGATAAAGGAATGAAATGTTAAAATTAATATTGCTAAATAAAAAGTCTGTATAGAAAAATCAGTTATATATCTGTATATAAGCCACAAACAAGTGAAATGTAAAATGATGCTATTTGAATAACATAAAAAGAAAAAAATATCTAGGAATAAATCTAACAGAATTTATGCAAGACCTTTATATGGAAAAGTACAAAACAGTATTGAGAGATTAAACAAGACATATAAATGAAGGAATATATCATGTTCTTGCTTTGGAAAACCCAATATTGGGAAAATGACAGTTTTCTCCCAAATTGATCCAAAGAATCAAAGCAATTCCAATCAAAATGCTAGTGGGTATTTTTGTGTATGCATGTTTGTGTATGGAAAATGATCAGCTGATTCTAAAGTTTGCATGGAAATGCAAAATGCCAAGGATAGCTAAGGAAATGTTGAAGAAGAATAAAAGTGGTGGACTAATACTACCATATGTAGGTATTTTTTAATAAACTATAGCAACTAAGACAGACAAATAAAACAATATATTAGAAAAAAAAATTTTCCTTAAAGTGTGGTTATTTGTAGTAGCTTGGAATTTTCTTTTTTGAAATGCAAGTTCTTGGGCCCCACCCCAGACCTACTGAATCAGAAGCTTTTGGGTTGGAACCCAACATTTTGTGTTTTATAAGCCATCCAGCTGATTCTGGTACATGCTAAAATTCGAGAACAAATGGAATAGAATGTCTGGAAATAGATGCACAAATATGTGGTCACCTGATATATGACAGCATTGACACATAATGCAGTGGAGAAAGGATGTTCTTTTCAATTAATTGTGCTGATCCAGTTGAATATCCACATGGAGAATAATGAACTTGACTGCTGTCTTACTCCATTTGTAGATTTACAACTTTTCTGTAGATCTAAATGTGAAAGGCAAAATAATAAAGCTTTTAGAACAAAAACATAGCAAATACCTTCATGATGGTGAGGGCATCATTATCAAAAGACATGAAGTGAGTGAAAAGGCAAGTCACCAAGTGGAAAAAAGATTTTTGAATTGCAAATTCAGTAAGAAAAAGACAGACAACCCAATTTGAAAATGGGCAAAAGACTTGGGACACTGACTTTACAAAAAAGAATATCCAAATATCCAATAAATATATGTAAAAATTCACATTAGTAGTCATCAGTAAATGCAAGTTAAAGCCACTGACGGGCACCACAACATACTCATAAAAATACTAAGTGCTGAGGCTGCAGAATGACTGGAAGTCTCAAACACCGATGTTGGGAATATAAACTGATAACCCTTTAGAAAACTACCTGGCATTACCTTCTAAAGTATTATCTTCATATGCTTATGAAAATGAGCACACACTGGGGCGCCTGGGTGGCTCAGTTGGTTAAGCGACTGCCTTCGGCTCAGGTCATGATCCTGGAGTCCCTGGATCGAGTCCCGCATCGGGCTCCCTGCTCAGCAAGGAGCCTGCTTCTCCCTCTAGCCCTCCCCCCTCTCATTTACTCTCTCTCTCTCATTCTCGCTCTCTCAAATAAATAAATAAATCTTTAAAAAAAAAGAAAATGAGCACACACTGAGACCCAGAACCTCCCATTCTAGGTATAAATCCAACAGAAATGCTCGCTCATGTTCACCAAAAGACATTTACAAGAATGTTAACACAGCATTATTCATAATAGAGCCCATTAAAAAAAAGAGAAAGAAGCAGACCACATGTCTGTCAGTCATATAATGGACATTAGGGGAAGGAAGGGAAAATTGAAGGGGGGGAGTCAGATGGGAAGACAAACCATGAAAAACTATGGACTCTGGGAACCAATCTGAGAGGGGCGGAGGGTGTGGGGATGGGTTAGCCCAGTGATGGGTATTAAGGAAGGCACGTGTTGTAATGAGCACTGGGTATTATACGCAAATAATGAATCATGGAACACTACATCAAAAACTAATGATGTACTGTTTGGTGGCTAACATGACATAATAAAAGAAATGTCTATTCTCACAATAGAATATAGCAATGAGAAGAAATAGGCTATAACTCATATGCAACAGCATGGAATAAAAACACAAATATAATATGTCCTAAAGAAGCCAGACACAGAAAAGTATATAAAGTAGAATTCCGTTAAGAGAGAGAGAAAGAAAGAGGCAGTTACACAAATATTTTCACCTTGTGAAAAGTCATTAAGATGCAGATTTATGATTTATGTACTTCTCTGGATATATGTTATGCTTTAAAAGTTTAGACTAAAAGTGGCATTAAAATTATTCAACATATTTTGCACTAAACCACAGTAAAATCTGTAGTTCCTAGAATTGAACCAATGTCAATTTCTTCATTTTGACCAGTGTACCATGACTAAATAAGGTGTTAACATTAGAAGGCTAAAATGCATACTGGAATTATACTGTGCTTATACTTGTTTATAAATAAAATTTTTTTCAAAACAGAAAGTTTAAAATTAAAAAAGAGTAATGGACAAGTCTTAAGAGTATTCTTTCATATTCTTTCCACCACGTGGAATGCCCTGCCCTTTTTTCTCCCTTCCCCATTATAAGTCTCCCAATTAACTCCTATTTTTTTTAAATTGTTTATTTACTATGAAATGGTCCCTGGATTCCACTCTTCCTCTCAGAAGAGACAGAGTTAATCTTCCCTCTTCTTAGCTCTATTGGTATCTTATAAAATAAATATTATTAGCAAATAATATTTGGTTATAATTTATAGTGTTTGTTGTGATTCCAGTTTTTGATGAAGTATCCATTTTGATAGGAACAAGCTACTTGCTCATGGATAGGAGTATAGTTTTTAAACTTTGAAAATAGAGGATGTTTATAAATGACAGTGTGATATGTATGTAGGAAGTCTTTTGGGAATGATTTGAACTTTCTGTTTTGACATCTTTGAGATTATCCCCCAGTTAAGCCTTCCTGAAGCCAACCAGTTATCTAGACCAGATGTCTAAGGGATATCCATCTCTCTGATGCTGTTTTTGAAAATATAGGATATAGTGTCCACAGAATTATCTGGGGAATCTGAAAATGATGATGTACAATATGAGAGAAACAGAATCCTGGAGCAGCCTCAGGAATTGCTGAATTTCACAGTACTTATTAAGGAACTCACAAAGGTAATATTATTCAATGGCCAACTTATGATTTCATTCCTATTAAAGAGCATGTCATTAGCATCAAGGGCTCACTGTGGTCTCCTGAATCTATGTGTATTATTCCAATAGAGTAGAAGAGTTTTTGTGAAGCTGTCTGAGGTCCATAGTGGTCCATAGGGGTCTGATGTATTTTTTGAATTTAACCTATAAATATCCTTTGCTATATTGTGTTTTCTGTATTTTTTAAGATATATTTTACATGTCCAGCTGTTTTGGCTGTCAGAAATATCTCCCTTGGAATCCAAAAGGAGGAATGTTTTGGACTGCTTGGATTAAATGGAGCTGGAAAAACTACTACCTTCGAAATATTGACAGGAGAGGAGACTGCTACCTCTGGGGATGTGTTCATTGAGAATTTAAGTATCACCAAAAATCTTCTAGAGGTAAGACACGATTAATATCTGAGATGTGAGTAGCATGATTACTTGGGGGGAGAGGTAAAAGGCAAGTAGTGGAAGGTGATAGGTAGGAATCCTGGCAGGTATTGATATTGATACTGTTGACTCAGCCAGTGGATTTCAGAGAGAGAAATACATTTTTGAGGGGAAGTGATATGATAATAAGAGCAGCCTTACTCTCAAAATCTAAGACAAGAGTGTCTTTACTGTTCTTTGAAACTACTGGAGAGCAAGATGGTGGAATAGGAGGCTCCTGACTTTCCCTCCTTCCATGGATACACTGAATAAACAGTTACACAAGGATCATTTCCCTCAGAGAAATCCAGAAATGAATTGGGAGATTCCTACACATCATACAATTGAGGAAATACATCAAAAAGGATAGGGTAAGCTGGAACGCATTCACTCTGTAAACCCCACCCACAACACAGTGTCTTACATTCAGGAGGGACTCCCCAACTCCCAGCTTCTCCGTGAGCACTGAAAGGTTTAAACCATACATGTAGCTCCTCAATTTTTATGGCTGCCACCCAAGAGACTGGTTCCCAAATCTCCTAGCTCTGGGGGCTGACAGGATGGCTCAGCACAAAGCAAGTAGGCCAACATACCCAGCTCCCAGTTTCTTGCCAGAAGGGGCTAGATTACATATCTAACATTCCAACAAAAGTTGAACTTCAAACTAATCTGCATCTGGGAACTAATGGGGCAGGCAATTAGTAATCTTCCAGGAGCCTGAATGGGCTTGTGGGCACTTCCTCAGCTTTCAGGGCACTGATGGGATTTGATACACCCTAATCTCCTAGGGTCACTAACATAAGTGATGGTTTGGACAAGCACAAAGTTTTAAAAGGTTTGGAGGATCCCTAGCCACGTGATTTCTTCTCCTACATGAGGCCAACTTGTCTAGGCTGGGAGAGTTGGTTTTTTTATTTAATGTGCACAATCCAATATAGAGTGTCAGGAAAAATGAAGAGACAGTGAAATATATTCTAAACAAAAGAGCAAGGTAAATGTCTAGAAAAAGACCCTAATGAGATAGGTGATTTATCTGACAGAGAATTCAAAGCAATGATTGTAAGTATGCTAACCAAGTTCAGGAGAGCAATGCGTGAACTAAATGAGAATTTCAACAAAGAGAAAATGCATAAAAGTATCAAACAGAAATCATGTATCTGAAGGATCCAACAACTGAACTGAAAAATTCAATAGAGGAATTCAACAGTGGACTACATCAAGCAGAAGAAACGGTGAGAAACCTCAAAGACAGGTCACTGGAAATCCTCTAATCAGAGAAAAAGGAAAAGCAATGAAAAAAGTGAAGATAGCATAAGAATCATAAGGGACACTATCAGGAAGACAAATATATGCATTATGGAAATCTAAGAAGGAAGAGAGAGAGAAAGGAGCAGAAAGCTTAATAAAAAAAAAACATGGATAAAAACTGCAAAACTGGGGAAAGACATAGACATCAGATCTAGAAGATCAAAAGCAGTAAAAAAATAAAAGGTGCATCCAAAGAAACCCACACTGAGACACATAATCAAATTATAAAAAGTTAAAGACACATAATCAAATTATAAAAAGTTAAAGACAGAAAATTTTGCGAGTAGCAAGAGAAAAGTGACTTGTTACATACAAGAGAACCCCCATTAATGATTAGAAAATTGTTCAGCAGAAACAGGCTATAAGTGGGATGATATAGTCAAAGGGCTGAAAGACAAAAATTGCCAACTAAGAGTACTATACCCAGCAAATGTGTACTTCAAGAATATAGGGGAGATAAAGACTTTCTGAGGGAGTTTATCACCACTAGAACAGTCTTACAAAAAAATGCTAAAAAGAGTTTGTCAAGTTAAATGAAAAGACACTGCACAATATGAGAGCCTAACAAAATATGAAGCTCACTGATAAACATAAATTCATAGATAAAACCAGAAATGTTTTACTATATTGGTGGTGGGTAAATTGCTTTTAATTGTACTATAAAAGTTAAAAGAAAAAAGTATTTAAACAACTATAACTAAATTATGTTAATGGATGTATAATACAAGATAGATAGATATAAACTGTGACATAAATAGCATATAATGTGGAAGAAAAAGAGAGAAAAGCAGAGAATTTAAGTTGTTAAAAAGAGCTTAAAAGAGACTGTTATAAAACTTTTGTGTAAGCCCCTTGGTAACCACAAAGAAAATAAGTTACATTAAAGAAAAGGAAAAGGAATTAACACCTATCAATCATCAATCAAAAAGCAACAACAATGACACACAAAGGAATACAGCAAGAGAGAAAAAGAAGGATAAAAGAACTATAAGACAAACAAAAAACAGTTAACAAAATGGCAATAATAAATCCTTCCCTATCAGTAAGTCTCAGCAGACCAAACTCTTCCCAAGAAAAGAAACAGGCTGAATGGATAAATAATTAAGATCTAACTATGATCTTATTAATTCTTTCAAAGAACCAGCTTCTAATTTCATTGATCTGTTTCACTGTTTTTCTTGTTTCTACTTCATTGATTTCTGCTCTAATCTTTATTATTTCTCCTCTCCTGCTTGGTTTAGGCTTTATTTGCTGTTCTTTGTCTAGGTCCTTTAGGTGTAAGGTTAACTCATGCATTTGGAATTTTTTGAGAGAGGCTTGGATGGCTATGTATTTTCCTCTTAGGACCACCTCACTCATACATGGAACATAAGGAATAGTGCAGAGGACAATAGGGGAAGGGAGGGAAAACTGAATGGGAAAAAATCAGAGACAGAGACAAACCATATGAGACTCTTGACTCTGGGAAATAAACTTAGGGTTGTGGAAAGGGAGGTGGGTGGGGGGATGGGGCACATGGGTTATTGGAATTAAAGAGGGCACATGATATGAGCACTGGGTGTTATAGTCAACTAATGAATCATTGAACATTATATCAAAAACTAACTATACCTTGGCTAATTGAATTTAAATTTTTTAAAAAAAAAGGAAAAAAGAGAAAATGGAAAAAAAAGATCCAACTATGATATGTCTACAAAAAACTCATTTTAGATTCAAGGATACACATTGGCTGAAAGTGAAGTTATGGAAACATATTTTATACAAATGGTAAGCAAAAGAAAGCAGGGATGACTATACTTTATCAGACAAAGTAAACTAATTAAAACTGTTGGGAGACACTAATGATAAAAAGTGTCAATTCAATAGGAGGATATAACAATTGTAAATATATATGCACCCAACATCAGAACACCTAAGTATATGAGCAAAGATCAATAGATCTGAAAGGAGAAACTGATACAATAATAACAGGAAACCTCAATAATGGATAGAACATCCAGACAGAAAATCAATAAAGAGTGAATGTGACCAGCACTATATATCAAATGGACCTAACAAACAGAACTTTTTTTTTATTTAAGATTTTATTTATTTACTTGAGAGAGAGAGACTAAGAGAGAGAGAGCACATGAGAGGGGGGAGGGTCAGAGGGAGAAGCAGACTCCCCGCTGAGCAGGGAGCCTAATGCGGGACTCGATCCAGGGACTCCAGGATCATGACCTGAGCCGAAGGCAGTCGCTTAACCAACTGAGCCACCCAGGCGCCCACAAACAGAACTTTTAACCTAACAGCAGAAGAATATACATTCTATTCAATCACACAAGGAATATGTTAGATGACATGTTCAGATGACATGTTAGGTCACAAAACAAGTCTTAACAATTTTAAAAAGATACTGATGTGGTAAACTTTATATCAGTGCCCCCCAAAATAGAATTATCATATGCTCTAGAAATTCCACTTCTGGCTATATAAAATCCGAACAGACCAATAATGATTAAGGAAATTGTAGTAGTAATCAAACCTTCTCTAAGAAATAAAAGCCCAGGACCAGATGATTTCAGTGGTGAATTCTACCAAATATTTAAAGAATTAATGCCAATATTCCTAAAATCTGCCAAAAAATTGAAGAGAACACTTTCAAACTCATTTTACAAAGTCAACATTATTCTCATACCAAAGCCCAGATAAGGACACTACAATAAAAGGAAACTACAGACCAATATCCGTGATGAATATAGATGCAAATATTCTCAACAAAATACTACCAAACTGAATTCAACAGTGCAGTTCAAGCATCATACACCCATATCAAGTGGGATTCATCCTTGAGATGCAAGGATAGTTCAACAAATATAAATCAATAAATGTGATCTACTATCTTAATAGAATAAAAGGTTAAAATCACATGATCATTTCAAAAGGTGCTGAGAAAGCATCTCATGATGAATGCAAAGTGGTATTTCATTGTAGTTTTGATTTGCATCTTTTCTTGCTTATTGGCCATTTGTTTATATTCTTTGAAGAAATGTCTATTCAAGTCCTTTACCCATTTTTTAATCAGGCTGTTGTTTTTTGTTGTTGAATTTTAGATGTTCTCTATAAGTCCCAGATACTAATGTCTTATGGGATATATAATTTGTAATTTCTTTCTCCCATTCTGTGTGTTGCATTTTTACTTTGTTGATAGTGTTTTTTTGAGGCACAGATTTTTAAATTTTCATGAAGTCCAATTTGTCTATTTTTTCTTTTTTTGCTTTTGGTGTCATATTTAAGAAATCACTGCCAAATCCAATGTTGTGAAGCATTGGACCTTGCCCTCCCCCCCGCCCCCTTAGTCTGTTTAGCTAGAGGTTTGTCAATTTTGTTGATCTTTTCAAAGAACCAACTTTTGGTTTCATTGATGTTCTTCATTGTTTTTCTCTTCTCTATTTCATTTATCTCTGTTTTGCTCTTATTATTTCCTTCCTTCTGCTAGCTGTGTGTTTAGTTTCATCTTTTTCTGTTTCCTTGAGTTGTAAAGTTAGATGATGGATTTGATATATTATTTTTTAGGTAAGTGTTTAAAGCTATAATTTGCACTTTAAGCAATGTTTCCACTGAGCCATATAAGTTTGGTATGTTTTGTTTTAATTTTCATTCATCTCTATATATTTTCTGACATTCTTTGTGATTTCTTCTTTGATCCCTTGTTTAAAAGGTGTTGTTAAATTTCTATAAATTTATGAATTTTCTAGTTTTATTTTTATTTTATTTTATTTTTTCATTTTTAACTTCTTCACATTGTGATTGAATAGTATTGAGTATGATATCTTTTTAGATACATGGAGACAATTTATGGCCTAACATATGTTCCATCCTGGAAAATGTCCCATGTGCACTACTACATCAAAAACTAATGATGTACTATATGTTGGCTAACTGAACATAATAAAAAATAAAATAAATAAAATTAAAAAGGAAAGAATATATATGCTGTTGTTGGGTAGAGTGTTCTGTATGTTTGCTAAATCTAGTTGGTTGGCTGTGTTTTCAAGTCCTCAATTTACTTATCTTCCGTCTGGTTTTCTATCAGTCACTAAGAGTGGGTATTGAGGTATTGAACTATCATTGTAGAACTATTTCTCCCTTCAATTCTATCAATTTTTTGCACCATATATTTTATGATATGTTATTAGATGCATAGATATTTATAATTGTATTTTTTTTCTGCACTGAAACTTTTACCAATATATCATGTCCTTCCTTGTCTCTTGTATTTTTTTAAGTCTATTTAGTCTGATATTAGTATAGTTAGCCTGCCCTTTTGGTAACTATTTGCATGGGATATCTTTTTCCATCCTTTTACTTTCAATGTATTTGTATCCTTGGATCTAAAGTTAGTACCTTGTAGACAGCACATAGTTGGATCACGTGTTTTTTGTTTTTTGTGTTGTTTTTTTTTAAGAGGGAGAGTGCGAGTTGGGGGAGGGGACAGGGAGAGGGAAAGAGAGAATCTCAAGCAAACTCCATGCCCGATGTGAAGCCCAGTGCGGGGCTCAATCCCACAATGCTGAGATCATGATCTGAGCTGAAATCAGGAGCCAGACACTTAACAGACTGAGTCACCCAGATGCTCCTGGATCATGTGTATTTAATAATTCTGCCAATCTCTGTCTTCTGATTTGAGACTTTAATCATATACATTTGAAGTAATTCCTAATAAGAAGGGACTAACTTCTTTCCTTTTGCTGTTTTCTATATGCCCTATTGCTGTTTTGTCCCTCATTTCTTGCATTACAGTCTTCTTTTGCATTTAGTTGATTTTTTACAGTGAAATGTTTAAATTCCTTTCTCATATCCTTTTGTCCATGTTCTATACATATTTATGTTAAATATAATCACCATGGTGATTATATTTAACATCTTAAATGTGTAACACTCTAATTTGTATTTATACCAGCATAACTTGAATAACACACAAAAACTGCTCCTTTATAGCTCTGTCCCTACCCCTTTTGTTTGTTGATGTCACAAAATTATATCTTTATACATTGTATGAACAAAAACATGAAATAATAATTCTTTCAAATGAATTAGTCTCTTCAATTATGTAGAGGATAAAATGTGGAGTAAAAAAACCTAAAGTTATAATAATATGTGTATTATTTTATTAAATCATTTAGAAAAAGTCAAGTTACAAACTTTTGTTACAATAATATTTGCTCTTATTAATAATAATTGCCCATATATTTTCCTTAATTGAGATCTTTATTTCTTCATACTGCTTTGAGTTATACACTACTGTCCTTTTATTTCACCATGCAGGACTCTCTTTAGCATTTCTTGTAGGGCAGATCTAGTATTAATGAACTCTCTTAAATTTTGCACTTAGCAAAAACTTAGCACTTTTAATATTTTGGCCTACTGCTTTCTTCTTTTTTTTAAGATTTTATTTATTTATTTGAGGGGGAGAAAGAGAGAGAGAGCATGAGTTGAGGGGGGAGGGGTAGAGGGAGAGGGAGAAGCAGACTCCCCACTGAACAGGTTGCTCAATGCGGGGGCTTGATCCCAGGACTCTGGGATCATGACCTGAGCTGAAGGCAGATGCTTAACTGACTGAGCCACCCAGGCACCCTGGCCCACTGCTTTGTGACCTACGAGGTTTGTAATTAGAAATTTGTTTATGATCTTATTGAGGATCCCATGTCTCTTCTTTAAGATTCTCTCTTTGTCTTTGGTTTCAGAAAGTTTGATTTTAATGCATCTTGGTGTGGGTTCATCTTGTTTGGAGTTCATTGGGCTTCTTGATTGTTCATATGCATGTCTTTCATTGAATTTGGGAAGTTTTTAGTCATCATTTCTTCAACTATTCTCTCTGTTCCTTTATCACTCTTTTTTCTGAGACCCTAACAATGCATGTTCATCCACTTGATAGTGTCCCACAGGTTTCACAGACTCCATCCACTTTTCTTTAATCTTTTTTCTTTCTGTTTCATGGGCTCAGTAATTTCCATTATACTATCTTTTTGTTTCCTGATTCTTTCTTCTGCCTACTCAAAATTGCCTTTGAATCCCTCCAGTGAATTTTTCACTTCAGTTATTATACTTAATAGTTCTAGAATTTCTTTTAGTGTCCCTTTATATTTTCTACCTCTTTACTGATAATTTCCATTATGTTTATACATTGTTTTCCTGACTTTCTCCATGTCTTCCTTTAGTTCTTTGACCATCTTTAAGAAAGTAGTTTTAGAGTCTTTGTGTAACAGATCTATCATCAGGTCTTACTCAGGGACAGCATCTATTGACTTATTTTCTTCCTTTGAATGGGCTCTACTTTCCTGTTTGTGAAAGAAGCAGCAATAAGCAATCAGAATACGGGTGCCCAATATTTGGAGGACAGGATTCCTTTAGCCCAGCCAGCTCCCCCAGGAACATGTGCACAGATGCTACAATAGTGCTAGGAATAGAGGATGGTAGGTGCTAGTGTGCTAAAAGCTGGAATTGATTAAAATTAACTACAATTTACAGTCCAAATCTTCCCTTGGAATTTCCAAGCTTTCAATAGACTCCAGGGTTCCAAAACAGTTCTTTCAGTCAGATTCTGCCAGTGTAATTGTTGTCTAGGTGGGGAGATAAATTGGAGCTTCCTACTCTGCCATCTTCCCAGAATCTGCTGAATCTGTGTTTTTTTAAATATTGTTATGAGTTAACTTCTTAATTATTCATTTTTAAAATTTTTTTATTTAAGAAATTTTTTTTATCTGTTCAGTTAGCCAACATATAGTACATCATTAGTTTTTGATGTAGTTGTGTATCATTAGTTGTGTATAACACTGAGTGCTCACCACAACACATGCCTTCCTCAGTACCCATCACCGAGTTACCCTATCCTCCCACCCTCCTCCCTTCTGTCACCCTCAGTTTGTTTCCTGGAGTCCAGAGTCTCTCATGGTTTATCTCCCTCTCTGATTTCTTCCTATTCAGTTTCCCCCCGCCCTTCCCCTGTGGTCCTCTGCACTATTCCTTATATTCCACATATGAATGAAACCATATGATAATTGTCTTTCTCTACTTGACTTATTTCACTTAGGATAATCCCCTCCAGTTCCATCCATGTCGATGCAAATGGTAGGTATTCATTCTTTCTGATGGCTAAGTAATATTCCATTGTATTTATGAACCACATCTTCTTTATCCATTCATCCACTGAAGGACATCTCAGCTCCTTCCACACTTTGGCTATTGTGGACATTGCTGCAATGAACATCTGGGTGCATGTGCCCCTTCTTTTCACTACATCTGTATCTTTGGGATAAATACCTAGTAGTGAAATTGCTGGGTCATAGGATAGCTTTATTTTTAACTTCTTAAAGAACCTCCATATTGTTTTCCAGAGTGGCTGTACCAGCTTGCATTCCCACCAACAGCATAAGCGGGTTCTCCTTTCTCCACATCCTCGCCAACACTTGTTGTTTCCTGTCTTGTTAATTTTTGACATTCTAACTGGTGTAAGGTGGTATCTCATTGTGAGCTTTTCCCTTAAGGTCAGAAACATGACAGGGATGCCCACTCTCACCATTATTGTTCAACATAGTACTACAAGTCCTAGCCTCAGCAATCAGACAACAAAAAGAAATAAAAGGCATTCAGATTGGCAAAGAAGAAGTCAAAATCTCTCTCTTCACAGATAATATGATACTTTATGTGGGAAGCCCAAAAGACTCCACTCCCAAATTACTAGAACTCATACAGCAATTCAGGAACATAGCAGGATACAAAATCAATGCACAGAAATCAGTTGAATTTCTATACACTAACAATGTAACTGAAGAAAGAGAAATTAAGGAATCAATTCCATTTACAATAGCACCAAAAACCATAAAATACCTAGGAATAAACCTAACCAAAGAGGTAAAGGATCTATAATCTAGAAACTACAAAACACTTATGAAGGAAGTGGAGGAAGACACAAAGAGATGCAAAAACATTGCATGCTCATGGACTGGAAGAATAAACATTGTGCAAATGTCTATGCTGTGCAGGGCAAGCTACACTTTCAATACAATCCCTTTCAAAATACCACTGACATGGGGCACCTGGGTGGCTCAGTTGGTTAAGCAACTGCCTTCAGCTCAGGTCATGATCCTGGAGTCCCGGGATTGAGTCCTGCATCGGGCTTCCTGCTCAGCAGGGAGTCTGCTTCTCCCTCTGACCCTCCTCCCTCTCATGCTCTCTGTCTCTCATTCTCTCTCTCTCAAATAAATAAATAAAATCTTAAAATAAAATACCACTGACATTTTTCACAGAACTGGAATAAACAATCCTAAAATTTGTATGGAACCAGAAAAGTCCCCGAATCGCCAGGGGAATGTTGAAAAAAAAAAACCAAAGCTGGGGGCATCACAATGCCTGCCTTCAAGCTATATTACAAAGCTGTGATCATCAGGACAGCATGGTATTGGCACAAAAATAGACACATAGACCAATGGAACAGAATAGAGACTCCAGTAATGGACTCTCAACTCTATGGTCAACTAATCTTTGACAAAGCAGGAAAGAACATCCAATGGAAAAAAGACAGTCTCTTCAATAATGGTGCTGGGAAAACTGGACAGCCACATGTGGAAGAATGAAACTGGACCATTTGCTTACACCATGCACAAAGATAAACTCAAAATGGGTGAAAGACCTCAATGTGAGACAGGAATCCATCAAGATCCTAGAGGAGAACACAGGCAGCAACCTCTTCGACATCAGCCACAGCAACAGACAAGACATGTCTCCAAAGGCAAGGGAAACAAAAGCAAAAATGAACATTTGGGACTTCATCAAGATAAAAAAGGTTCTGCACAGCAAAGGAAACAGTCAACAGAACTGAGAGGCAACCTATGGAATGGGGGAAGATATTTGCAAATGACATTTCTGATCAAGGGCTGGTATCCAAGATCTAGAAAGAACTTCTCAAACTCAACACCCAAAAACAAATAATCAAGTCAAAAAATGGGCAGAAGAGATGAATAGACACTTCTCCATAGAAGACATACAAATGACTAAGAGATACATGAAAAAGTGTTCAACATCACTAGCCATCAGGGAAATACAAATGATTTAGTTAACTAATAACCTTTCATTGTTTAAAGTGGCCTTCTCACTGCATCAAAATATTTGTTGTTCAAAATATTGCAAGAAGTGGTGCCTGGGTGGCTCAGTCGTTAAGCGTCTGCCTTTGGCTCAGGTCATGGTCCCAGGGTCCTGGGATCGAGCCCCATGTCGGGCTCCCTGCTCAGCGGGAAGCCTGCTTCTCCCTCTCCCACTCCCCCTGCTTGTGTTCCCTCTCTCACTGTGTCTCTCTGTCAAATAAATAAATAAAATCTTCAAAATATTGCAAGATGTATTGAGTTCTCTTAACACCTGAATTAAGAGTGTAGTCTTAGAAATTTGTTTTTTAAAATTTGTAAAGTATAGAGGTTTTTAAAATATTCATTGTTGTTATTAGTGATTTTAACTTAAATTTTAGTCAGATATTTTGTCTAAATATTATAAAATTTTTATAATATGTTGTCTTCTTTTACCATCAGTATGACTGAAATAGCTAGCTAGGATCCCAGTTCTACTCACCTACATTTTAAACAATGGTCATAAAGTTATATTGCATATAAAAGAGCCATGAATACCCCAGTTATTGCCCAACTATCTACTACCACTACCAAAAAGTAGAATGTCACTGAGCTGAACCTAGATATTATTGTCGAACCTCTCCTTCTAGACAGTCTTTGGTTATGATATCCTAGCATCACTTGAGACTAAACCAATGGAGACGTATAAGAGAAAATAAGGTACCAAATTTCAAAAATATCCACCCAGTTATTAACACTACATCACACTGGTGATCTAGATCTCTTACTTTTTAGGGTCATCAGAATTTCCTGTAGGCTTACAACGAGTAAAGTTTGAGCCAATGGTAGACTAACCTCTTTTTATCTCATTCTGCTTCTTCAGGTGAATATACTTATGTAAATAGGTGCACTGTTATTTTAAGATTATTTTCCATTTATTTAATCAATTGATTATGGCCATATGTAGGGAGATAACATCATGATAGAAAAACCCATACTTTTGCACACTTGTGTTCCAATACATGACAATGGCTTCCAGATGCAATGATTCTATAATCACTGGAGGAGAAATTCTTTGGAAAAACTCTGTGGGTTCTAACCTTTTTAGAGGCATGGGCTGGAGAACTACAGGTCTTCTATGTTATCCATATTTACTATTATGCTCAGTAAGATAGTTGAATTGTGTCCATTGTTATTCTCTTATTTCAGGTAAGGTCAAAAATTGGCTATTGTCCACAGTCTGATGCTTTGCTGGATTACATGACTGCTCGGGAAATTTTGGTCATGTATGCCAGGTTGTGGGGTGTTCCTGAGACCCAGATTACACAATATGTGAATAAACTGTTGCAATCACTAAATCTGGAACCCTATGCTGACAAGTTTATTAATACTTACAGGTGAGATATTATACTGGTGCTCTCATTGCGCTAATATTGATGAGTCTCCTGTGTTTCTGCTCTTTGGAATGGGTGGCTGCTGTTTAACCAAAGTTCCACTGACAAACAGAGGCAACAATTATGAAGCAATCTCATGCCCTGCCAGTGTTTAGATGCCAGCAGTAAAGCAGACCTAGACAGTATCATATCTTCCCTTTGCAGAGATGGAACTCAAAACCTTGGTACTATTAGAATTATAGCCATTGAATTACAAAAGAGACCATTTGTCTACCTCTATAGTTCTGTGTCTCTCGGATAAAGAAAATGTAAGATTCTTTGTATTAGCCTGGCCACTATGTTGCTTATGTATCTAAGAATCCCAAGGAATCTCAAGAATAAGAATATAAATTTCACTGATAACATGGCTAAAATTGATTTTGTAAACAAAAGTCACTTTTCTACATTTCAAATGAAAATTATTTGATTTATCCAGGTGTTTTTGGGTCTGGTGCGTTGGTTGAGCTGCATGTAATCAGCATTTTTAGTACTTCTGCTTGTTCCCTGACTCAGCATTTTGGAAATAGGCAAATTGTTTTCTGTAAAAGATGACATGTATTAAATAGATGTTTGATGTATTAAATTACTGTAATGTAATTTAATTTCTGCTTCTGCTTTCTTGACCATGAAGTGGAGGAAACAAACGTAGACTGAGTAATGCCATTGCCCTAATGGGAAATCCCTCAGTCATCTTCCTGGATGAGCCATCAACTGGCATGGACCCAGGGGCCCGGCGCCTGCTTTGGAACACAGTAACAAGGGCACGTGAAAGTGGCAAAGTCATCATCATTACCTCTCACAGGTGCGGTTTATTGGGAGGCTTGATTAAGGATTGGAAGTGTTTTCATGGCTATGGGAGAGCAGTATTTGGGGCTTGCAATATAGGACAGTAAACGTGCCTAAGGATGAGCTCCTCCTGAATCCTAGTGAAAGGAATGGCCAAGAATTCTCACTGAGAGGAGAGGGCAGAAAGTTTATGATCTGTTCCATTTGAGAATTTCGTTCTCAGCACTTTGAACTTGAAAGTATCTCCACTTTCCATGATGTTGATGACAGGCAAATGCAACTTCCATTTTAAAGAGTTACAAAATACTGGAAAGTTGAACTACAGAATGTCTTCCAATGGAGGTCTTTTCAGCCTTACATCATTCTGGTGTCTTGTTTTGCTAGTATGGAGGAATGTGATGCCCTCTGTACCAGGCTGGCCATCATGGTGAAGGGAAAATTCATGTGCCTGGGCAGCCCTCAGCACCTCAAGAACAAGTTTGGCAATGTTTACATCCTGAAGGCTAAGTTCAAGATGGATACAGATGAGAATGAATTAGAGAATTTTAAAAAATATATTGCAACGGTTTTCCCAGGTAAATTAGATTGATTAGGCTAACTTCGTTAGAGATGTGTTAAATCATATTAGTTGTTCTCACCACCCAGATGGCATGTGTCTCCAATAACTATTTCTTGTGAGGTATTGATATTTATTGATCTTCCATATTGAGATCCTTTTTATTTTTAAAGAATTTTTAAATTATTTTTAGAGAGAGAGAGTGCACAAACCAGGGCAGGGAGGGATAGAGGGAGAGAGAGAATCTTAAGGAGGCCCTCATGCTGAGTGTGGAGCCCAATGTGGGGCTCGATCTCACAACCTGAGATCATAACCTGAGTCAAAATTATGAGTTGGATGCTTAACAAACTGAGCCACCCAGGCGCCCTTGGAGATCCTTTTTAATATTTGTTCTTATAAAATCCTTGTGCCTGGTTGTGTTAAGAACTTTTCACAGAAAGAAATCCACAAACAAACAGAAATACAGTTGACCCTTGAACAACATGGATTTGAATGACATGGGTCAACTTATACATGGATTTTTTTTTTTTTGGTAAGTACAGTACTGTAAATGTATTTTCTCTTCCTTATAATTTTCTTAATACCATTTTCTTTTCTCTAGCTTACTGTATTGTAATAATACAGCATATAATACATATAACATATACAATATATGTTAATCAGCCATCAGTAAGACTTCTGGTCAACAGTAGGCTATCAGTAGTTAAGTTTTGGGGGAGTTGAAAGTTATACACTACTCCCTGTATTTGCTCAAAGATCAATAGTATTCACCAACCTTTTGTATATTAACTAGTAGGGCAGTTGTAGATTAGGACTATCTGTATGATTTATATATCTAAAGTCATATGTTTGAACATAATTCTCAATTATTTGCACATATAATCTGTATAAGTCTGCTAGGGCTACTATAATAAAATACCACAGACTAGGGGGCTTAAACAACAGATATTTATTTTCTCACAGTTCCTTGGTTAGAAGTCCAATATCAAGGTTTCAGCAGGTCTGGTTTCCCCTGAGACCTCTCTCTTTGGCTTACTGATGGCTGCCTTCTTGCTGTGTCCTCACACAGCCTTATCTCTGTGTGCACATCCCTGGTGTCTCTTCCTCTTCTTATAAGGACACCACTTGTAGTGGATTGAGGCCCCATTCTTACAACCTCATTTAACATTAATTACCTCCTTAAAGGCCCTTTGTCCAAACATAATCACATTTGGGATTAGGACTTTAGCATATGAATTTGAGGGGATACAATTCAATTTCCTTGCACTAATAATGTAACTCTGGTCTCTTTCTGTCAGAGCCAGGATATGGAATTGAGATTCAAATAAGAATCAGTAAACTTTTCTCTTCTTTCAAAAGTAGCATGCTTCTACAAGCTAAATTCAGTAAGCAGCTCTCTGCCTATATGGTACAATACCAGAGAAAGCAACTATTTTTTTCTGTCCTTTACTTCTCTTTCCTAAATATAAAGCAGGGACATGTCAAGACTTAATAATTCGGATTTTTACCTTAGTTTCCACCCTGCTATGCTGAGCAAAATATCACAGAAGTCTGTTGTGTGTCAGGCAGGGGAGTCAGACTTCTAAGCAATGGGAAATAGCATGATGGATTATGCAATAAGAATGGAGATCAGAAAGTAGAAAGAAATGGATTGTAGAGTACATGTGGGGAACATATGTGTGGGAAATAGAATTTCTTTAGTGCATAGTCCATTAGGAAGTTCAATATTCACTTATGCATTCATTTGGCAAATATTTCTGAGTACTTGTATCAGAGTTCTAATTGATGTGGTCCCTAAATCACCACAAAGAAAAGCTGTGACTAGAAATATCTCACTTTGTGCTACCCTAGCAACTTGCTCTACTTGAAGAAGGGACACTAAACACTGACCCAAAACTTATCCCCAAGGATGTGGACACAAGAACTTTAATGGGAATGTGGGTTTGAGACACTTTTTCACCTGTAAGGTGGTTGTTGCCCCATTCTTCCTCACATTATTTTGAGCAAATAGCTATTCAAATATGACAGAACTGAAAAGGAACCGACATGGAACTCATATGTAAATATTAGCCTTTAAAAAGAATAAATAAATATTGCAAGCAAAGGCAGCTGGAATATCCACTTCTATAATGGGCTTACCAAAGGAATGATAAATATTTAGTATAAATGGTTGCATGAAAGAAAATACTAAATCACAATGGGAAGCCTAAGAAATTAGATGACTAGACAACAAAAAGATATGGAAAGACAACTGACAGCATTTTTTAAAGTAAACAATTCAGTGGCATCTGGGTGGCTCAGTCGATTAAGTGTCTGCTTTTGGCTCAGGTCATGATCTCAGGGTCCTGGGATGGAGCCACACATTGGGCTCCCTGTTCAGTGGGGAGTCTGCTTCTCCCTCTCCCTCGCCCCTCCCCCCGCTTTGCACCCCTCTCTCACTCTTTTTCAAATAAATAAATAAAATCTTTAAAAAAATAAAGTAAGCCTTTCAAAAAATAATTAAGTACCAGGAACAAATAGACAGTATAGGAACTATAAGGGAAATGGAGATTGGATTGGAGAAAAAGAGGAAAACATTAAACAAAAAGATAAACAATCATTTGAGAGAAAGTAAGAAAGAAGGAAGGGAATGTTAATACAACACAATCATAAAAGTAGTCTACAAAGAAAAAATGTCACAGAATAGAATAAATACTAAATACTATCAAGAAAATTTCCTAAAATAAAAGAAAACAAAACCTAACTGAAAAGGCAAATCAGACACCTCCCCAAAAAACTGACCTCAAATCATTAACGCCAATGAATATGCTAATATAATTATTGCACTTTAATAACAAAGTAAGGGGGAAACTTTGGATTTGCAGACAAAAAGACATATATAAAGGAAATAAAGTCAGATTGAGCACAGACTTTATAACAAGAAAGTTTTATGCTAGTAGAGCATGTAAGATATTTAAGATACTCAATGAAAGAAAAATGCAAGCCAGGTTTTTTCCTCCAATCAAAATGACTTTGAAGATTAAAAGTCACAGTCATGGGCGCCTGGGTGGCTCAGTCGTTAAGCGTCTGCCTTTGGCTCAGGTCATGATCCCAGGGTCCTGGGATTGAGCCCCGCATCGGGCTCCCTGCTCTGCGGGAAGCCTGCTTCTCCCTCTCCCACTCCCCCTGCTTGTGTTCCCTCTCTCGCTGTGTCTCCCTGTCAAATAAATAAATAAAATCTTTAAAATAAATAAAAGTCACAGTCATGAACACATAAGAACTCGGGGAATATTGTTCCCATCAGCCCTTTCTGAAGAAAATAAAAACAAAAACATTGCAGATCAACTAAGAAATGATTGGAGAAGCTTCTGCATAAGAACTAATGGACATTGAATAAATGTAACTGTAGAACTAGGGCTAAATACAGGGTATTTGTGTGATAAAATATCACATACTTGATATATATTTTAGAAATACATGTATAATACAATTATCAAAAACAGGGAAAGAAGGCAAAGAATATATGGAAAGTTAAATATGATTATTGAATATATATTAGGTATTAGCTGTTAATGATAGAATATTGCTTTAAATTGCATGTTGGTAGAGGGAACTGAGAGATTACTAGCACAGAGAATGTTGTTCATAAATGGAACCAAAAGACAGTATCTCAAAAAAATGGGATTATGGACATTAGTATAAAGATATTAATATGAAGTTATTCATTAGAACAAAAATACAAACCTTTGTATGTTACAAATATAACAGGAAGTAGAAACAACCATCATACTGGGAGTGTTTGTGCATGTGTGTGTGTGTGTGTGTGTTCATTTATGCATATACGTAGATCTATGCATTTCCATTTCCATGTAAATATAGAACAAGATAGGGGAACTGCTACAGAACATATTGGTACTATCAATCAATCAATAAATAAAAAGGCTTAGCTCCAACTAAATGAAAAAGTATTTTTTCAGATTGGCTAACAAGCAAATTCCAACTCTCTGCTGTATATAAAAAAACATTACTAATGCAAACTGAATAAGAGAGATTAAAAACAAAAATATGGTCTTCATGATTTTATGCTAGCTCCAGTATTCAACTTTTAGCAATATATTAAAATTTTAGCAAAATCTTCTTACTATATGGTGTCCATCAATGCCTGCCTTATATAAGCAAATATTTTCATCCTGTTTCTCCCTGCAGGTGCCTGTCTCTCCCCACATATTGTGTTAGTTGTTTGTCCAGTGTTTGCCTAATCACAGAACTGATGAGTTAAAGAAAAGACATTAATTTGCAATTTATCCAACCTTTTCTTTTTTGAAGTGTGGGAGTGACACTCTTTCCCACTTTCCACACCTCTGACATGAAACCAAAGTTGGTACAACCAATTATAAAAAAAGCAATGGCCCAAAAATTCCACCTTCAGGTATACCTTAGATACTTGCATCTACCTGTCCTCTGAGATGAGTAAAATAATATTTAAATCAGTGATAGTCACAATATTCAGACACTAGAAGCACCCCATAATCTATCAGCATGGAAAATAAATGAATGGAAATAAATTATGAAATAATCATATACCAGATTGCTGTACAGAAAGGAAAAAAAATGAGTGAATTATAACTATATGAAACAACACGAATGAAACTTATAATATTGAGTGATGTCATCAAGATGATAACATAGGTCATTCCTGACTTCAGTCCCAGTCACAAGAAGAACAACTAGCAATTATCCATAGATGAGACACCATTGTGAATATCCCAGAACATGAGAGTGAGGCTAAAGCAGCCTCCTGGACAACAGAGACTGAGAAGGATCGCATTAGAAGGGTAAGAGGAGGAGCTCATACCAACTGCATCACCCTTTTCCCCAGGCTGGCACACTGAGAATGCCCTCCTAAGCCTATGGTTTCTCCAGTGGGAAAAAGAGAGCCAAAGGTGAACATCAGGTTCTCTAGTATTGCTGGACACTTTCTGAAAGGCCCACTTGGGTCTCACCTTACAGGGATCACTGAGGAGCTTTACCACTGGGGATCACATTGGAACAGAGAAGGTGGGTAGTACTTAAAGCAACCAGCACTCAGACCATGGCAGATCACATTCCTACTTGTACTGGCATTGGAGCAGAGATCCCAGTCAGTGGCTCTGCCCATCTGCAGAGCTGAGCTGGTACTATGTGTGGCCTGGGAACCGGAGGGTACTTCTGCCTAATTTGGGTTCTCAGTCAACAAGATGTGCCAGGTGTGGAGCCCATCCTACCGCCCCACTGCCCAGAGAAGTAAATGCAAAGTCCTGACCAACTGCTGAGTAGAGCCTCCAGTCCTGCCCAACAAGGAAGTCTGGCCAGAGAAATCAGGAAGCCAAGGAGCCCATCCTACAGCTGCACTTTCATCACTGTCTTGTCAGAGATTCTAGCCAATAGCTCTGCCCACCTGCAGAGCTGAGCCATTGACCCCATCTGACCAGTGAACTCAGTGGGCAGCCTGCCTTATTTGGGTTCCCTGCCAACAAGTTGTGCCAGCCGTGGAGCTTGTTCTATAGTCCCACCTGGAGAGAGAAGCAAATCTGCAGCCACACTCAACTGCTGAGTATAGCCTATGACCCACCTGATCAGGAAGCCTGATCAGTGAATCCAGGAAGCTATGGAATTCATTCTACAGTCAGCTTGGACTGGGAACCAAACCAACCATCCTGTCTCCTGTTAAGTATAGTCTCTGGCCCCACATAACCAGGGAGCATGCAGAGTGATCTTGGACAGCCTAGGAACCTAGCCTATGGTACTGCTCACCAGCAAGCAGATCCTAGACTGTGACCTTGCGCAATTGCTGAACAAAGCCTATGGAGTCGCCCAGGCAAGGAGCCCAGGCAGTGGACCCCACATAATCATGGAGCATAGCCCGTGGCCCCATCTGAACACAGAACCCAGACAGTGACCCTGCCCAACTGTGGAGCACAGTCTCTAGCTCCATGTAACTATGGGAGACAGCTGGAGGCCCCCCTAAAAAGTAGCCCAGCCTGTGACTTTACCCAACAATGAAACACAGCCAGCAGCTTACTAGATTGTAAAGGCCAGCCAGCAGTCCTGCCCAGGTTTGGGACACAGTCATAGCCCCTGCATAATTTTAGAGCACAACTTAGGCCTTATCTGACTCTTAGCCTTGCTTGTGGCTCCACTAGAACACAGAGACCAGATGGTAGCACCATCCGGTTGGAGAGCACAGCCTGAGGCCTCCCGCAAACAAAAGCAATGGTGCTTAGTCCCTAGCCCTACCCAATTGTGGAGTCCAAACCCCTGCTGGCACCACCCTGGTAGGGAACACAGTCTGTACCCCATCTGGCCAGAAGTGATTAAAGAACCCGGTAAGGGCACCACTAGACTGTGGAACACAGCCTGTAGCCCTGCTTGAATGCAGAGCTCAGTTGGTAGGATAATCAAACCATAGAACACAGATAGCCCCTCCTCTTCCCCCCACCTCAGAGCACAAGCATTGGACCCACCCAAACCAAGACCCTGATAACAAGCATTGCCTGCCCACGGAAGCTACCACAGAAATAGTCCAGTACCTCAAGCTGATGGGTGAAGGTTTGTCCCTGCTGAAGTGAACCTATAAAGTCTAGGAGACTACTTACTCAAATGTTCAGGCACAAACATGAGGAATCAAGGACCACAGACTCTGCCTCCACCTTTATTGTGAATGTGATCAATACAACAAGGGAAGAAGAAAAACAAGAAGGAATGTGAAGCTGTAATAGTCAGGACAGTGGTATAGGGAGTTTCATGTGACTAGAACAAGCTATGCTCATGATGGGCATGCAGATGGAGTGCATGGAGTGGGTGACCTCCTAAGATAAATGTTTCTCCTAAGTCGAGCATTTACTCCCTGGATGAGCGCATTGAGCCGCAACAAGAATCTGTTTTCAGCCCAGATACATTAAAGGGGCGAAATTTTCCAGACACTCCTTCTTTGCTTTTCAACTAATCTCATCCAGGGAGGCATGTGTTTATTAAATCTCTAGCCAGGCACTATGAATTCCCACAATCTTCAGGCACAGTGTAAAAGTAGTGTGCACAAAGGGCTCAGTGAGTACCTATGCCTGTTTGCTGTTTGCTCCCAGGGCCATTGGGCAGGAGGGTACTTTTGGACCCTGATTCTGACACCAGATCTGTTAAAAGATAAACTGGACTCCACAAACAGGAGCTAAGGGAGAGGTTTATATAGAAAAGACATGTGGGTAAGCAAGGGAATATTTGGTTTGCTATAGCTTAAGCAGTTATCTAATTTGCAAAAACCTAGTTGGCTATTTGTAGTTGTCTGTTCTTGAGTTTCGTTTCCTCAGATGCAAGTGCATTTTACTCTGGTTTAGGTTTCGATTTACTTACAGGCTACCAAGGCATTGGACCCACTTCATTTTTTTTTTTTTTTTAGATTTTATTTATTTATTTGAGAGAGAGAGACAGAGATGGTGAGAGAGAGTACAAGTGGGGAGGAGAGGGAGAAGCAGGCTCCCCGCTGAGCAAGGAGCCCGATGTGGGACTCGATCCCAGGACTCTGGGATCATGACCTGAGCCGAAGGCAGATGCTTAACTGACTGAGCCACCCAGGCACCCAGACCTACTTCATTCTCATGACTTCTTTGATTACTTTAACATATATTTTAAAACAATTTTAACCCCAATTAATTTAATTAGTAATAATTTGCAAATATGCAATGATAAGTAGAAACACATCTATCTGTTCTGAATTTGAAACGGATACCCCCCCCCCTTCCCTCTCATTCCACCAGTGGATTCTTATTCACCTGTAAAAGAAATAAGAACACAGCCTGACTTTGGGGGTTTATATTTGTGATTTCCTCTTTCACAGGGCATGTGAAGAATAGTAAGCCTTGCCAAGCTCTACTCCCCAGCAAACACACTGTACATGCATACACAACCAGAATGAAAATCCTACCAGTTCATATTCTCAAAACTTGGTTTGTGGCAACAATAGCATTTTAGAAGTCTCAAGTTTTCTACATTGTGCATATGAGCTAACAATTTTTTTGTGACCAAAGCCTGCTGAAAGAATTAACCGTGTCACATATACTAAAGAGGTGGGCTTTTGGATGATGTCCCTCTTTTATTCTCCACATTTATTCATCCCTTTATTGTGTATAATTAAGCTGATGTAGCAATATTTTGGAACTTTAAAATGAAATCTGTAAGATTATTCATCTATCTTTCCTTTCCTAGGTAGTGAATTAAAACATGAGAATCAAGGGATCCTTAACTACTACATTCCCAGCAAGGACAATGGCTGGGGAAAGGTAATTGTAGCAACCATGCTCTTCTAATGTTACATGTTAAGAAAGCACTAATGATGGGAAGTGTTTGGGATTGTCACGTGGAATGGGGGCCTAATGTTATAGAAGGAGCAGAGACTTTAGGTTACTTTTCAATGGTTCCTAGAGTTTAATTGCTTCAGAATTCCACCTCTAAATCCCATGTTTTTGTCCCCCTCAAGAAAATGGGGACAGAGAACTGCTTCCTCACGGATTCTCAATGATCTATTCTGTCATTTTCTCATCTCCCCCATCTGTGCTTTTTGTCATCAAACAATAACTTGGTAGGAGTTGGAGTAAGTGGTAGAGAGGCTCATCTGGGTTGGGTGCCAGAAGGGATGGCTGCAATGGTAACTGCACTTTTTTTTATTCCTGTCATTGCTAAAGGTGTTTGGTATTTTGGAGGAAGCTAAAGAGCAATTCAATTTAGAAGACTATTCCATCAGTCAGATAACGCTGGAACAAGTCTTCCTGACCTTTGCTACGCCAGAGAACACAGAAGGGGATTGAAAAAAAAAGGGTGCAATGAGATTCACTTCTAACTACTGACACTATGTATTCCTTAGTACTCTCTACTACACCTGGATACATAGAGGGGCATTTCTGTGTGTGTATATCTTGATATATATATATGTGTGTATTTACTTATGTAATAAAGAGTTCCCCCAAAGGAGACCATATGTCAGTTCTTTGTAGATTTACCTGGATGGCTTGTGCAAATCTAAAATTCCTGTTTTTTTTTTTATGCTAGAAACATGTAAGAGCAGCATTTATCAGGGTGGAGACAAAGACTTATTCCTGAGTATTTTGAATGAACAGAAACATCCAGAAATGATGGGGCTGTCAGATGGGACAGCCTGAAGAGCAAAAGCTTTATGTTTTAGCAACTGAATTATATGTAAGAAGATCATAAAGCCTGGGGGGGAAAATCATCTTTCCCATGAATATGCATGTGCACACACACACACCAATTTTATAACAAAAAGAGTCAAATTAAAATCAGTGTCAGAGTTTATGGTGATAAGTTGGATTATTTCCAAAATTCAAAACAAGATTCTACATTTGTCTACATTTGAAGAGAACTTTTGCTCCAAGAATATTTAGAGTCCAAGAAAGGAAGCAAAAACATTCTTTAAAAATAGTGTGTTTACTTTTCTACTCTTGCCCAATTCTCTGATTAAAACAAAGGAGAAAAAAGGTATAGAGGGAGACAGTTCTTCTGAATCTTGTTTGGGCCCATGGAGTCCCCCATAAAAAAGCATGAGAAATCTAATCACTTCTCTAGATTCATGGGCAGATAAGCAGACAAGGAGGATGATCCTCCTGAAATTACAAGATGGAAAGAGTCACTGAAGCTGTTCTATTTTGAGGTGGTTTGGGGGTGATGGTTTTTATATCCTCAATTGGATATTGTAATAAAGTGATATCCAGAAACTATTGTTTTATTGTTTTTAGCTGTAATATAACTTTCTGTGGGTTCCCACCAATATTACCCATAGATCTCTGCCATGTGATTTCAGTAACCGCAAAATTTGTTTCCCAGGCTGGCCATCTCTAAAAAAGGAGAGAAAACTCATTTTATTAATTTAAATTTATTTTATTATTTTATTTAGTTGCATCTCATCACCACTTGGCTTTATTACTGATCCTTTAAAAAAATTCCTTTAGTCAGGTAGTCTTTTTCACTGTCCCTCCCTATTTCTCAACCCACCTCTTCTCCCAAGAAACAACAACAAAGGGTACATTCCTCTACTAAGCACTTCACTGCATTGCATCATTTAATCCTACTACAAACCTCTAGGCTAGGTAGTGCTGCTATTATCCTCATTGCACATGGAGGCTCAGAGGGGTAAAGAGATTTCACCCAGGGTCACCCAGCAAGCAAGCAGGAACATCTGTCAATATCCCCATTAGGAGCCAGGAAACCACACAGCAATTTGAACGTGAACGGGAAAAGTTAAAAGAATTATTAACTATAACAGGGGGTTAGCCATAAGAAAGTACAGAGAATGCTCAAGAATACACTATGGCTGAGAGAAATTACCCAAGGAAGAAACAAACTTGGAAGAGGACTCCTCCCCAAGGCTGGGATTCAGCTCATCTTGGAGAAGGTAAAGTTGGTGGGAAGTTCCCTGGCCTTGGGTCGAGGCTGTCCCACACCTGCTGAGAAACAGGAAATGCCCCATAGGGTACAGGCCGCCTAGGCTGGCCAACAGGGAACCGGCTGGATCTAGCAAGCAGGAAACTTTTCTGTGCTTGTTGGCAGGCTGGTGCTAGGAAGGGGCACCTGCGAGAGTCACTGAGCATCCACGGTTAACGGGCGTGGGGGTGTAGGGTGAATGCCGCGAAACGTCCTCCACACCTGCTGCTGGCAGCAGCAAGGTGGTAGTAAGAAAAATCAAGAGAAAACACCCGAACCTGGACCAGCAGCCCTTGGTCCTGCAGGGTCCATGCAGCACGCTCTCCTGACAAAGCTGAACCCGACAGCTCGAGAGCCCAGCTCCGTTTAGCCCTGAGAGGCCAGAACCCGACACCTGGTCCAGTAGGGAAGAGGTTTGCCCTCCGATAGAATCCAGACCCTGGGCTTCCAACCATTACGCTACCGTGGAGGTGCGTATTGGCTGGGGCGGAGGTCCGCGAAGAGAAGCGACCATCAGTGGACTGGAGCAGCATGAGAGGGGTCCGGGGGTGAGGCCCACTGAGTGGCTGGCGGGTCAGGGCAGCGGTGCAGAGGACGCAGTGGGGGTCTCCACGCGCTGAGCGCCCACGGGCAGAGGCGGCGCATGCCACCGGGTCGCCGCGCGTCTGGGGCTCTGAGTGGCCCCCGGAGCAGGGCTGCGGGCCCCTGTGCCTGCGCCTCTGCAAGTTATCTGTTGACCCCCACAGACCGTGGAGCGCGGCGGCCGCTGAATCTCCTCCCACCCCCTGCCACCAGCTACTGGCCCGCTGAGGGCGCCCGCGACACAGGAGGGAGAGGGGAGCCAGCGACAGATGGAGAATGGTCGGGTCGTCCAGTGGGGTGCAGAGGCAAAGAGCCTGGGAGCAAGCGAACGGCCCGACGTAGGGCCCTCAGGGCGGTGGGGCCTCGGGCAGTACGCGAGGGAAGAGTTTAGGGAGGCCTCACGCTCTGAGGTGTCCCGGGGCCGGGTGGGCCTGGGCGCGCGCGCGCATGCGCGAGGAAGGGGCGCGAGGTGGCGGGGCCGCTCCCGCGCTCAGCCGCGGGGCGGTTGGGGAAGCCGTTGGGAGCAGGCCCCGCGCCGCGGGTGACGCGGGTCCCTCACAGGTGGAGGTGGAGGTGTGGCCGTGGCGGTTACGAGGCCTGAGCGGTGAGTGTGGGACTTCCCCGCCCCGGTGTCTTCTCCGCAGACTCCCCCGGGGAGGCGGAGGGTGCTCCGTGGACTGCCCCCCGGCGGCCGCACTCTGAGCGCAGAGCCCGTAAGTGCGAACCCCGCACGAGACCCCCAGGCCCCCACATGCACTGGAACCGTCCACAGCCCTCTCTGCTCCCTCCAAAACGATACCCAACCCCCCTGGACGTGATATACATATTATAATATCACCTGTACCTCCCTGTCGACTGCCAGGGGCCGCACACCCAGTGTTGACCCTCCGTCCTGTGTTTTGCGTGTCCCTCGCTGGACCTCACTCCCATCCTTTTCCTCTCCGGGTCCCCCTGCTCTGGGGAATGCATCCAGGGCTTCCGAGGGAGGAGAAAGTGCCCTCCCCCTCAAAAACACCAAAACAAGCACAGGAAGTAAAGGACCCTTCTCTGGACCCTGAAACACACACGGGAGCTAACGAGAGCAAATTAAACTTTTATTTGGGCTGTGCCAGGTATTTGAAAGCCAGGGCTCTGGAGGCACGTGTTGTGGGTCTAGGCCTGCGGAGGCCAGAATTTATTTGCTATGTGACTGTCCCAGTCAGCTGGGGCCGCCGTAACAGAATACTGTAGGCTGGGTGACTTAAAAACAGCCAGTGTATTTCTCACAGTTCTGGAGGCTGGGAAGTCTCCGATCAAAGCTCCATGCAGATTCAGTGTGTGGTGAGAGCCTGATTTCTGATTCACAGACAGGCGTCTTCTCAACGTGTCCTTCACATGGTGGAGGCAGCAAGGGAGCTCTCTGGGGCCTGTGTCATAAGGGCACTAATCCCACTCATCAGGGCTCCATCCTCATGACCTCATCACATGCTGCGTGTCCCTCATGGTGATACCATCACATTGGGGTCAGGATTTTCACACACGAACTTGGGGAGAAGAGGAGGACACCGACATTCAGATTATAGCAATGACCTAATGTAAATTGCTTGATTTCACTAAGCCTCAGTATCCTCCTGTAAAAGAAGCTGGATACTACTATTTGTACCCATCTCTGAGGGTGATTAGAATATTTCAACTGACAGGAGGTAGTAAACGTTCAAGAAATAGAGGAAGGGGTATGGAAGTTAAGTGCTGCAGGAAGCTCCAGTGTCTTTGTTCTCCTCTGCCAAGGCGGAAATTGCACTGAACTAAGTTAAACAGGCAAGGAAGACTTTATGCACGGTTCTAGGAACTGGGAAGACAGGCCAGAACTCAGTCTGAGCTCAGTTCTGCTGAGACAAAGGATGGGAAGGTGTTTGAGGGCTGAGTGAGACAGTGGGAATGTGCTGGAGGACTGTAGAGGGGAGGTTGACCAGTAGAACACCTTGAGTAACTTCCTGAAGTTTGCTCACTGGTTCTCTGTGATTAGGCCGTGTGTGTTTGCTGTTGGTGCCTGTTAGAAGCTAGCTCCTACCCTCCCACAGAGACTGGGAATAGGGGTGCTATCTTCCTTGAGGATTACATGTCAAAGGATGACTCCCAGGCCCTTCAGAAAGAGAGTTTGGGGTTGTAAAACAGAAAAGAGGCTTGTAAACAGAGTTATATATGTTTTAAACAGAGAAAGGATGTTTAATTAAAGGTTTTCTAAAGCAGATGCCCAGAGGAAAGGGTGGTCAGGACCTAGAACCAGGGAGAGCCATATGTATAGTATTAGTCCAGCTCAGAGGAACATTCAAGCCATCTTGGTCCCCTCATTTTATGCAAAGTAGGCAGAAGATTTAAAAGGAAAGGTACCTCTGTTTTAGCAGAATTAAGAAAGCTGCTGTGTTTCATTCAGAACAGCTCAGTGCTTTTCAGAAAAGGCAATAAACTGTAGTGAGTCTAAGTCTCATTCTAAGACTTTAGGACTGTAAGCAGTGTAATGGCTTAATTTTCAGTAACTCCATTTGTTTTTTGAGAGCCCACACATCAATAGGTTGCCCTAAAAGTTTTTAGATGCACCAGGTTCATGTCCCTTCAACTTCCTCCTCCTTTCCCTCCCACCTCAGTGTTGCATCCAAGTTTGGGATGGACAGGAATGGCAGTGCATTTGGTATTTAGGGTGTTAAAAGTTCAGAAATAGTAGAGGTAAAACCAATGAATCACTGAAGTAGTAATTACTAAAAGTTTTGTGCATACACCAAAAAGACAGTTCATGAACTATGAGCACTCAAAGCAAAACATGGAGTGATTGGATTAATTGTCATAAAGCAGCTTATAGTGTGAGAAGGCAGTGACTGTTTATTCTTCATAGTGATTTGTTATGGTATTAGAATATCTTAAATGATAGGAAACGGCTAGTGGTTATCATAAAAATTTTGGGAAACAGTTTTAAGTTTTGCATATGATTTCCAGAGGCATAAGCAAGAAGTGAGTGAGGTTCCGTTAGCCTAGCTAAATTAAGCTTTGTATGTTTAAACTGGTTTTGTCTGCTCAGGGAATTTCCAAGGCTGGTCTCTGATTGTTTTTCATTTTAACAAGGGACAGAATATTGAGGGTAAGGTGGTTTCCTCACTAGGCTCTTTTGGAGTCAGACCTCTTCTGCCCTAAGATTCTTCCATATCTATCTGGGGAATAGTGAAGGAGGTGGGTTGACAGGACACTGGGAAACTGCTTTTCCTCTTTGTGCATAACTTCATATCTGTTGTTTTATCCTAGAAAGGATAAAGGGAAAGAACTGGCCTCTGTCTTTTTAGGCTTAGGTGTTGTTCTCTAGTCCTTGGAGCAAGAGAAAAAAGTTCTTGGACCATTAGGTATTTTATTGTCTTTGGTGCAATTGTAAATTGTTGAGAGTTTTTTGATTACTGATTCACTTTCATTGCTGGCAATTGGTTCAAATTGGTTCTGTTTTTTTCTTAATTCAGTTTTGGAGGTTATATGTTTTTAGGTATCCCTTTTAGGTTGTCCAGTTTGTTGACATATAATTTTTCTTAATATTTTCTTATAATTCTTATTTTTGTAGTGTTGGTTGTTCTTTCTCTCTTATTTGTAATTTTATTTATTTGGGCCCTTTTTCTTGTCTTATTGTTAAGTCTGGCTAGATGTTTATCAATTTTGTAGAAAAATTAAATTAGATGGATACCTAGAAATAAACCTAATCAAAGAGGTGAAAGACCTGCACTCTGAAGACTGTAAGACACTAATGACAGAGTTGAAGAGAACACAAAGAAATGAAAAGACATTCCATGCTCATGGACTGGAAGAACAACTATTGTTAAAATGTCCATACTACCAAAAGCAATCTACAGATTTAATAAAATCCCTATCAAAATACCAACAGGATTTTTCACAACTAGACCAAAAAGCCCAAACAGCCAAAGCTGTTTTGAAAAAGAAAAAGCAAAGCTGGAGATACCACAATTCCAGACTTCAAGTTATATTGCAAAGCTATCATGAAACAGTATGGTACTGGCACAAAAATAGACACATAGAGCAATGGAACAGAATAGAAAACCCAGAAAGAAACCCACCACTATATGGTGAATTAATCTTTGAAAAAGGAGGGAAGACTATCCAATGGGAAAAAGACAGTCTCTTCAACAAATGTTGTTGGAAAAACTGGTCAGCTACATGTAAAAGAATGAAACTGGAACATGGTCTTTCACCACACACAAAAATAAATTCAAAATCAAATAAAGACCTAAACGTGAGACCTGAAACCATAAATATCCTAGAAGAGAGCACAGACAGTAAGGTCTCTAACATTGGCTGCTAACAACATTTTTATAGGTATGTCTCCTGAGGCAAGGGAAATAAAAGCAAAAATAAACTATTGGGACTACATCAAAATATAAAGCTTCTGCACAGTGAAGGAAACAATAAAACTAAAAGGTAATTTATGGAATGGGAGAGCATATTTGCAAATATCAAATCCAATAAAGGGTTAATATCCAAAATATATAAAGAACTGATACAACTCAACACCCAAACAACAAATAATACAATTGAAAAATGGGCAGAAGACATGAACAGACATTTCTCCAGAGAAGACATCTAGTTTGCCAACAGACACATGAAAAGATGCTCAACATCACTCATCATCAGGGAAATGCAAATCAAAACTATGATGAGATATCACCTCACACCTGTCAGAATGGCTAAAATTACCCACACAAGAAACAATAGGTATTGGTGAGGATGTGGAGAAAGGGGAATCCTCTTGCACTGTTAGTGGGAATGTAAACTGGTGCAACCACACTGGAAACAGTATGGAGGTGACTCAGAAAGTTAAAAATAGAACTATCCTTTGATCCATCAATTGCACTACTAAGTATTTACCCAAAGGGCACAAGAGTACTAATTCAAAGGGATACATGCACCCTGATGTTTACAACAGCATTATCTACAATAGCCAAACTATAGAAAGAGCCAAAATGTTCATCAACTGATGAATGGATAAAGAAGTGGTACGTACACACACACACACACACACACACACTGGTATATTACTCAGCCATAAAAAAGAATGAAATCTAGCCATTTGCAATGATATGGTTGGAGCTAGAGAGTATTATGCTAAGTAAAATAAGAGAAAGACAAATACCATATCTATTTGAGAGAGAGCGAGAGAGTGGGTGGGGGGGTGAGGAGCAGAGGGAAAGGGACAAGTAGACTCCATGCTGAGCCCAACACAGGGCTCAATTCTCAGGATCCTGAGATCATGACTCGAGCCAAAACCAAGAGTTGGATGCTCAACTGACTGAGCCACCCAGGCGCCCCCACTCATATGTGAAATTTAAGAACGAACAAGCAAAGGGGAAAAGAGGCAAACCAAGAAACAGACTCTTAACTATAGAGAACAAACTGAGGGTTACTGAAGGGGAGGTGGGTGGGGGGATGGGTTAAATAGGTGATAGGGATTAAGGAGTGCAGTTGTTGTGATGATCACTGGGTGTTCTATACAATTGTTGAATCACTATTGTACACCTGAAATTAATATTACACTGTATCTTAACTAACTGGAATTTAAATTAAAACTTAAAAAAAAAACTTAAAAAAATAAAAATGGAATTATCATAATGATCCAGTAATTCCACTACTGGGTATTTATTCAAAGAAAATGAAAACATTAATTTGGAAAGATATATGCACCCATGTTTACTGCAGCATTGTTTGCCATAGCCAACTTATGGGAGCACTCCAAGTGTCCGTTGATAGATGAAAGGATAAAGAAGATGTGAGATATATGTATATATATATGATGGAATATTACTCAGCCGTAGAAAAGAATGAAAATCTGGCCATTTGCAGTGACATGGATAGAGCTAGAGAGTATAATGCTAAGTGAAGTCAGTCAGAGAAGACAAATACCATATGATTTCACTCATATGTGGAATTTAAGAAACAAATGAATAAAGAAAAAAAGAGATAAACTAAAAAAGGCTCTTGACTATAGGGAACTAACTGGTGGTTACCAGAGGGGAGGTGGTTGGGGAGCAGGGTGAAAAAGATAATGGAGATTAAGAGCACGCTTATCATAATGAGCACTGAGTAATGTATACAATTGCTGAATCACTATATTGTACACCTGAAACTAATATAACACTGTGTTAATTGAACTGGAATTTAAAAAATAAATAACAATTAAAAAAAGAAACTGCTGAGGCTTTCCGAGGTATGTGTATCATTTTGTACTTCCACCAGTAATTGATGAGACTTTTTGCTTTGCATCTTCTCAAATGTTACGTGTTGTCTTTTTAGTGTGTATGTTGAGGTATCTCATTTTGGTTTTATTTGTACTTCGCTGATGACTTACGATGTTGAGAAGTTTTTCCTGTGCTTTTTTGTTAATATTTTATTTTTTTCAAGAGCAGTTTTAGGTTCACAGCAAAATTGAGGAAAGGTGTAGCGATTTCCCATATACCCACAACCCGCATGCATGTGTAGCTTCCCTCACACCACTCCCTCACCAGGGTGTAATGTTTGTTAAAATTGATGAATCTTACACCTACACATCATTATCATCCAAAGTCCATGGTTTACATTAGGGTTCACTTTTGCTGTTATACATTCTATGGGTTGGTTGTATATAATGACATGTATCCACTGGTATAGTGTCTATATAGAATAATTTCACTTTCCTAAAAATTCTTTGGGCTCCATCTATTCATTCCTGTTCCCTTCACCCCCAAACCCTAGGAACCACTGATCTTTTTATCCTGTGTCTATAGTGTTGCTTTTTCTTGAATGTCATATAGTTGGAATCATATAGTATGTAGCCTTTCCAGATTGGCTTCTTTCATTTAGCATTATGCATTTAAGGTTTTTCCATGTCGTTTCATGGCTTGATACCTCGTTTCTTTTTAGCACTGAATAATACTCTGTTGTCTGGGTATACTACGGTGTATTTATCCATTCATCTACTGAAAGATATCTTGGTTGCTCATAAGTTTTGTAAATTATGAGTAAAGCTGCTATAAGCATCCCTGTGAAAGTTTTTGTATGGACATATGTTTTTCAGCTCCTTTGTGTAAATACCAAGGACTGTAATTGCTGGACTGTATGGTAAGAGTATGTTGAGTTTTGTAGAAAACTGCCAAATTCTCTTCCATTCCAAAGTGGTTACATATTTAACATTCCCACTAGCAATGAATGAGAGTTTCTCTTGCTCTATATACTTTTCACATTTGGTATCATTAGTGCTATGGATTTTGGTTCTGATAGATGTGTAGTGGTATCTCATTGTTATTTTAATTTGCATTTACTGAATGATAAATGATATGGAACATTTTTTTCATATGCTTTTTTAAAATTTTTATTTTATTTTATTATGTTAGTCCCCATACAGTACATCATTAGTTTTTGATGTAGCATTCCATGATTCATTGTTTTCGTGTAACACCCAGTGCTCCATGTAATATGTGCCCTCCTTAATACCCATCACCAGGCTAACCCATCCCCCATCCCCCTCCCCTCTAAAACGCTCAGTTTGTTTCTCGGAGTCCATAGTCTCTCATGGTTCATCTCCCTTCATATGCTTGTCATCTGTATGCTTTCTATGGTGAGCTGTATGTTAAGGACTTTAGTCCATTTTAAAATCAGTTTTCTGTGCTTTTTGGCAATATATACATCTTCCCCTCTCCAGATTTAATGTATATACTTGACATAAAACATTGTATAAGTTTAAGGTGTACAGTGGGATGATCTGACATATGTTTATATTGTAAATGATTACCACAATAAACTTAGTTAACACATCACCTCACATAGTTACAGTTTTTTGTGTGTTGTGAGAGCTTTTAGATTTATTCCCTCAGCAACTTTCAAATATATAATACAATATTATGAACTATAGTCACCATGCTGTACATTACATCCCCAGATGTAATGGTTCCTCATTTTCTAACTGGAAGTTTGTACTTTTTGACCATTTTCACCTATTTCCCTCATTCCCATCCCTTGTCTAAGCACTCACCAATCTAAATTCTACTTTTTCAGATTCCACATATAAGTGAGATCATACAGTATTTGTATTTCTGTCTCTTATTTTACTTACCCTAATGCCCTCAAGTATTATCCATATTGTTGATATCATTATTGTATTTCCTTTTTATGGCTGAATCATATTCCATTGCATATACATGCCGTATTTTCTCTTTTTGAAGATAGAGTGTTTTTACATATCATATTTTCTTCATTCATCTGTTGATGGACACTTAGGTTGTTTCCATGGCTTTTGTGAATATTGCTGCAATGAACATGGCAGTACAGATGTGTTTCTGAGATAGTGATTTCATTTCCTTTGGATAAATACCCAGAAGTGGAATTGTAGTGTCGTATGGTAGATCTATTTTTAATTATTTGAGAAATTTTCATACTGCATTCCATAGTGGCTGAACCAGTTTGCTTCCTTTCATGGATGGGGTCATAGGATAGGCTCCATGGCCAGTAGGGCTCATTAGCTTTGGATCTGAATCAGATAGAACTGTCCACTGGGCCCTCTGGCCAGATGGGGCCACCCACACAGGTCAGCCTGGTTCTGGGGTTTTCATAATGGTGTCTTGTCTATGGATAGTTACTAACTGGTCTTCTTGAAGGAAGAATGATGTTGAGAATGACTTAGGTCACCATCTTGATGTCTCATATTTTTTTAAATGTCTTTCTAAAGTCTTTCCAATTTTTAAAAATTTGGGTTGTCATATTTTTATTACTGGCTTGTGGCAATGCTTTATATATTCTGGATATAAGTCTTTTATTAGGTAAATGTGTTAGAAATGTTTTATTCCCTTCTGCGGCTTTCCTTCTTATTTTCACAATGGTATTTTTTGATTAGCAGAAATTTAAATTTTGATGAAGCCCTTTTTTATGGCTTGTAATTTTTTCATTCACTTTAGGAAATTTCTGTGTGTCCAAGGCCACAAAGATATTCTCCTATCTATTTTCTTGTATTTTATGGTTTAGCTTTTATGCTTAGGTCTAGGAGACCTTCTTCCTCCAACCCTTCAGATCCTAATCTAATGTCCTTTTGTGGAATTTGTAAACGTTCTATGTTTTTTGCCTTGAAAATGGTAAGCATAGGTATTTTAAATTTTGGTCCAGATAACTCCACCCCAGATGTAAGGAGTACCAGATATTACATGCAGAAAAATTGGAGGAATAGCTAACTCTCCAGGATATTTTTTTTTTCAGAGAGGATTTATTTTCTTATATTAGGCACCTGTAGGCATTTGTAATATGGGATACCTTCATCTGGTATCAAAGATTGAAATTTGAAATTGGCCTGCAGTTCCTGGGAAGGCCAGTCTCCTTCACTATCATCATATTTATAAGGTAAGGTCCTAAAATAATGTCTCCCCTTCCAGGCCCTGAATTTTAGCTCTCTCCCTGGTAGCTGCAAGAATTTAAGTCAAGTTTTCAAGATCACACAGATAGTGGTAGAGCTGGGAATCAGCCAAGATGGTTCAACTTCAGCTCCTGAGTTATTAATAGCCTGCCATGACACACACACCATGAAGGAAGGGTTTTATTTGTTATGTTTCCCATTATACACCTACACTTAACATATCACTTAATAGATATTCAGCAAATATTCATGAAATATAAGAATGAATCTGTTCCCATTAGCAATGTTATTAATGGAGGTACTTTCAATCTTGCTAATTGTTGAGTGGCATTTTGGGATTATAGCTGTGATGTGATTTTACATACCATTTTGTCTTTTTGCTGCTGCTGCTGATTTTTTTGTATTATTTCTTAATTAGTATTTTGGTAAAGGTACTGGTCAAATTTACCTGGAAACTTGCATCAGTAACTTACTGATCTTTGTTTTGTGCTTGAAGTTTTATAAATATTAGAAACTCAGAAGATACTGAGTAAGGGTGTAGGATAAAAAGCTTCTCAAATATTTCAAATGCTTATTGTTTCTTTTTGTCATCCTCTAAGCTTGATTAGAAAAGGAAGCAATTCAAATTTAAGTAATTTATTTGTCTAAAATTTACATTTTGTTATATAATCTTAATTTCTTTTTGTAAAATCTTTACTCCCTCCATAGAGTTGAAGAATGGATTTCTTATGGTTTTACAAATTTATGGGTCTTCTGTGGAAGAATTTTATTTTAAAGGTAAGTTGAGCTATCTATAGGATTTTTGCAACAGCCAAGAGACCACAATGGGAAAATTCTTATAGCCTGATCACTGCATTTCAGTTTATATTGTTGTATTTTTCTCAGTTCTACGGCTGGGGGTATCTCTTCCAAATATGAAGAGTCCTTACAGAGTGAAATAATAGCAGAATGACATGTAGAAAGGAGAGAAAAAAATGGTTCAGGAAACTAATGCTATATTATAGAGTGAAGCTGTTCTTTTTTTTGCCATCTATGTATTTTCTTTTAAGAAGTGTCTGTTAATATAAAACATTTAGGCATTTGCAGATGTAATGGACTCATATGACACTTACCATAATCTTTTTTTTTTCTATCTCTTAGAGACGGCAATTAGTGGCGTTATTTGTGGAATTCATCCTAACATTGCTATTTGCTAGTACACTTTTGTTAACACGCAAATTTTTGATTATAAAGAAGTCTGGGCCTTTCAATTACTCTCTTCAGCCTGTTGATGAGTTGCCTGCATTCCTTGGAACGGCCATCACTTTTCCTGGTCATTGGGAACTGGCTTTCGTGCCTTCCAAAAGTGTTGTGGTAAAGGGCATCATTGAACTCGTGAAAAGGGATTTACATTATAATTTCTCAGGTTAGAAATTAAAGTTTTTTGAAAAAAATGTATTATTAAATTGGGTTTCAGTGAAGACACTTGTATAACCTTTTAACTGGGCATTAATCTCCTAAGTAAAACATTGTAGGATATATCCTCATAACCAGATAGTAACCTCCTAGGTATAATATTATACACTTTGTTATACTTGAGAGTTAAATTCATATAAAATATTTTCTCCTAGAGCCCAAAACAAATAGTAATATTTAAAAATTAGATAATCAGTTTATATTTTACTATCCAATTCTGTGATACCGTCTTCCTTGTTTCTGGTTGTGCTTCTTAAACCTGGGTAAGTATGACCCCAGGGCTACGATGGTGTGCCAAAGGAACACAGAGGCACAGCATAAGCATGGGCCCTCATTCCAAATGCGCGCTCAGTGGTCAGTTATTTCAAACTTTGTTCATATAAAAATGTTACACAAGACATATATGAATGCCTTAGAGAAGACTCAAGCTACATACAGTTACCTTAAAAGCCCCCCAGTGAGCTTCCCCTCATATTCTCAGTTTTTCTCCTCTTTCTTCCAGGGAGAAACGCTATCAGAAGTTCGGTGAGCATCCCTCTAGTGCCCCTTCCTTTAAACACATATGTGCACTCGGTAATATATTTTTTCAACTTTTTGTTGTCTCTCAAGAATTTGAGGGTCCTTGAGAGTAGATGCCATCTCAAAACATAACTTATTAAAAAAAAAACAGTGAAGCAGAAGATTGCAAAATTCCCAATAATTTTTAAAGTATATAACCACAAATATCCAATAAATGTAGTCCTGGAAGCCACTTTGGGTTACCCAAAATATTTTGTAATTTCCATTCTGATATCTTATTTGATGTGTGGGATTCTTAGAAATATATTACTTTACTTCAACACATTTGGAATTTGTTGTTCTCTTTCTGTTTTTTTTCATTTCTTTTAATTTACTTGAATCAGAGTATATTCTAGGATTTCAGTTCTTTGAAATTTTGAGAATTTTTTATGCCCATCTTAAGGTATATTTTGAAAAATGTACCATGTACATTTGTAAAGACTGTGTATTCTGTAGGTTTTGCTTATAGTGTTGTATAAATGCCACCCAGGGGAAGTTGTCGAGTTGGTGAATCATAGTGCTTTTCAAATATGTATTCTTACTATTTTTGTTTGCTTGTTCTCTCAGTTATTGAGAGAGATACTACATTTTCAGTTAGTTGTTGTTAGTATTAAATAGGTTATATGTGTGTGTGTGTATGTATGTATGTATGTTAAAATTTCTTTTTGCTTATATATTTTGAAACTTAGGTCATGTGATCTTTCTGTTGAATTGTTTTTAAAAGTATTTCTCTGTTCTGGAATTTCCATTCGTCCTTTTTTTAATAGATTTCAGGTCTTTAGAGAAATGTTCTAGCTTTATTAACCCTATTAATCATAGTTACTTTAAAGTCCCTGCCAGAAAGTTCTGATATCTAGATTACTTGTGTATATTTTTTTCTCTTCAGTTATTGAGTTCTGTTTTATAGCATATTTTGTATATTTTTATTGAATGACAGATGGTGTGGATGAAAAATATTAGAGGCTCTTGAGGATACTTTTTTATCCAAAGAGGGTTAAGTTTTCTTCTGGATGGTTGTTTAAATACTGACAGAGTGACTTGATTCCATCGAAATCTGGTTTTGGGCTTTGTAAGGAGTGCTGTATTTCAGTTTTGTCTTTACTCCTGCAGCTTACCCCTTGTCTAGGGTGTCGTCTGGAAACTGGAATATTTACGAAGGCTCCTCAACCTTTGTGGGGCTTGAACTCTATTCTCTGGTTCATCAACATTGCCTACCTGCTGAAATTCCTGCTCAGCAATGTAGCCTGCCACCTGCTGTTATCTTCTTGGTTTCATGGTCTGAACTTAGGCATCCTCAGTTAAGGGGTTGACTGGTGACTTCAGGGGAATTTACAAGCCGATTTTTCACTTCTCTGCTATTTTCTTCTCTTTGCAATTGTCTCTCAAGTTCCAACCATTTTGGCAGCCTCAACTCTCACCTCTTTTCTTCAGCTCAGTAAGTCTGCAGCTTTCTGCAAATGCTTTCAGGGAAAATACCAGGGTGAATATGGCCCTCACCCTGTGCATCTCCCTTTTTCAAGGTATGTAAGTTCATAATTATTCATTGCAGCATTATTTATGAGGTATAGAAGCAACCAACGTATCTATCAACAGATGGATGCATAGAGAAAATGTAATTATTCAGCCACAACAAGGAAGGAAATCCTGTCATTTGTAACAGTATGTTGGTTTGGAGGTCATTATGCTGAGTGAAATAAGCTGGACACAGAAAGACAAATGCCGTTTTATATTACTTATATGTGTGTTATCTAAAAATGTTGAGCTCACAGAAGCAGAGTAGAATCACGGTTTCAGAAAAAAAATAATCATGGTTGCATGGTTTCTGGACGTGAGGGTAGGTGGAGAAAATGGGGAGATGTTGGTCAAGTCTTATGAACTTTCAGTTATAAAGATAAATAAGTCCTGGCAATCTAATGTACATGGTGACTATAGTTAACAATACTGTATAGTGTATATAAAATTTATTCAGAGAGTAGATCTTGTAGTGTTTTCCTTGCAAAAAAGGATGGTAACTGTAAGGCAATAGGTGTGTTAATTAACCTGGTTTTGGTAATTATTTCACAATGTATGCAGATATTAAAACATCACTTTGTATACCTTAAAATCATGTTATACAACCTACATATATACAATTTTAATTTATCAGCAATACCTCAATAATTCTGGGCAGAAAATTTTTAAAATAACATAAGGGGTAACTGTGTGGTCATGGATATATTAATTAGCTTGATTGTGGCAGTCGTTTCACAGTGTAGACATATATTGTCATCATCTTTTGCACTGTAAGTACACACAATTTTTCATAAAGCTGGGGAAAAAATAAAGCCACCTGAGGTAATAAATGAAAATAAATAAGAAATAAATTTCCCTCCAGTTCTATTTTCTGAGAAATCGAGGCAAAGACATGTCTTAACCTCATAAAGTACTCAAAGCTCTCTCTCCCTCCTGTTCTTTCTCATACTCCTGCTTGAGCAGGTAATACCTTCCTTGGAGCTCAGTTAAATTAATGAAAACGGACTGGTGGACCTGTCCTCAGGCCCTTGCCACCATGGCCAGGCAGTTACAAAGAATTGTGGCTACTCAGTGGTGAAGGCAAAGGGATGGGGAGGTTCCTGGGACATAAAGGATGCATGGGTGAGATGCAGGACAGTGGTTAGGCTCAGATGCAGAAGTAGAGGCTACGTGCCCCAAAGTGTGCCTCACTACCCGCTTGTACACACTTCACTTTGTTCACAGTGGACTTTCGATATTAGATTCCATTTCTAGCTGTGTTCCTATGTTGTTTTGTTTTGTTTAACTTAGTGGACTTTGTTTTTCCAGCTTTAATCATTTAAATTTAATCATTTAAATTCTCTGAGGACTTTGTTTCATCCTGCTTCTGGTCACCTGGTGTAGGTGCAAATCTGATTCTGGTCCCTGAGATCCTACTTACAGCTTTGGGATTTATATCCCAGCTATGCTCACCCTGAGAAAAGTGTGGCATCCTTGGCACTTCCCAACTATACAAAAAATAATGATTATGACACATAATCACCTTAAATATTAAAATTGTGAAGTTGTTTCATTCTTCAACTTCTGAGTTATTTTTTAATCAGATATTATAGATTCCCGTCTTCTAGGACTTTGAATAGATTGCATGAGTCAATTTTGTTATTTCCTTCCAAGGTGGAAATTTCAAAACACATTGGAAATATCCCTCTTCCTTACCTTATTTCACTGTGCAGTTATTATAATGATTAATTATATTTTAAACTTGTGATAAAACTTTGAAAACTCTTTTTTTTTTAAAGATTTTATTTATTTTGAGAGAGAGTGAGAGCACAAGTGGGGGGAGGGTTAGAGGGAGAGGGAAAAGCAGACTCCCCACTGAGCAGGGAGCCTGATGCGGGGCTTGATCCCAGGACCCTGAGCCGAAGGCAGACGCTTAACCAACTGAGCCACCCAGGTGCCCAGAACTCTTAAAACTCTTAAAAATTTTTATTCACTCCTAATATCCATTAGTTTGTTATACCAATGTTTGAGCAGCAATGTTTTGAAATTTATATTTTGATAGTCTTTCATCCATGTAAAGCATTTTCCCATCTTATAGATAGAAAAAGCAGTCAGATAGTTTGCCTTTATGTGGACAACTCACATATTCGATCTTTTTCTCTCTACAGTTCAAGGCTTTTCTTCAGAAAGAGATTTTGAAGAGTATGTTAAGCAAGAGAATAACTCTAAAAAAGTGTTGGTTGCTATTATTTTTGACCATGAGTTCCAAAATAGTGATGATCCCCTGCCATTTAAGGTAAGAGATTTTTAATGTAGAAACCTCATAAGTGTACTTCCAGTTTCTGAGGCTTAATGAAGTAGAGGCATAATTATTTCCTTTATTAAGTGGGGAGACTGCAACTTACCCAAAATCATACTGCTTATACATAGTAGAGCAGAGATTTAAATCCACATCTAATTTCTGTGTCTGTGCCTTTATTTAGCCAGAGCTTTATGTTGATGGGGGAAGAATCAAATTTACCACATACTAGGTTTTCTCCTTATAAATCAGAATCATAGGAGACGTCGACCTTGACCACTATCAGATTATGGCAGCTGTCTCCAGTTCTGTGCATGATGGTGAAGTAAATGCACATTTCCCAGGTCAAGACCTGAGATGTTAAAGCATGTTAAAATACAACATGAAAATGTTCCTCTTTCTTTTGACTGAATCTCATCATTTTTCTCCAAAATCTAAATCTGGAAAATAGTGTTAAGCCTTAGCCAAGCAGAAACAGAATTAGGACATAGGCAGACTCAAGAAAGATTCTGATAACAACTTCCAAGAAGGAGAGACAAGGACTGTGCTTTGAACTTGGTGTCCCTGGTGTTGAGGGAAATAACCAAAGTATGGTACAGATGTATGCATGGAGCTATAATTCTACATTTAAGATACAGATGGTTGTCAGTGGAATGAAAAAGTAAGGAAAACCACTGGGTTGTAAGTAGAGTTGTAGGTATCTTCCGTTCTGTCCTATCATTCCCTCATTCCTTTCATGTATATAAAATTCCCTCAAGTTACTGATTCAGTGTACGTGATGCTGATGTAGACTCATCAGTGGATACATAGAGTGTGGTCAGAATGTTTTTGGTACAGTTTCAAACTTCACCTTGTACGGTCTCCCAACTGCCCAGGCCACTTGGCTCACTCTTACCCTTAGCATTGCTATGACTCACAGTACAGTGACTCTCCTAACCACACCCATCCCTTTCCTCCTTCATTCTCCCATAAATGCCCTGTACATATTACTATCACTGAATTTACTATAATGTAAATATATATGTTGACTCAACTAGAATTTGAGCTCCTTGAGGAACAGGTGCTATGTCTTAATCCTTGAACATGCAATAAGTGTCTAAAGCTTTTGTCTTGATAACTGAGTATATTAATATTTACCTAGGCTTATGATATGTGTCTGCCCCATCTGGTGTTACTGATTTCTCTGGTCTGACCCCTGACTTTAGGCAACTGCTGGACCATTTGCTGTCTTGTAAAGCTACTTAGACCCAGCATGATCTACCTTGAAATTTTTACTTAGTTCTCTAGAATTAGTGTTATCTTTTCATTTAATAATGAAATTATGCAGTATTCCACATTTATACTTTTACATTTCTCCTCTGTATTCATGTGGGATTCTTAGGTTATAATCACTTTTAGGAGAGGAAGAGATTTTCCTCTTGGAACACTTGGCTGACATAATGGGAAGAGAAATTAGCAACACCTTTTTGTATGTTTCATTTCAGTATGCATGCCAGCTGTCTATTTTGGGAAAGAGACATTGGCAATTGTGTGCAAGTTGCCACTGTTTGCTTACCACAAACCCGCAGTAGCCACACAACAAGTCTGCTCTATTGGCTGATGTTCAGAATCTACTTAGTGCTTGATACTCTGCCTCAGAATCGCACATGTGCAATTTTTCTTTAACTTCCTTTTGTTTCTCATTCTTAATTATTTTTTCATTTACAGATATTGTTTCTTTTTCCTCCTTATAGGTAAAATATTTTCTGCGTTTCAGTAGTTTTCAGAGGAACAAGTATGTGGGTTTTCTCCGAACTGAAGGCTGGGAAACAGGTGTTCTCTTTCCACCTTTTCCTTCTTTGGGACCCAGAAGTGAACGTAACTCAAATGGGGGGCCTCCTGGTGAGCAGATCTTTAGTCATACTTATTTTAATATCCAAGTCATATAGTAAGAGCTATCACATGTTTATACCTACATTTCTTCAATCTTATGATAGAAATTGTTAATTTTTAACCTGTTGTACTGCTGGTGATTTCTTTAAAATTTTCAGTGTCCAAAAACTTGTGTAAAATTTCTGTACGTTGGAACGATGGATATATTTTCAGCTCAACTCAACTAAACTCTTGGAATTTAAATGGTCAGCTCCTCCCTTTAGCAGTATGACAAAGGCAGGAGCTAGCGTCTTTAAGAAAACAGAACAAACAATTATATACTTTAGTGTCCACTGTTCCTTTCACCACAATTTCTGGCATAAGATCCAAAATTATAGGATATGCAAACAAGCAGGAAAATGTTACCTAAAATTAAAAGAAAAAAAGCAGTCAATATAAGTCGACAGATAAACTATATACTGGAATTGGCAGACAAGGAATTTAAAATAATTTTGAGTATTTTGATGTCATGTTGATAGCAAATATTCTCTGATATAATGTGATGAAGAGGGCATTTTACCTCTGTAAAACTTTTAACTCTATTAGTGAAAAAACATCATGCAAATCCAAACTACAGAACATTCTCCAAAATACATGCCCAGTATTCTCGAAAACTCTCAAGGTTGTGAAAAACAAGAAAGGATAATAACGTTTCATAGATCAGAGTAGACTATGGAGACATGACAACTAAATGCAATGTAGTATCCTAGGTGGGAATAGAAAAAAAATGACACTGGGGAAAAACTGGTGAAATCCAAACAAAGTTTGTATAAATTAGAAATTGTTTTGTGCCAATATTAATTTCTTAGTTTTGACAAATGTACCATGGTAATATAAGATGTCATATTCGGGAAGCTGGGTGCAGGGTATAAGTAATATTTCTCAATTTTTTTCATTATTGCCCTTCTAAGGAATCCTTTGGACATATTTTCCCTAAGTGTGTTCCCCTTGTGAAATTTTAATACCACAGATATACTACAGATCTGTTTTATGTGCTATGGCTTGAAGCTCTATAACTCTGTTGAGAATGCGTGGTATTTAGGAATGCATGGTATGTAGTCTTTCTGTAAGACTACATTTTTTTCCAAAATAAAAAAGTATATTTAAAAAACTCTCCAAGCCAAAGTAGCAATAAAAGTGAAAAAAATGAAATTTCTGAATCTGATAAAGTACATGTGTAAGAAATTTGTATCATCCTAGTGAAATATTGAACATTTCTCCTCTAATAATCAGGAACAAAGTAAAGATGTTTGCTCTCATCAGTTCTCTTCAGCAGTTTACTGGAAGTCCTAGCTTGTATCAGAAAAAAGGCAATGAAATAAAAGGTATAGATTTTGGAAAGGAAGGAGTGAAATTATCTTTATGTGAAGTTGACAGAATCATGTTATGTAGGTGATTGTGAAGAGATCCACAAGAAAGTACTACATATAATGTATTAATTGAGCAAATACCCAAGATAGACAGTATATGATAATAAATTATAAATCTACACCAAAACCAATAAAACATTCCTGAGAGAAAACTTTAAACAAATGATGAGATATCTAAATTTCATTGCTTGGGTGACTCAAAATTGTTAGGATGCAGCTTTTCCCTAAGTTGATCTATAATGGCAATATAATGACAGTCAGAATCCCAGCAGTCTTTTTGGAAAAATAATAGCAAGCTTATTCTAAAAAATATATGGAAATACAAAGGGTCTAGATTAGTTTTAAAAAAATCTTGAAAAGGGGGGTGCCTGGGTGGCTCAGTCATTAAGTGTCTGCCTTCGGCTCAGGTCACGATCCCAGAGCCCTGGGATCGAGCCCCGCATCGGGCTCCCTGCTCTGCAGGAAGCCTGCTTCTCCCTCTCCCACTCCCCCTGCTTGTGTTCCCTCTCTCGCTGTGTCTCTCTCTGTCAAATAAATAAATAAAATCTTAAAAAAAAAAAAATCTTGAAAAGGAATGTCAATGTTAAAGGACATTCAAGACTTATTATAAATCTATATAATTAAGACATTGCCGTATAGGTGTAAGGATGAACAAATACATATAAAAAGAATGAGGTGTCTGGAAATAGACTCATATACATATAGTCATTTAATTTTTCCATGAAGGCACCAGTATAATTCACTGGGAAAAGGAAATCTTTTGAACAAATTGTGATGGAATAACATGGTATGTGGATGGAAAGAATGAATCTTGATCACTAATCCATATCTACACATAATTAGTTAAATAACATGATGATCATAAACCTAAATATAAAAACTAAAATCATAAAGCTTCCACAACAAAATTTATGAGAATATCTTCATGAATTTGGGGCCAGCAGTGATTCATTAAGACAGAAAAGGTATTATTATAAAAGAAAAAAATTGACAAATTGAACTTCATTAAAATTGATTATTCCAGCCTGTGTGAAAGACCCTATTAAAACAGTAAGGCAAGATCCAGAGGGGAGAAAATGTGACACAGATTCACATTGAAAATCTATAAAGAACTTGTATAGATGAACAGAAAATTCAGTTTTTAGATGTCATGGCATTGCCAAATTTTAATAAAAGTTTGTAAGTGTTTGTTCATTTTTATACTAAACTTATATAACAGTAAGAAGCTATTTGCATATTGCCACAGATCCAAGGACCACACACTGAGTAGCTCTGCTTTAGTGGACATCAGTTCATATAACTCACTCAGATCTACAAATACAGAGAACAAACTGATGATTGCCAGAGAGGAGGAAGGGATGGGCAAAATGGGTGAAGGGGAATGGGAGATACAGGCTTCCAGTTAAGGAATAAATAAGTCATGGGAATAAAAGGCACAGCATAAGGAATATAGTTAATGATACTGTAATAGCACTGTATGCTGACAGATGGTTATCTACACTTGTGGTGAGCACAACATAATGTATAAATCATGACATTGTACACCTGAAATGTTGAATCACGACATTGTACACCTGAAACTAATGTAACCTTGTGCATCAACCATACTCAAGCAAATAAAAATCTAAATAATAAAAAAGTATTTATTATGTATTTGCGTGGGGAAACCATAATAGCTGTGAAATTTAGACTATAACAAGAGCCTCTTTACAATAATTAACTTTGTTGGTTTTGACATACCTTTAGTTACCTTTTCCTTTGTTCATTTCAGCTATTTCTTGTCTGTTGTACTTAGCAATCCTTGTTTTCTCATTTAGGGTACATCACTGAAGGATTCCTGGTTATGCAGCATGCCTTGGATCAGGCCATCATGAAATATTTTAACCACACAGCTACACAAAAGCTATTTCAAGATGTCACTGTCTTTGTTCAGAGATTTCCATATCCAGAATATTCTCGTGATTACTTCTTTACCTTTTTTGGTATTTTCATTCCTTTAGTAATCTTATTTATCTTCTCTATGAATCATCTTACCCTCATTCAGTCTATTATGTGGGAAAAAGAAAAGCGATTGAAGGTAACTCTACTTTTCTTGAGGTAAATAGAGCTTCTGTAGAAAAATTTGGGTCTGTAGCATAAATTTCTGTGGAGGCTGGATTATTTCTACCCACTCAGCACTGGTAGATGGTCTTGTTTCAGTGGCAGCCAGAAAGTGAACGCTTATTTCTCTTGGCAATTTTCTAGAATTTTGTTTTTATTGGAATTCTTTAGTTTTATTTCTAGAAGACTACTTCACAAGATTATTACAAATAGAATTTAAATGCCAAATGCTCTAAAATCTCTCTGGAATAGGTGGGTTGCAAAGAATTAATCATCTGGGCTTGTGGAACTGTCTTGATGAATTTAGATACAAGTAAATTTCAAGATTCTATGATTCTATAATTAGTTTTTCTAAGTTTTTTTTCTAAATGACCACTTATAGTCCCCTTCAGAATTTCTGTGTCTCGGTAGAGACCATGTTGTGTTATGGCCAGAGGCTTTGCAGTTCAAAAATACAGTCATTTAACCAATTATTAATTTATAATTCATATATAATTATAATTAATATGTAATTATTATGTATTTAACATATATAATATATATTATAACATATCCTATAAATAGGGAGAGATGATTTATATAATTATATATATAATTGATTTATTTTCTAATTTGTTTCAGGAACTCTGATAAATCATAGATTTGAATCCTATCCCTATTATTTATTGACTCTGACATAGTCATATAACTTTTCTAGCCTTTTTTCTCAGATATAAATTAAGTATAATAATAATAACTAACTTGGAAGGCTGTCGTGATATTAAGCTAGATATTATGTGAAAAATTATCACTATCAAATCACCTGGACCTGCTGTTGTATGTTGTAAAGGAGGAAACAGGTGTTGAGTGTTTGGTACATTGTCAGGCACCTAGTGGGTGCTCCATAGCTGTTAGATGTGGCTGTTAACATCAGTTGTCTCTCCATTTCATTTATCCTCGTGTAATCTTGAATCATGTCATTTTTCTCTTTCCTTTCTTAGTGGCCACACCACTTCACACATCAGCCTCACGTTGTTTCTCACCACCTACCTCTTCTCACTCAGGGCTCTTCGCACACATCTCCTCACCCCTCAGCTCTCCTCTGAATCTACCTTGCACATTGTTGCCAGGGTAATTGTCCTGTAACACAGATGGCTAGAAATAAATTTTAAGGCTGTATTTATCTTTGTTCTCTGCTGAATAAATTCCACTTAAGCATATGCATTTTCTAATATTTGGCCCCTGCCTATTCCTCATTTTGTTATCGTTGTTGTTTATGGATACAATTTAAATGCCAAATGCCCTCCAACATCTCTGGAATAAGGAGAGTAGAAAGAAATAATCTACTGGATTTGTGGAGTTGTGTGTCTAGATGAATTTAGATACAAATCAATTCCAAGATTCTATGATTCTGTGATTTAAGAAGGAATTTTTATGGAAGTATTGTTGATACACAGTGTTACATCAGTTTCAGCTGTACAGCATAGTGATTGGACGAGTTTGCCCATTATGCTCTGCTCAGCACAGGGGTAACTACGGTCTATCAACATGCAACACTATTACAATACCTCTAACTATATTCCTTATGCTGTACCACTCATCCCCATTACTTAGTCATTCCAAAACTGGAAGCCTGTACCTCCCACTCCCCTTCACCCTTTTGCCCATTTCCCCTCTCCCTTCTCTGGCAACTATGAGTGTGTTCTCTGTATTTATAGATATGTCTTTGTTTTTGTTCATTTGTTTGTTGTCCATCTATAGATGAATGAATAAAGAAGATGTTGTATATAGATATAATGGAATATTACTCAGCCATAAAAAATGAGATCTCATCATTTGCAACAGCATGGATGGACCTAGAGGGATTATGCTAAGTGAAATAAGTCAGAGAAAAGACAAATACCATATGATTTCACTTATATGTAGAATCTAAAAAAAATATATATATTGTAATTTTTTAACCAATTTCTGATTGCTGAAAAAAAAGTTTTAAATGACCTCCTGTAGTCCCCTCCAGAATTGTGTTTCACTGAGAGCGAAAAAAACATAGATACCTTTCCTTCCAGCCAAAACAAATGACTTTTTTTTGAAATTTCCTTTATGTTTATGTTTCCTCTGACTGTAATGCTTTCCTCTTTTCTGATTGGTAAACACACAGTTAACTTACTTGTCTCAGGTGTTGTAGCTGCCATCTCCTTGTTGATTATCTCTCTTTAATTCTCAATTATAATTTAACACTTTTTTTGAGTCCCCAGAATGTGATACACAAACATCAACATTATGACTTATGTTATTTATATTTCATTTGTTTTTTTTATATTTTTTTCTTATTAAGTTCAATTAGCCAACATATAGTACATCAGTTTTTGATGTAATGTTCAGTGATTCATTAGTTGCATATAACAACCAGTGCTCATCAGATCACGTGCCCTCCTTAATGCCCATCACCCAGTTATCCCATCCCCCACCCTTCTGCAACCATCAATTTGTTTCCCAGAGCCCAGAGTCTCTCATGGTATGTCTCCCTCTCTGATTACTTCCCATTCAGTTTCCCCTCCCTTTCCCTTTGGCCCTCTGCACTATTCCTTATATTCCACGTGTTAGTGAAACCATATGATAATTGTCTTTCTCTGCTTGGCTTATTTCACTTAGCATAATCACCTCCAGTTCCATCCATGTCGATGCAAATGGTAGATATTCATCTTTCTGATGGCTGATGTCCATTGTATATATGAACCACATCTTTATCCATCCATTTGTTGAAGGGCATCTTGGCTCCTTCCACAGTTTGGCTATTGTGGACATTGCTGCTATGAACATTGGGGTGCATGTGCCCCTTCTGTTCATTACATCTGTATCTTTGGGGTAAATACCCAGTAGTGCAGTTGCTGGGTCATAGGGTAGCTCTATTTTTAACATCTTGAGGAACCTCCATACTGTTTTCCAAAGTGGCTGTACCAACTTGCATTCCCACCAGCAGTGTAAGAGGGTTCCCCTTCTCCACAACCTCTCCAACATGTGTTGTTTCCTGCCTTACTAATTTTTGCTATTCTAACTGGTGTAAGGTGGTATCTTATTGTGGTTTTGATTTGCACTTCCCTGACAGCAAGTGATGTGGAGCATTTTTCATGTGTCTGTTAGCCATTTGTATGTCTTATTTGGAGAAGTGTCTGTTCATGTCTTCTGCCCATTTTTTGACTGGGTTATTTGTTTTTCAGGTGTTGAGTTTGAGAAGTTCTTTATAGATCTTGGATATCAGCCCTTTATCTGTTATGTCATTTACAAATATCTTCTCCCATTCTGTAGGTTGCCTCTTTGTTTTATTGACTGTTTCCTTTGCTATGCAGAAGCTTTTTATCTTGATGAAGTCCCAAAAGTTCATTTTTTTCTTTGGTTCCCTTGCCTTTAGAGATGTGTCTTGGAAGAAGTTGCTGTGGCCAGGGTCCAAGAGGTTGCTGTCTATGTTCTCTAGGATTTTGTTGGATTCCTGTCTCACATTGAGGTCTTTCATCCATTTTGAGTTTATCTTTGTGTATGGTGTAAGAGAATGTCCAATTTCATTCTTCTGGACTTGGCTGTCCAGTTTTCCCAGCACCATTTATTGAAGAGACTGTCTTTTTTCCATTGCATGTTCTTTCCTGCTTTGTCAAAGATTGGTTGACCATAGAGTTGAGGGTCCATTTCTGGGCTCTCTATTCTGTTCTATTTATCCATGTGTCTGTTTTTGTGCCAGAACCATACTGTCTTGATGATTACAGCTTTGTAATTGAGCTTGAAGTCCGGAATTGTGATGCCTCCAGCTTTGGTTTTCTTTTCCATCATTCCCCCAGCAATTTGGGGTCTTTTCTGGTTCCATACAAATTTTAGGATTGTTCCAACTCTGTGAAAAATGTCGATGTTATTTTGATAGGGATTGCATTGAATGTATAGATTGCTCTGGGCAGCATAGACATTTTAACAATATCTATTCAGCAACGTGGCAGGATACAAAATTAATGCACAGAAATCAGTTGCATTTCTATACACTAACAATGTATCTGAAGAAAGAGAAATTAAGGAATCAATCCCATTTACAATTGCACCAAAAACCATAAGATACCTAGGAATAAGCCTAACCAAGGAGGTAAAGAATCTGTACTCTAGAAACTACAGAATACTTATATTTCTTTTTTTTATTTAATTTTATTATGTTAGTCACCATAAAATACATCATTAGTTTTTGATGTAGTGATCCACGATTCATTGTTTGCATATAACACCCAGTGCTCCATGCAATACGTGCCCTCCTTAATACCCATCACCGGGCTAACCCATCTTCCCACCCCCCTCCCCTCTAGAACCCTCAGTTTGTTTCTCAGAGTCCATAGTCTCTCATGGTTCATCTCTCCCTCCGATCCCCGCCTTTTATATTTCATTTTTAAATTACTTTCATTGAAGTATAACATATGTACACACAGAAAAGTGCACAAATCAGAAGTGTATGTATTTTAATCCATCCAGGGTACTGTAACAAAAATATCATAAACTATATAGCTTATAAAGCAAGAGAAATTTATTTCTCTCAGTTCTGCAACCTGGAAAGTCTAAGAGCAAGGTGCCAGCAGATTCAGAATGTCTGTTGAGAATGCACTCTGTGGTTCATAGATGGCACCTCATTCATTACTGTCTCCTCATGTGACAGAAGAAATGTGAGCTCTCTGGGGTGTCCTTTATAAGGGCACTAATCTGATTCATGAGGGCTTAGCCCTCATCACCTAATATCTCTCAGGGGCCCCACCTCAAAGTGCCATCACACTGGGGACAAGGTTTTCTATTTAGGAATTTTGAGGAGACACTAACATTCAAATTATTGTAGTAGAGTTGAATGGGTTATCATGAAGAAAGTATGCCCTTTTTATCGTGACCCCTGTAAGAAATAAAACACTGCCAACTCTAGAAGATGGCTTGTGTACCCCTCAAAACATTTTCCCCAAAGTATACACCAACCTGATTTCTAATATTATGAGCTAGTTTTGTCTGCCTTGAACTTGATAAATGGAATCATGCACTGTATTATGTTGTGTCTGTGTGGTTCTTTCAGCTAAATATGTAGCTGTTATTCATTTATATTCATTGAGTTATATGAGTTTTACCATTACATAATATGACTATCACAATTTATCTATTTTCCTTTAGTGTTTGGAGTTTGGGTATTATAAGTAAATCTTCTATGAATATTTTATACATTTTTTTTGCTGAATGTTAGATTATACATATTTAACTTTATTATATAGTGCCAGAGTTTGCCAATAAAATTTTACCAATTTTCACTTCCATTAGCAATGTTTGAAAATTCTGTTTGCTCTACATTTCACCAAAATTTTTTCTAATTTTATCTAATTTTCTAATTATTTTTTAATTGTATGGGAGTATATTGGCCTCAAAAATGTAGAGATCTTTCACTTTTCATTGTTTTAATTGTACAAATCTTTCACCTCCTTGGTTAAGTTTACTCCTAAGTATTTTACTCTTTTTTTTAAAAGATTTTATTTATTTGCGAGAGAGAGAGAGCATGAGCAGGGTGAGGGCAGAGGGAGAGGCAGACTCCCTGCTGAGCAGGGAGCCCCATGTGGGACTCGATCCTGGGGACTCAATCCTGGGACTCCTGGATCATTACCTGAGCTGAAGGCAGACGCTTAACTGACTGAGCCACCCAGGCACCCCATATTTTACTCGTTTTGATGCTCTTGTAAGTGGAATTGTTTTCCTAATTTCCATTTTAGATTGTTCATTGGTAGTGTATAGAAGTTCAACTGATTTTTGTGTGTTGACTTTGTATTCTCCTACTTTGATGAGTCATTTATTAATTCTTTTTTATGTGTGGAATCTGGTTTGCATGTAAGATTGTCTCACCTGCTTGGATGCCTTATATATATCTAATTTTTTCTGAATTGTCCTTTTCCCATTGTGTATTTTTTACTTTTTTGTCATAAATTAATTGGCCATATATGTGTGAGTTTATCTCTGTGCTCTCTATTCTGTTGCATTGCTCTGTTGTCTGTTTTAATGACAGTACTGTACTGTTTTGATTACTATAGATTTGTAATATAGTTTGAAATCAGGAAGTAGAATGCTTCCAGCTTTTTTCTTCTTTCTGGAGATTGCTTTGCCTATTTGGGGTCTTTTGTGGTTCCTTATAAATTTTAGGATTGTTCTATTTCTGTGAAAAATGACGTTGGAATTTTGATGAGGATTGCATTGAATCTGTCTATTGCTTTGGGTAGTATGGACATTTTACCAATATTAATTTTTCCAAACCACAAGCATCGTATATCTGTTTGTTTGTGTTGTTTTCAGTTTCTTTCTTCAGTATCTTAGAATTTTCAGTGTACAGATCTTTGAGTTCCTTGGTTAAATTTCTTCCCATGTATCTTATTCTTTTTGATGCATTTGTAAATGGATTGTTTTTTTAATTTCTCTTTCTAATAGTTCTTTATTAGTGAGTAGGAATGCAACAGATTTTCGTATTTTGGTTTTGTATTCTCCAGCTTTACTGACATTGTTGATTAGTTCTAAGAGTTTTTTTGGTGGAATTGTTAGTGTGTCCTATGTATAATATCATGTCATATGCAAATAATTCTGATTTGCATCCATTCTTTCTTTCTTGCCCAATTGCTGTGGCTAGAACTTCCAATAGTATGTTGAATTAATGGGTTATTAATGGGGTGTCTTTCCTACAGTTAGGTTTCCTTTACTTTCTTTCAATGGTGTTTTAGTTTTCAGTGTAGAAATCTTACACTTCTTTTTTTTTTTTTTAACATTTATGTATTTATTTTAGAGAGAACAGTGGGAGAGGCAGGGGGAGATAGAGAATCCTGAAGCAGACTCCCCACTGAGCAGGGAGCTGGATGTGGGGCACAATCCCCAAGGTCCCCAAGATCATGACCTGAGCTGAAACCAAGAGTTGGCCACCCAACAGACTGGGCCACTCAGGCCCCCAGAAATCTTACACTTCTTTTGTTAAAAGTACTTTGTCATTTTTGTTGGTGATTAAAACTTGCTAAGAAAGTCTGGTTGTAGCATTGATTGCTAGGAACCATTTATCCCTATTTCTGTCCCCTGTGCATAATAAAGTGGACCTGTGCCCATTTTTAAGAACTTTGGAAAGTATGCAAATTCCAAAATCCTCACATTCATTCATTTGTCCTTTCAACAAACATTTATTGCGTCTGGGTGGCTCAGTTGGTTAAGCGACTGCCTTCGGCTCAGGTCATGATCCTGGAGTCCCGGGATCGAGTTCCACATCAGGCTCCCTGCTCGGCAGGGAGTCTGCTTCTCCCTCTGACCCTCCTCCCTCTCATGCTCTCTGTCTCTCATTCTCTCTCTCGCAAATAAATAAAATCTTAAAAAAAAAAAAATTTATTAAACTCTTTGTATGGGCCAGGCAGATACAGATAGGCAAACATAGTCCCTGCCCTAAGAAGAGCTTAAAGTTACAGAATTTAATATTGGTACATCAGTAAAATTCAATAGAAATATTTAAAATAGCCTGTGAAGACTCATACCACTCATTTGAGTCTTCTTATTGGTTTTCTACATTATATGCTTAGCTAAACTTTTTTGATGCTCTTTTGTTAACACTCGAAATAAAATATTTCTTTAAAGAATATAGTTCATAAAGATTATTTCTAAAACTGAATTTTCCCCCTTATTTTTTATCATAGTTTTAGTGTTTGCTTCTATCTTTTATAATTTAATTAAAATATATTTACATTTTTTAATACCTCCTAGAAGGCATAATAAAAAGAAAGGGAATATTAATCTAAGCAGTTTATAGTTTTATTTAAGGGTTTTTATACCTTAAAATATCAGGTAAATTATTGGTGAGATCATCTCTAGGCTTATAAGCATCATAGTACTGCCACACACTAGCTGAATAATTTTAATCAAATCATTGATCTCCTCTTCTATAAATCGGGCATGATCATTCTTATTTAACCAATTTTGACTGTGGTAGAAATAAATTAGATAATCTTTGTGAATGCATTTTATATAACTATATTGTTTTACATGATGTTTGGTTTGTGTTAACTCTCCCACAGGAGTATCTGCTCATGATAGGACTCAGTAATTGGATGTTCTGGGCTGCCTATTTCTTCACATACCTCTCTTTGTATTCAGTTATCATCCTTTTGATGTGCATGATTTTCTTTGCCAAGGCAAGTGTCTATTTCACTGTAGTATGCTATAGCTAAACTTTGAGAGGAAAAACATATAACATGGTATGGGCCTAATGGATTCAAGTTGTCAGGAAGTGAACACGTGCCTATTGTGGACTCCAATCTGGAAATTCAGGGGCTGCTTAGACTCTCAGCAAACTAAACTTTAAGTTTAGATGTGTGGACCTTTTGTAGTTAATGAATTGTTTATTCATCTCCCTGAGGTTTGTCATTAGTTTCACTAGGACTATTAAAATATTTAAAGATGTTTCATTTCTCCTCTGTTGTTTTACTGTGATGCCATTTAGAGTATGGCTCAACTGGCTTCCTGATTATTTTATTAGATAGAACCTGTGCCAGTCATCCAGTACAGCGACCCATCTCTTGTCTTCGTCTTTTTACTGTGTTTTGCCATCGCCACAATATTCTTCAGCTTTATGGTTAGCACGTTCTTCAATAAAGGTGAGTCTAAAACTCCTGGGAAAGATAATTAGTGACTCAGTGGGGATTATATTCGGAGGCTTCTGTGACCTTCATTTGCCATCTCATCTGTGGCCTCTCTTTATATTCTAACTAAAAAGACAAGTATTGTAAGTACATGAAATGATAAGAAAGGGAATGAAGGGAGCAGTGAAAATTAATATATAGTATACACGTGAAAAAAGGATAAAAACGAAAATAAGGTCATATTTGAGGATTCTTTTTAACCTTTATCTGCTGCTATGCATATGGTATCTATTTAACCATCCAGCAGGAATGGTAATGATTGAGATGGCTTCTGTATATTCTAGTGGAGGGAATAAAGTCTGTCAGTATCTGATGATGATCTGCAGTATGTCAAGAGAAAGAAAACAACAAAATTGCTTGCCTGAAAGAAAGGGTCCATGTACTTCATTAATAGATCTTTATTGTGTGTTTGCTGTGTATTTGAAATACAGTGTCTGTCCCATAGAGCTGTCATTGACCTTGTGGACATGCATATCATATGCACAAAAAAATTATTTGATAGGACATGCAGAGAGCAATGAAAATTTATGAACCAGTATACCTAGGAAAAAAGGATTAAATACTCCCACTTCATATTGAGATAAACCTACGAATGCTTCTTATAGAGGTTAGTTTTTAAACAGTTTTGAAAGACTGGAAGATTGGAATGGGAAGTCAAGTCAATGGATGCAAGTATCTAAAAGTCATTCATTGAGCTGGCCCGGTATCTAATAAACAAAGGCAAGCAAAATTGTTTCCTTGCTTTTTGAGGGCTAACATGCCAATAGCAGTCATGACCAGTAACTCTCTTTCATTATATTTTTATTTTTCTCAGTACATTATCATGAGTATTGTTAGTTAATGGGTCTTTACAAGTCACATGATCACATGTACAACCTATAAGCAGCCAAAACAAACAAACAAATAAAACCAACCAACCCAGGAGGTAAAGAAAAGTGGTGTGTCAATGTAAGGCAGAATGTGATAATATACCAAAGAGAAAAATGAGATAGTTAGAAAACAGATACTGTCATTTCCTGTTTCTGGAATTATGGCAGACTAGATGTTTAGAACATTTTTGTACGTGTCTTTAGTTTACATGTGTTAGACTTTCACTATGGTACATATGTAGAAAAGGAGTTGCTGGGTCATAGGGTTTGTAAATGTCCAACCTGACTACCTGTGTCCAACACTTCCAAAGTGGTTCTGTGTATTTACAGCCCTACTGGAAGAAAATGAGAATTCTTATTATTCCATACCCCTGCCAAAATTTACTACATCAAACTCTAATTTGTGCCATACTGGAGATACGAAATCCTATCTTATGGCAGTTCAGACCTGCATTTTCTCACTTACTGATGAAGCTGAGTGTTATTAATATTAATATGGGTCATGTGTTTCCTTTTCTGTAAAATCTGTTTGTGCATTCTTATCTGTTATGATTATTGATTTGCAGGAGTTATTTATATGTTCCTGCTACCTACCTTTTGTTAGTTGCAAATGTGTTGCAAAACTTGTCCCAGTTTGGAGCTCTCAGCTTTTATTTATGGTGTCTTTTAATAGTTACTAATTTTAATGTAATCAATCTTTTCCTTTACCAATCTTTTCCTTCATAGTTTGTGATATTAAATATTTCAGTGAAAAAAATTCTGTACTCCAAAGTCATAAAATTATCTTCCTGTGTTCTTTTGTGTGTGGTATGATGTAGCGAATTGATTGTTCTTCCAAGTGCATAGGCAACATGTGATAAACAGTTCACCTTTTCCTCACTACTCTGCAGTACCTGCTCTGCTGTATGTCAAGTTCCCATTCATGTGTGCATTTCTTTGGAGGCAGTCCTTTCACTGAAAGAGAAATTAAGAAAATAACCCTGTTTATACTTGCACCAGAAATAATAAAATGCCTAGGAATAAATTTAACCACAGAGGTGAAGGACCTACATTCTGAAAACTATAAAACATTGATGAAAGAAATTAAAGAGGAGACACCATAGCACATATGCTCCCCAATGTCTATCACCCAGCCACCCCGTCCCTCCCACCCCCCACCACTCCAACAACCCTCAGTTTGTTTCCTGAGATTAAGAATTCCTCATATCAGTGAGGTCATATGATACATGTCTTTCTCTGATTGGATGTCCTCTATCTCTCTGGGAATTTCAGTGCAGTATTCTAATTATTTCTTCTTTGAATATCTGCTAGAAGTTGCTGAAAAAGCACTGGGAAGGATTTTAATTATTGATTCAATTTCTTTTATGACCTTAGGCATTCAGGTTTTCTAGTTCTTTCATTTTTGGTAAGTTGTATTTTCTTTAACTTACATTTTTAGTTTTGAAATTTATTGGTGCAGTATCATTAATTTAATATGGTCTCTTATGTTTTTAATGTCTTTGCCAATGGCTGTCATGATATATACTCTTTTACTCCTTATACTGGTAATTTGTGCCTTCTCTTTTTTTTCTTGATCAGTTTCACAACAGGTTAGTTAGCAGTATTAGTCTCTACAGAGAATAAGCTTTTGGCTTTGTTGATCCTCTTACCGTTCCATAAACTTTGTATTTATTGCCATTTTTTAAAACTTGTGATAGTGTATGTTTGTCTTATTTCTTTTAATAAATAAATTTAAGGCTAGTCATTTCCTTTTTAATACTGGTTTGACTGCATGACACAAATTTTGATAAATAAGCTTTTTCCTGTTGTTACATTAAAATGTTTTATAATTTTCCTTATAATTTTCTTCTTTAATTATTCAAAGATGTGTGTCTTAAATTTCTCAACATACTGGGTTTTCATGGATATCTTCTGGTTATTGATTGCCAGTTTAATATAATTCCTTTGAAATTTGTTAGGATTTACTGTATGACCTAGTCAATGTCCAGTTTTTTAAAAATCGGTATTCCAAATATGTTTGAAAAAAATGTATATTTTGGGGTGCCTGGGTGGCCCAGATGGTTAGGCGTCTGCCTTTGGCTCAGGTCATGATCCCAGGGTCCTGGGATCGAGCCCCACATCGGGCTCCCTGCTCCCTGGGAAGCCTGCTTCTCCCTCTCCCACTCCCCCTGCTAATGTTCCTGCTCTCGCTATCTCTCTGTCAAATAAATGAATTAAAAAATCTTAAAAAAAAAAAAAGGTATATTTTGAGGTTGTTTGGGATAGTTGACATGTATTTTCATTAGGCCAAGTTTGTTAATTCTGAGAAAGATGGTTAAAATTTCCACTATGATTGTACATTTGTATATTCTAGAACTTCTATTATTTTTTGCATATATATTTTTGATGCTATTTTATCAGGTGTATCTAATATATTGTCTTTGTTATCTTTTATTTGTCCCCTCTCATTCTCTTTATAATTTTAATTTTAAAAAAGAATACACATTGATGAGTATATAAAACATAAGTGTTCTAGGTGGTGAATATGGAATGTAGAGTGAGAGAAAGAGGGAAAGGAAGAATCATTCCTAATAGTGGAATAATACGTTGTACTTTATAATATACCATTTTTATTTAGATGCTGAATTTTAACTCCTGATGATGTTAATTGGTTTATTAACAAGAATTTTCTTTTTAGTGTTTCATCAGAGTCACATTTTTGGAACTTTTCATATTCCAAACCATATCTGCTTTTGAGACCAACTTTGTGTTTCTGTTTATTCAAGTATCCTTCTTTTCCCCCAATATCATGACATAGACTGAATCTCATAGTATCTGGAAATACAATCTAGATATTTTCTGATTATGTCAATAATAGTCAATAATAGTATTTACATTTATAATTTTTATGTAAATTTCCATTAAGAGCTATAGTATTTATAGTTACTACATTATAGAATGATAAATTCCAGAAAAAACAGTTACTGAAATGTTTAATTTCAGCCTCTTATGTATTCAAAAAATACTTTTGTGCACCTATAAAGTGCCACTCATTGTATAATGGTAAGCAAATGGTGAACACAACAAATCTCTATTCTCACTGTGCTTATTTTATTACACTCTTCCAGTAACACAGATATTTGTAGTTTAGGTTTCTGCATGTTGCTTAAATTGACCTTATAATTTCCTTCTTATTTCCAGCACATTTTGCTGTTTCTGTTGGAGGTTTCATTTATTTTGCTACCTACTTTCCACTTGTTACAGTCTCTACAAACTTTGCACAAATGACATTCTCCCAGAAGCTGGCTTCCTGTCTCAGCTCAAATATAGCAATGGGGCTGGGAACTAAATTCCTAGTCACGGCAGAAATGGAGAGTGAGTATTTACCTTATAAATTTGACCATATTCTCATAAGATATTCACAGTTTTAAAATTGATTAATATTGTTAAACTGTCCTTCAAAAAATGATATTACTTCATACCACCACCTGTCGTACATGAGCACTTCCACATTCTCTCCATAAATTTACTCAAGTCTGTTAGTAGCTTTCCCTGCTCATTTGGAGTTCCTGGCTGCTGTCTAGTGCTATGACTGGAAGCAAAACAGGTCTGCTTTTAGTGACTTTTAGTCTTCCTTTATTCATCAGTGCAATATCTACACAAAAATTCTTCTAGTCTTCTCTTCTATAGATAGCATTTATCCCTGCTTTTCAATGATTATGGTTTTCTAAAATTATATTTTCCAGTGAACATTTAGCATGAGGAGGGGCAGAGAAGGAGGAGTCAGTGTCTTAACCCATAGGTTTGCTTATTTTTCTTAAAGTTTATATTCCTGACTTAGTATATTTTGTTTTTGTTTCACTCATAACTGATTGTTTCTGGCATGCTAGGAAGCATCTTACATGATTGCTTGCTCAGATGTCCTAAATTCTAATGGTATAAGAAAGTAACTGACTATAACAGAAATCTCTGTAGAATATTAACACCTTTTTTCTTCACTCTTTAATTATGATGCAGATGGATAACTGTTTTAGTGTCAGTTGGCACCTAAATTAAATGTCAACTGTTATCTCTTAGAAATTGGAATTAAATGGAGTAACATCTTCTCACCACCCAAAATGGAGAACTTTGACTTTGCCCATGTACTGGGAATGTTTTTATTTGATGCTTTCTTATATGGCCTTGTGGCCTGGTATATAGAAGCTGTCTTTCCAGGAGAGTATGGTGTGCCCAAGCCATGGAACTTTTTCTTGCTGGTGAGTTCTAATGCCTCTGTTACTGAGAGAGGCCACAGTCCTTATGAACATATATTGTAATTTCTGTAAAAGCCACCATGAGCTAATTTTGCACTGTCTGTAATTGATCCAATAGTTCGGGTGAAAGAATCATTTTAATGACTCTGCCCATTCATTGGCCTTTTCCTAATACATTTTAAAGCATCCAGTATATATAACCATAAATAATCTGTAGAGGATGGCCTGTAACTCCAAACTTTAAAAACTCTGAGTATTCCATCACAGTTACAGGCAAGTATTTCATAAACAATTAAACTCGGGCATAAAGAAATTAATATAGTATGGGTTTTTGGGTGGTAAAAGAAGAGGTTTAGGTATGTCCCCTATCTGGGCACTCACCACCTGTTTTATATCCTTGTTTAGCACAGATGTCTTAGAGTCAGAGCCATAGCATGATGGGAATCATGTATATCTTGCCCTCCTTTTTCAGTCTTGTTTTTATTGGCTTATGTATTGGTAAGAGAAGATATGACAAGGAGTGATACAGTCATTTTTGCTATGACCTCATTTTGGAGCAGTTTTCATTTGTTCCTCTTGGACAGTTATGATTTTAATAGAATAGTCTGCTTTTATGCCTTGGGGATTCAAATTAAGCCACTTAGCTCCAAAATTTAATCCCAAGAAATTTTCAGCAATCCATCTCAGTACAAAAGGTAACAGGCTAAAGTATTTTCTATTGCATCATTTTTCAATCCCATTGTAGTGATTTCACTTTTATTCCCCCCCCCCTTTTTAGCGCTCTCATTGGTTTGGGGAAACACCTGAAGGAAAAAAGGAAACAAGGCAATTTTATGAAACAAATGAAAGCAAGTATTTTGAAGCAGAGCCTACTAATTTGGTGGCAGGTATCCAAATCAAACATTTGTGCAAGGTATTGTTTCACAAGTTTTTTTCTTCTTGATGGGACTGAAATTTAGTTTATAGTTCATGATTATTACTAGAGATACCAAGAAAAAGATCACATGCTAATAAAAAGTCGTGGCCATCCTGTTTACTTCCTTTGAGAAAAATCAAAATTAAAATTTTTCAGTATGTAATAAAAAGTCACACCTTTCTCCTTCCTCCAGAATAGATTCAGGTTTTCTATAAACTATATGGTGTCTTCCACAAATGCCCTCATTTTAAAAAGTAGAGTCTATTGGAGATGAATAATTTGAACGTATGAACATTAATTTCTGTTCGCAAATGTTTTGCATTTATCTGTTATGTAATCTCTTCTCTGTCAAGGAATTCATCAAGGGAGGACTTTTGAATCTCTTAATTTATCTGTACCAACTGTAGGCATGTAGTATTCAGGTAACCTATACGTTGGCTGGCATTGCCTCTCAAAGGTCTACCTAAGCTTGGTTTGAGCTCCTAACCCCGAGCCTTGGGAAACCCAGAGCCCCCCCTGCAAATACAGCTAATTTTGGAGATGTGTATATAACCATCAACAAAACAAAACAGCCTACTGAATGGGAGAAGATATTTGCAAATGATATATCTGCTAAGGGGTTAATACCCAAAATATGTAAAAAAAATTCATACAACCCAACACCAAAAAAAGAAATAATCTGATTTAAAAATGGGCAGAGGACCTGAATAGACATTTTTCCAAAGAAGATGGCCAACAGACATCACTGATCATCAGGGAAATGCAAATCAAAACCACAATGAGATATCACCTCACACATGTCAGAATGGCTAAAATAAAAAACACAAGAAACAACAGTGTTGGCAAGGATGTGGAGAAAAAGGAACCCTCATGTACTGTTGGTGGGAATGTAAATTGGTACATCCACTGTGGAAAACAGTATGGAGGCTCCTCAAAAAATTAAAAGAATTATCATACGATCCAATAATTCCACTATTGGGTATTTACCCAGGGAAAATGAACACACTAACTCAAAAAGATATATTTACCTCAGTGTTTATTGCAACATTATTTACTACAGCCAAAATGTGGAAGCAACGTAAGTGCCCATCAGTAGATGAATGGATAAGGAAAATGGGTGTGTGTGTGTGTGTGTGTGTATATAATGGGATATTACACAGTCATAAAAAAGGATGAGATTGTGCCATTTGACACAACATGGGTGGACCTAGAATGTATTATGCTACATAAAATAAGTCAGACTAAGACAAATATCATGTGATTCCACTGATAAATTCAGGTAACGTATACGTTGGCTGGCATTGCCTCTCAAAGGTCTACCTAAGCTTGGTTTGAGCTAAAAAGTGAATAAACAAGAAGTAGAACCAGAACTGTAAATACAGAGAATTGATGGTTCTAGAGAGCAGCAGGATGGGAGTTTGGGGAAAATGGGTGAAGATGAAAGAAAGAGACAGGCCTCCAGTTATGGCATGAGTAAGTCAGGGGAGTAAAAAGCAGAGCATAAGGAATATAGTCAGTGATGTCATAATAGTGATGTAATGGAGCAGATGGTAGCTATACTTGTGGTGAACATAGCATAATGTATAAATTAAGTTGTACATCTGAAACTAATGTAACATTGTGTGTCAAATATAACCAAAACTAAAAATATTGAGTAAAACCCTTGTTTTAGATGGAGGAATATCTAAGGTGGTGCCTCAGGGTGCCGTTCAAACAGTAGGGACAGTAACAACTTAGGGCATTATTTGTCAGGAACCTCAACAGAAGCCAAAGGTAAAGAAGGACCATCTCAAATATATTTGTAGGGGTGGCTTTTGTGGTCTGATTGAGCAAAATTTAAATAAAATTGTGCTATAAGAAATACCCCCAACTTCTTTAAAAGGACTGAAATAGTAAAAAATGAATAGAGGCCTTTGAACTGCCAAACACCTACAAATAGAAAGCAGGCTAGAATAAAACAGCTGCGGCCATGGGATGCTTTTCATGGTGAAGGAAGGATGATTGAGAAGTCAGAGTCGAGAATAGAAAGTAGAGTCAAGAACCTTGGAGAATTATTCTCTGGTCTTGAGTCCTAATCAGAGAACTGCCAACAATGCCAAATTTAGATTTCAGAATTTCATTTGACTGCTTTATGCTTCTTGCCTTCCACTTATTTCACTGAGAGTATGTGTAGTGGTTAATTTATGCATATCCCACTAGTTTGTGTTAGGTTTGTGAGGATCCTGAGTGGAAGATGGTAGATTTCAAGTCCCTTTGGATCACAGGTCTTCTGTTCTAGAGTAGTTGTACTCTAAGAGGTAATCTCTAGAAACTAGACCACAAGAGGCTCATTGACACCTGGACCTGATTTAGATGACAAGACCCTGGACTTTGAGCTGATGCTGTAAGTAGTTGAGACATTTGTAGCACTGAGAGCAGGTGAAGGTGTTTTTATGTGAGAACAAAATGAGTCATTGGAGGCAGAGGGTGGACTATGTTGCTGGCAGCCTTCATGATGGCCCCCAGGGATCCTCACTAATATTCATATTTTTGTACAGTCCCCTTCTGCAGTGAATAGGCTGACCTTGTAACCTGTATAATACTGTGCAAGTGAAGTATGGGACTTCCAAGGCTGGATCATAGAAGTCATTATGGCTTTAGGCTTGGTTGTGAATTGCTTGCTCTCAAGATAGCACCATGCCATTCAAGCTGCTCATATGGATAAAAACTGAATCTTCCCCAAACAATCAGTATGAACTTGAGTAGGCCTGCTTGGAAGTGGATACCCTGATCTTGATCAGGTCTTCAGATGACTTTAGCCCAGGTTGTCACTTGATTGCAGCCTCAGAAAGACCCTGAACCAGTTTCACCCAATTAATCTACTACATGACCATGCTTTTGCGGGTGGGCTCAGTCAAAGCAATAAGAAATATACTAGTGAGAGGAACACCAGCATCACTAATAAGGGCTGGCAGTAGGAGATACCTTAACAGAAATGGACTCACTAGTAGCAGTGGAGGTAACATGAGTCCAACGTAACAGAGTGGTGACACAGGCAGGAACAATTTTTCTAATAAAGTGTCAAGAATGGAGTGGCAGTCTGGGACACCTGGTCCACAAATGATGGTTAACAGAACATAGCTCTCTTGAGGCAAGATAGGAGGATAGCTAGGAGGATATTGCCCAACCTGTACTACCAGAAGAAATAAAAGTTGTATCATCAGGAGGTAAGACAGCACCCGATATATAAATTCATGGTGGTCTCCACAATTTCCAGTGTTCAGAGCTCACACTCATTGACTGAAGGAGGGTCTGGATTGGCTAGGTAGAAGTGCTCTGCAACATCACAGCAAAATGTACATGATAATGAATACCCAAGTCCTACAAAGGGACTTCTAGCAATTTACTTGGGTAACCATACTTGGAGATCCAAAGTACCATCCCGATCCTATTGTTAGAGTGAGGCTGTGTGCAGGCTAGGTAATAAATGTAATCTTGGCTTTTGATGATTTACAGTAGGTACCCTGGGACTACAGTGCCATCTAGTGGACATTTCTATAGTTGCCAAATGTATAATTAGAAATGACATACCTGACGATGTAAACCCTTATCTTGATTCCTTGGCCTCTGGGGAAGAGCTATCCTACTAGAAAAGCCAGGGGGAATCCTTTGAATCTTACTACTCCCACTGGTCAAGATGGTAAATCGAAGGCAATATCACATTCTTGGGAAAGTGGCATAGATGCAAGCAGCATGAGTAGCAATTCCCCTTAACCCCATTTAACTCTCCACTCTGGTCCTTGGAAACCTGCAGAATGACAGTGGATCTACCACAAATTCAAATAGTTCACCTATTTGCTGCTTTTGTGTCAAGTGTGGTAATTTTCACTTGTGGTAGATTAACACAGCCTGAGAACATGATATAGGGCCACTGATCTGGCAAATTCATTTTTCCTGTACCATCAAAATGGGGATCAGAGATCTTTGTATTCATTTGAATGGACAGCAACAGTATATATTTTAGTATATGTGCTGCCGAAGCGAGCACAGCAACAGTATATATTTATTTGTCCAGGGTTATAGGCTCTTCAGCTCTCTGTCCTAATATAATCTGAAGGGAACTGGATTAGCTATACATTTTGCAGATCATCACTCTGGCCCACTATATTGATAATTGGATCAGATAAGCAAGAAATGGCAAGTTTCTTGGAGGCCTTGGTCAGACATGTATTCTCAGGAGGGGACAGATAAAGCCTATAAAGATTCAGAGGCTCACTACATTAGTAAAATTTTTAGGAGTTAGTGATCTGGTATCTGCCAGTAATTCTTTCCGAAGTAAAGGATAATTTAGTGTATTTTATGCCTCCCACCATGAAAAAGGAAAATAGTGCCTGCTGGCTACTTCAGGTTTTGAAACCAATATATTCTGTACCTGAGAATACTGTTTTTACTCCTATACCAAATGACACCAAAAACTGCCAACTTTGAGTGGAGTCTGGAGCAGGAAAGGACACTGCAGCAGGTCCAGGATGTAGTAGAAGCACTCCTGCTGCTTGGTCATCCCAAGTCAGCAGACTTTATGGTATTTGTGGGTGTCATACTGGGAAAGCATATCATGTTGATTTTATGGTAAGCCTCAATGGGCATCTAGTGTTCTGGATCAAGGCCATGCCATCAGCAATTGAAAGAGAGAATTATATTTTTCAAAAAACAGTTCTGGCATGCTCTTGAGCCTTGGTAGAGATGAAGCAACTGATCATGGGATACCAAATAACTGTGTCCAGAAATGGCCATCATGAGCTGGGTTCCATCATGAGCTGAACCATCATATCAGTAGGGAGAGGCAAGACCAACAGCTACCCATCATAAGATGGAAGTGGTATATCAAAGATTGAACATGAGCAGAATCAGTGGACATCAGCAATCTTTGTGAGCAGGGGATCTAAATCTTGATGTCATCCATGACTATTACTTCAGTACTTCTCCCTCAGTTCACACACGTGGCCATACTGAGATCTCATATTAACCAACTCACACAGGAGGAAAAAGTTCCGAGTTTGCTTCACAGGTAGCTCAGCTTGGTACATGGGTGAAGGGAGCTACACTGGAGCCCCAAATAGGAATAACCTTGAAAGACAAAAGGGGAAAGAAATCCTCCTAAAGGACAGAACTTCAGGCTATTTTCCCGGTCCTCCACTTTGTGTCACAGGATTGACCCGAAACCACTGAACTGGGCAGTGGTGAATGATCTGGTAAATTAAGGGCCTACAGTGAGAAAGACTAGAATATTAGGGACAAGAAATTCTAGGGTAGAGGCACATGGATGGAACTATAGGAATGAGAACAAAGTGGGAAGATCTTTGTAATGCATGTTAACATCCACAGAGACCACATATCATAGAAGAAGTACTAAATAACCATGTAGACAAATTGACTCAGGTGACATTAGCCAGCCTCTGCCATCAGTAGTCATACAAGTGGTACAGGAATAGAAATCTATAGTGGCAGGAGTATAAGAAAAACTGATTAAAGTTGGAGTGAAGAAAGCAAAGAGAAAGAATGACATGAAATGAATTTGGTGGTATAGTCATAGTATAAACCATGCAGGGGTCCTTGAAGGCCATGATAAAGCTTGAATTCCATTTTTTTAATATTAGGAAATAATTATTGGCCTTTATTATTTTTTCTCCCAAGTTTTTATTAAATTCCAGTTGGTTAACATACAGTGTAACAGTTTCAGGTGTAGAATTTAGTGATTCATCACTTAACATACAACACCCAGTGCACATAACAACAAGTGCCCTCCTTAATATCCATCACCCATTTAACCTATCCCCCCACCTACCTCCCCTCCTGTGACCATGTTTGTTCTCTATAGTTTGTTTGTATTTGCCTATTTGCCTGCCTATTTGCATTTTTAAATAGCTTGTTTCTTATTTGCCTCTCATTTTCCCTCCTGTATTCATTTGTTTCTTAAATTCCACATATGAGTGAAATCGTATGGTATTTGTTTTTCTCTGACTGGCTACTTTCCTGAGCATTACACTTTCTAGCTCCATCCACATCATTGCCTCACACCAGTCAGAAAGACTAAAATTAACACAGGAAACAACAGGTGTTGGTGAGGATGTGGAGAAAGGGGAGCCCTCTTACACTGTTGGTGGGAATGCAAATGCGTGCAGTCACTCTGGAAGACAATATAGAGGTTCCTCAGAAAGTTAAAAATAGAACTACCCTGGGGCGCCTGGGTGGCTCAGTTGGTTGAGCGGCTGCCTTCGGCTCAGGTCATGATCCTGGAGTCCTGGGATCGAGTCCCGCATCGGGCTCCCTGCTCGGCGGGGAGTCTGCTTCTCCCTCTGATCCTCCCCCTCTCATGCTCTCTGTCTCCCATTCTCTCTCTCAGATAAATAAATAAAAAATCTTAAAAAAAAAAAAAATAGAACTACCCTATGATCCACCAATTGCACGCCTAGGTATTTACCCAAAGAATATAAAAATACTAATCTGAAGGGATACATGCACCCTAAATTATGGAAGGAACCGAAATGTACCTCAACCAATATTGACCTTTATTAAGTAGAGAGACATGATCTAATTTATTTTTCTATGAGAACACTCTGGCTGCTGTGAGGATTATGAGTGGAAGAAAGAAGACAAATTGGAGGCTTTTATAATAGCTTGGCTAAAATGTGGCAGTGTGGACTAGTCTTGTGGAGATAGAAGTATAGAGATTCAGAATATATCTGGGGTTAGAGCTGAAAAGATTTGCTCTCTGGTTGGATATAAATTTGAAGGAAAAGAAGGAAACTAAAGTAGTTGGTTTTGTGCCTTGAGCAATGGATGGTTGGTGGAGAAATTTATGGATATTGGAGACATTGGGGGAGAATTTGAGGTTTGCTTGGTTAGTTGGTTTTAAAGTGAAACTTTGAGAAATTAAGAGCTTCATTTTGGATGTAAAACTTTACACACTTATGTAAGTAGAGATTTCAAATAAGCAGTTCATGAGCCTGATCCTTTGGTCTAGGGAAAAGAGAGGATGAGGACACCTAGGGAGAAAACATTTATTACCATTTGGAGTAAAAGAGAAATAGCTTCTTTTGTTACACAAAATGTTTTGCTTTATTCACCATCAGTGGGTTATACTAGAAGGAATATATGTTTAAAGTCTGAATGAAATGGGCTTGAATCCCAACTTTTTTATTTAGATACTGTAAAGTATTTTTACTTCATTTTCATTAAAAATTTAACCAAAATCTTTTTATTAGTTACATAGTGCCTGTGTCTCCTCCAGATAAGCAAATGTTTATATATCATCTCTCCTTAAAGGCATCTATTTTTTCTTAAATTTAAGGCTAATTGGTTGCCTGGAAAAGTCACTTCTCATGATGAGTTCAAGAAAATTTATTATTTTTTAGATTATTTAAACAAGTTTCTTGTTTTCTAGAGTGAGATTGATGCTCTTTCCATATTTTTGCATCTTTTTAAAAAGAATTTTATTTATTTACTTGAGAGAGTGTGTGAGCAGAAGAGGGAGAGAGAATCTGAAGCAGACTCTGCACCCAATGCACAGGGCTTGCTCTCATGACCAGGAGATCATGACCTGAGGTGAAACCAAGAGTTGGATGCTTAACCAACTGAGCCACTCAGGCACCCCTCCATATTTTTGCATCTTAAGCAGGAGCACTGCTAAACTACACATAAGAAATTTGAGATGCCTATAAAACATCTATATTTTAGATGTTCTATCCAGGTTTTCTATTGGCAGTTCTCCAAACCAGCACAAATGCATGAACTGAAGAAGATTATGGCATTATCAGCTTTAAGATATTAATTGAATCAAGGCCTGAATGGATATTACTGAGGGGATGTTTATAGATTTACTGTGAAATTTTACAGCTCATGTTATACCTTCAGAAATATTTCCCCAATCATATTTTTATCCTCCTTAATTTTGAATTTTTCCCCCATGAGATTGATTATGTGGTATGGTTTCTTGTATAGATACTTGATATGAGTGCTTGTCTTTCCAAAGTAATAGTGATAAAGTTAATATTTGTGGGTTTTCCTCAACAGGAATTCCGAGTGCAAAATACTACCAAGATAGCTGTAAAAGACTTGTCTTTGAATTTATATGTGGGGCAGATCACTGTTCTTCTAGGACCCAATGGGGCAGGAAAATCCACTACTCTATCTATTCTCTCAGGTAAGTGTATATATCTGTCCAGAGTATCCTCACATAGACACTGTAGATCAAGCCTACAAGACTTTTGTGTATTCTTTTGATATTTACAATTTAGCCAGTTCAGTGATACATAGAATTGTTCAGTAATCTTTCTTTTTAAATTGTAAATAATTTCATGTGAGAGATAGCAGATAACAGGTTTTACAAAGATTTTACAAAGTGACCATTATAAATATGCTCAAAGAACTAAAGGAAACCATGATTAAAGAAGTAATGGAATGTATGAAAACAGTATCAAATAGAAAATATCAATGAAAAGATAGAAATTATAAAAAGAAGAACCAGGTAGGAATTCTGGAGTTGAAAAGTATAATAACCAAAGTGAAAAATTCATTAAAGGGGCTCAACAGTAGATTTCGTGAATTGTCACAAGAGAACACTGGTGAACTTGAAGATAGATTGATAGAGATTATAAAATGTGAATAAAACAAAGGAGAAAGAATGAAGGAAAATTAAGTTTCATAGCAATTTTTGATACCTTTAAATGCACCAGCATTCATGTATTGGCATGTAGGAGAGGAGAAAGAGAACAAAGCCAAAAAGGTATTCTACAAAATAAGGGCTGAAAACATTAATCTACACATTCAAGAAGCTCCACAAACTTCAAATAGGATAAATGTGAAGAGATCATCACCCGTAAATATTATAGTAAAAATTATTAAGGAGAAAATCTTGAAAGCAGGAAGCCAAAAATACTTTGTCACATTCATTTGCACCCCAATAGGACCAGAAGCTGACTTCTAATTAGAAACAATGGGGGCCAGAAAGCAACGGGATGATATTTAATAAAAAGTGTTGAAAATTTGAAATGATCAGTTACTAGTAATGAAATTGAATCAGTAATGAAAAAGCTGCCAATGACCAAAGTCCAGGAACAGATGTCTTCATGGGTGAATTTTATCAAACATTTAAAAGATTTAATGCTCATTCTTTTTTTTTTTTTTTTAAGATTTTATTTATTTATTTATTTGAGAGAGAGAATGACAGAGAGAGAGAGAGCACATGAGATGGGGGAGGGTCAGAGGGAGAAGCAGACTCCCTGCCGAGCAGGGAGCCCGATGCGGGACTCGATCCCGGGACTCCAGGATCATGACCTGAGCCGAAGGCAGTCGCTTAACCAACTGAGCCACCCAGGCGCCCCTTTAATGCTCATTCTTCTCAAAGTATTCCAAAAAATAGAAGGGGAAGGAAAACTTCCAAATTCATTCTACAAGGTCAGCATTACCCTGATACCAAATCAAGCACCCTGCATAAAACTACAGGTCAATATTTCTGATGAACATATATGTAAATCTTCTCAACAAAATGTTAGCAAAACAAATTCAACAATATATTAAAAGGATTCATCATGACCATGTTGGATTTATGCCACAGATGCAAGTGTGGTTCAATATTGGCAAATCAATCAATGTGGTACATCACATTAACAAGAGGAAGGATAAAAACCATATGATCATCTCAGTAGATGCAGAAAAAAAAAACATTTGACAAAATACAACATCCATTCTTGATTAAAAACTCTCAAAGTATGTTTGGAGGGAACTCCAAAAGTATGTTTGGAGGGAACATATTTCAATATAATTAAGGCCATATATGATAAACCTACAGCTAAAATCATACTCAATGGTGAAAAGCTGAAATCTTTTCTTCTAAGATCAGGAACAAGACAAAGATGTTTACTCCCACCACTTTCATTCATCATAATAGTAGAAAGTCCTAGTCACAGCAAACAGACAAGAAAAAGAAATAAAAGGCATTTAAATTGGTAAGGAAGACAATACTGTCACTATTTGCAGATGACATGATATATGTAGAAAACTCTAAAGACACCACCAAAAAACTATTAGAACTAATAAATGAATTCCATTAAGTTGTAGAACACAAAATTAATATGCAGGGGTAGTTTGGGAAGATGGCAGAGTAGGAGGACCCTGAGCTTATCCCATTCCATGTTTACTAGATATCATCCATATCCAAATAAGTAAACTGGAGAGTGATCCAAAAACTAGCAGTAAAAACTCTACAACTAAATATAGACAAGATACTGCATCTGAAAGATTAGGAAGGTCAGAAAGGCAGAGGGAGGCTGCCTTCAGGAGGGAGGGAGTTGTACACAGAAAGGGCAGAGAAATGAATCTTCGCATTGGAGCTCACATGGGGAAGACTGATCCCCATATTTTGGGTTTGAAAATCAGAGGAGCTCAATTCTGTGAATTTGTATAACCAGTAGAACTTAGAGCCTGGAGTTTTAAAAGTCAGCTGATTCGGCACTGGGCAAGCAGGGAAGGCTGGTGATAGCTGGGTCCTTGCCCTTGAAGAAACAGCAGCCTGCACAGACAGGCAACATAAAAACAGCAGTTTACACAATGCCAGGGGCAAATGGGAGACAAATCTGTTCATAGTGATATCAGAGCATGTTCGGGGACTTCTCCAAAACTGAGGGAGCTGGCAGGCATCATTTCCCCCTTTCTCACTCCCACCCCCCAATTCCCTGGTCCCAGCATAAACACAGGGCCATCAGCAGGCAGCAGGACTGCACATACACTTGCTACCTAACGTGCTAGTAGTGCACAATGCCCATGAGTTCTCCTGAGGACTCACCCACTTTAAGCCTGCTAGCCTCAGTCCTGGGCTCAGGACAAATTTTGTTAAAGCCACACATGCACCCTGTCCTGCCATTGTGTGCCCTGCACGTCTGATGTGCTGCACCCAGCCATCCTTGTGCACAAGGCCCAGTCTCTGGCCCTTGGCCACTGCAGCACTTCAGGGGATCCATCATAAGACTAGAGGCCCAGAGCAAATTTGCTAACACTCCCAAGTTCCCCAGCAGGTACACCTCTTCAGAGCTGTCCTGTCTGGGGGTGCCTGGGTGGCTCAGTCAGTTAAGCATCTTCCTTCAGCTCAGGTCATGATCCCAGAGTCCTGGGATCAAGCCCCAAGTCAAACTCCCTGCTCAGCGAGGAGTCTGCTTCTCCCTCTCCTTCTGCCCTGCTGACTTTCTCTCTCTCTCAAATAAATAAATAAAATCTTAAAAAAAAAAAAAGAGCTGGCCTGCCTGGATCCCACTAACACCACAGAGAACAAGCATTCCCACAAAAGTTGGAGAGTCACTGCAGATGACTTCACTGAGAGGAAACTTGACTCAAACACAACAGCAGGGCATAAGCAACACACATTTCTAAAGTGCCAATCTCTGGTGAACAGGGGATGCCATACTGCAGGGCACTCCAGGACCGCTTCTTCAAAAAGTCACTACTTTCAAGAGCTGAAGACATAGCTGACTTTCCTAATACACAGAAACAGACACAGGCAGACAAAATGAGGAGACAGAGAAACTTATCCCAAATGTAAAAACAGGACACGGCCACAGCCAGAGATCTAAGCAAAACAGATAAAAATAACATGCCTGATAGAGAATTTAAAGCAGTGATCATAAGGATACTCAGTGGAATAGAGAAAAGAATGGAAGACATGAGTGAGACCCTTAACACAGAAGTAAGGAACAACATAACAGAGATAAAGGGCTCAATAAACAAAATGAGAAACATGCTTGATGGAATGAATTGCAAAATGGGAGAAGTAGAAGGATGAATTAGTGACCTAGAAGGCAGAGTAGTAGTAGACTTAGGGAACTCCGACTCCATCAAATGTAATAACATTCATATCATAGGAGTCCCAGAAGAAGAGAGAGAAAAGGGGACATATAATTTATTTGAAGAAATAATAACTAAAAACATCCCTATCTGGGGAAGAAAACATATCCAGATCCAGGAGGCACATAGAACCCCCATCAAAATCAACAAAAGCAGATCCACACTAAGATATTAATTAAAATTGGCCAAATATAGTAATAAAGAAAAAAATTTAAAAGCAGCAAGACAAAGGAAACTGTAACTTACAAGGGAAAACCCATAAGACTAGCAGGAGATTTTTCAGCAGAAACTTTGCAAACTAGAAGAGTGCTGACTGGGAAAAATCTGCAGCCAAGAATACTTCTACCCAGCAAGGCTATCATTCAGAATAGAAGGAGAGATAAAAAGATTCCCAGACACACAAAAAACTAAAGAAGTTCATGACCACTAAACCCACCCAGCAGGAAATATTAAAGGGGACTTTAAAGAGTGGAAAGGAAAGACCAAAAATGATAGTATAAAGGTAGGAAACACAAAAGCAGTAAAAATGAATATTTCTATTAAAAATCAGTCAAGGAACTCACAAAATAAAATAATATAGAATATAACAACATATACCTAAAACATGGGGAGGAGAGGAAAAAAGAATGGGTTCAAATTTGGACAGTCATCAACTTAATGTAAACTGCTATATGCAGAAGTGGTTATATACAAGCCTAATGGTAACCATATATCAAAAACCACTCATAAATGTGCAAAGAATAAAGAGAAAGAAATCCATATGTATATCACTGAAAAAATCAGCAAAACATGAAAGAGAGACAGCCTGAATGGGAGAATATATTTGCAAATGATATATCCAATAAGGGGTTAATATCCAGAATATGAAAAGAACTCCTACAACTCAACACCAAAAAAAGGAAACAATCTGATTAAAAAATGGGCAGAGGACCTAAATATATATTTTTCCAAAGACACATAGATGGCCAGTAGACATATGAAAAGATGCTCAAGGGACACCTGGGTGGCTCAGTCAGCTAAGCATCTGCCTTCAGCTCAGGTCATGATCACAGGGTCCTGGGATTGAGCCCCATGTTGGATTCCCTGCTCAGCAGGGAGTCTTCTTCTCCCACTGCTCCTCATCCCACTCTCATGCTCTCTCTCTAAAATAAATAAAATCTTTTTAAAAAAAAAGATGCTCAACATCAGTTATTATCAGGTAAATGCAAATCAAAACCACAATGAGATATCACTGCACACCAGTCAGAATGGTTAGTGTCAAAAGGACAAGAAATAACATGTGTTGGGGAGAATGTGGGGAAAGGGAACCCTCATGCATTATTGGTGGGAATGTAAATTGGTGCAGCCACTGTGGAAAATAGTATGGAATTTCCTCAAAAAATTAAAAACAAATACCATATGATCCAGTAATTTCACTACTGGGAATTTACCCAAAGAAAATGAAAACAGTAATTCTAAAAGATACATGTATCTCTACATTTATTGCGGCATTATTTACAACAACTAAGAAATAGAAGCAACCCTAGTGTCCATCAACACATGAATGGATAAGGAAGATGTGATATATGTATATATAGTGTATATATATGTAGTGTATATATGTATGTGGTATGTATATGTGGTGTATGTATGTATGTGGTGTATATATATGTGGGGGGGGGTGTGTATTGTCATTTGCAACAACATGGATATAACTAGAAAGTATTGTGCTAAGTGAAATAGAGAAAAGCAAATACTTTATGATTTAACTCATATGTTGACTTGAAGAAACAAAAACAAAGAAACACTCTAAATACAGAGAACAAAATGGTGGTTGCCAGAGAGAAGGTAGGTGGGGGGGGGGATGGGCAAAATCAGTGATAGGGATTAACAGGTACTAACTTCCAGTTACAAAAAAAATTTTTTTTAAAGAGCGAGGTGCTGAAAGAAAAAACTGTCAGCTGAGAGTCTCATCTCTAGGTATCAGAAATTAACATGAAATAACACATTCCCAGATAAACAAACCTGACAGAATTCATTCCTAACAGACCTACCTTAAAAAAGTTCTTTGGGCTAAAAGCAGTAAGCTGAGATGGAAATCTGAACATATGCGTGTGCACACACACACACATGCACAAATACACATATAACACAGATGACATATCAAAGTTAATTATGTTCACCATGACCAAGTGGGATTTATTCCTGGGCTGCAAGGTTGGTTCAACATCCACAAATCAATGTGATACAATACATTAATAAAAGAAAGAACAAGAACCAAATGATCCTCTCAATAGATGCAGAAAAATTCATTTGACAAAGTACAGCATCCTTTCTTGATTAAAACTCTTCACAGTGTAGGGATAGAGGGTACATACCTCAATATCATAAAAGCCATCTATGAAAAACCCACAGCGAATATCATTCTCAATAGGGAAAAACTGAGAGCTTTCCCCCTAAGGTCAGGAACATGGCAGGGATGTCCACTATCACCACTGCTATTTAACATAGTACTAGAAGTCCTAGCCTCAGCAATCAGACAACAAAAAGAAATAAAAGGCATCCAAATCAGCAAAGAAGAAGTCAAACTCTCACTCTTTGCAGATGATATGATACTTTATGTGGAAAACCCAAAAGACTCCACCCCAAAACTGCTAGAACTCATACAGGAATTCAGTAAAGTGGCAGGATATAAAATCGGTCCACAGAAATCAGTGGCATTCCTATACACCAACAACAAGACAGAAGAAAGAGAAATTAAGGAGTTGATCCCATTTACAATTGCACCCAAAACCATATGATACCTAGGAATAAATCTAACCAAAGAGGCAAAGAATCTGTACTCAGAAAACTCTTGAAAGAAATTGAGGAAGACATGAAGAAATGGAAAAACGTTCCATGCTCATGGATTGGAAGAACAAATATTGTTGAAGTGTCAATGCTACCTAGAGTAATCTACACATTTAAGGCAATCCCTATCAAAACACCATCAACTTTTTTCAAAGAAATGGAACAAATAATCCTAAAATTTGTATGGAACCAGAAAAGACCCCGAATAACCAGAGGAATGTTGAAAAAGAAAACTGGTGGCATCACAATTCCAGACTTCAAGCTCTATTACAAAGCTGTAATCATCAAGACAACATGTTACTGGCACAAAAACAGACACATAGATCAATGGAACAGAATAGAGAGCCCAGAAATGGACCCTCAACTCTATGGTCAACTTATCTTTGACAAAGCAGGAAAGAATGTCCAATGGAAAAAAGTCTCTTCAACAAATGGTGTTGGGAAAATTGGACAGCCACATGGAGAAGAATGAAACTGGACAATTTCCTTACACCACACACAAAAATAGACTCAAAATGGATAAAAGACCTAAATGTGAGACAGGAGTCCATCAAAATCCTAGAGGAGAACACAGGCAGCAACCTCTTTGACCTCTGCCGCAGCACCTTCTTCCTAGACACATCGCCAAAGGCAAGGGAAGCAAGGGCAAAAATGAACTATTGGGACTTCATCAAGATAAAAAGCTTTTGCAAAGCAAAGGAAACAGTCAACAAAACCAAAAGACAACCGACAGAATGGGAGAAGATATTTGCAAATGACACTACAGATAAAGGGCTGATATCCAAGATCTATAAAGAACTTATCAAACTCAACACCCAAAGAATAAATAATCCAATCGAGAAATGGGCAGAAGACATGAACAGACATTTCTGCAAAGAAGACATTCAAATGGCCAAAAGACACATGAAAACGTGCTCAACATCACTCGGCACCAGGGAAATCCAAATCAAAACCTCAATGAGATACCACCTCACACCAGTCAGAATGGCTAAAATTAACAAGTCAGAAAATGACAGATGTTGGTGAGGATGCAGAGAAAGGGGAACCCTCTTACACTGTTGGTGGGAATGCAAGCTGGTGAAGCCACTCTGGAAAACAGTATGGAGGTTCTTCAAAAAGTTGAAAATAGAGCTACCCTACCACCCAGCAATTGCACTACTGGGTATTTACCCCAAAGATACAAATGTAGTGATCCAAAGGGATACGTCAACCCAATGTTTATAGCAGCAATGTCCACAATAGCCAAACTATGGAAAGAGCCTAGATGTCCATCAAAAGATGAATGGATATGAGAAGATGTCCACAATGGAATATTATGCAGCCATCAAAAAATGAAATCTTGCCATTTGCAACAACATGGTGGAACTAGAGGGTATTATGCTGAGTGAAATAAGTCAATCAGAGAAAGATAAGTATCATATGATCTCACTGATACGAGGATTTGAGAAACAAAACAGAAGATTAATATAAAAAAAAAACCAAAAACAGAAGATTATAGGTGAAGGGAGGGAAAAATGAAACAAGATGAAACCAGAGAGAGACAAACCATAAGAGACTCTTAATCTCAGGAGACAATTTGAGGGTTGCTGGAGGGGAGGGGGCAGGAGGGATGTGGTGGCTGGGTGATGGACACTGGGGAGGGTATATACTATGGTGAGCTCTGTGAATTGTGTAAGACTGATGAATCACAGATCTGTACCCCTGAAACAAATAATACATTATATGTTAATAAAAAAATTTAAGTTAATTATGTAATTATAAAAGACAGTATCAATACATATTACTTTTTCTTTTAACTAATTTCAAAAGAAATTGTATAAAACTATATAATTGCAATGTTGGGCCTGTAATACAGAAAAGTAATAAATTTGACAATAATGGCATAAAGGAAGTGGATGGGAGCAAGGTTGTGATAGAGTAAGGAAATGATACTAGATGGGAACACAAATCCATAGGAACAAATGAAGAGGACCAAAAATGCTATATAAAAAATAAGTTTAACAAACTATAATTACATACTTGCTGTCTTTTATCCACGTCTGTAATAAGCATAAAATTATATGAGTATTAATTATAACAGTGTATTTTTGGAATGGAAACACATGTAGATGAAACGTGTATAACAATAGTAGCACAAAAATAGAGAAGAGAGAACAAAACTATATCAGCTTTCTAGAATTAAGTTAATATAAATCTGAAGTTGATTCTAGTAATTAAATTGTGTATAGTAAGCCTCAGAGCAACTACTAAGAAAATAAGTCAAAAATATATATAGTGAAAAAATCATTAAAGGAATTTAAATGTTACACTAGAAAATAGTCTATACAAAAGAAAGCAATAAATAGAGTAACAAAAATTACATGAGGCATCAAAAATAAAAAAGCAAAATGGCAAACATAAACCCAGCTATATTGATAATAATATTGTTAGTGGATTAAACAATCCATATAAAAGGCAGATTGTCAGATGTATTAAAATAAGATCCAGCTCTATGCTGTGTACAGGAGACACATTTTAGACTCAAAGATACAAATAGTTTGAAAGTAAAAAGACGAAAAGAATACACAAAATGCAACCAAAGTAAAGCTGCACTAGCTATGCAAATATCAGACAAAATAGACTTTAAAACAGTGTTGCTAGAAATAGAGAAAGATATTTTATAATGATAAAGGAGTCAATTTACCATGAAGTTGTAACAATTATAAATATATATGCACCTAACAACAAAGTTCCCGCATATGTGAAGCAAAAACTGTCAGAATTTAAGGCAGAAATAGACAATGGAAAAATAATAATTGTAGATTTTGGTATCCCACTTTCAATGAAAGATATAGCAAGTAGGCAGAATATCAACAGGTAAATAGATGACTTGAAAAATATTACACACAATAGATCTCATAAGTATCTATACACATTTGATCTAATAGCAAAATCTATGTTCTTCTCAACCACATGTAGAATATTCTCTATGATAGAGTATACATTAGGCCACAAAAAAAGCCTGAATTAATTTAAAAGATTGAAATTACACAGTGTAGTTTCTGATTACAATGGAGTGAAATTATAAATTTACAACAGGAAGAAATGAGAAATTCACATATTTGTGGAAATTAAACAACATACTTCTAAATACTAATGGTGAAAGAAGAAATCACAAAGAAAATTAGGAAATATTTGACATGAATAAAAATGACATAACACACAAAACTAATGAGATGCGGCTAAAGCAGTGCTTAGAGGGAAATTTATAGCTGTAAATTCCTACGTTAAAAAGTTCTCAGATAAACAATCTGTCCACCTAAGACACTTAAAAATGAACAGCCAGCTAAATCCAAAGAAATAAGGAAATAAGGGAATTAATGAAACCAAATGTTAGTTCTTTGAAAAGATCAATGAAAGTGACAAACCTTTAGCTATACTGACCAAGAAAAAAAAAAAAACAGAGAAGATTCAGATCACTAAAATCAGAAAGGAAAGATCCACTACAGAAATAAGAAGTCAAAAGGGATGATCAGCTAAACAGCCTCATTTCAATGCATTTAAATTAGATTACATTGTTAAAAATGAAAACCTCTGGAATAAACATGATGATGGAGGGGACTGCAGCACAACAGGAATAATTTGAGAGATCATGTTGGATATTTGTGAACACATTTATCCTCTTGGTCATGTTTTCTTTTTTTGTAATATTGAAGTATAGCTGACATACAATGTTATATTAGTTTCAGGTGTACAACATAGGGATTTTGCAATTCTATACAATACTCAATGCTTACCACAGTAAGTGTAAAGTAGGATTAATGAGTTACTGGATTTAAATGATACTTTCTTCTTTAAATTTAACCAATAATTATGAGAGCTATGGATAAAAATTATATAAATATTGTGAAACTATTTTAGGTTACTGTGTGTTACCTCCCCTGACTAGAATTTAAATTCTTCAAGGATAACAGATTTATTATCTGGGTTTTCAAGTTTTAATTAAAAGCGTTTACCACAGTCTAGGTCAGTGTACAATTCATAACATAATTCATATATATAATGGAATATTACTCAGCCATCAGAAAGGATGAATACCCAACTTTTACATCAACATGGATGGGACTGGAAGAGATTATGCTAAGTGAAATAAGTCAAGCAGAGAAAGTCAATTATCATATGGTTTCACTTATTTGTGGAACATAAGGAATAGCATGGAGGACATTAGGAGAAGGAAGGGAAAAATGAAGGGGGGGAAATCGGAGGGTGAGATGAACCATGAAAGACTATGGACTCTGAGAAACAAACTGAGGGTTTGGGGGGGGGATGGGTTAGCCCAGTGATGGGTATTAAGGAGGGCACGTATTGCATGGAACAATGAACCATGGAGCACTACATCAAAAACTAATGATGTACTGTATGGTGACTAACATAACATAATAAAATAAAATAAAATTTTTTGAAAAAATAACGTAATTCATAAATGTTGTCAAGTGGCTGATGGCAATGCTGTTAAGTTCTAATATAACAAACTCTTTAGTGTTTTTATATACCTGAGTGATTTGTACTCATTCATACTCATTGAATATTAGAACATGCAGTTAATCAAATAAAAAATAAATTATTTTTAATCTCATCACCTCAAATATAACAATTGGTATTTTTTGGAATTTTCTTCTGAGAGATATTGCATATATGAATAATCCATATATAGATTTCAAATTTAAGGTTTTAATGAAAAGTTTGTTGTCATGTTCCCTCATGAAAGCTAATGTATTGTTACGTCTTCTGCTTGATCCCTAGGTCTCTATCCTGCTACCAGTGGTGAGGCCTATATTAATGGATATGACATCTCACAGCAGATGGTCCAGATCAGGAAAAGCTTGGGCTTGTGTCCCCAACAAAATTTGTTGTTTAATTACTTGACCGTGTCAGAACACCTTTATTTCTATTGTGTGGTAAGGCAAAAAAGATACGTTCCTTTTTCCCACTCTATTGATGTATTTCAGGTAGATTACCAACTATCAATATCCTTATTCCTAGAAAGTTTAAAAACTGATTTTTGATGAATTCTTCTTTAAACATAAAGACAGGCTAAGGGAAGAAGACACTATAGAAATCATATAAGAAAAGGCTTGTATAAAGTGTTTCTTAGGAAAAAGCTGGAAGCACCATGTAAACTCTGGCTTCTCTTTCTAGGTAAAAGGAATACCTCAAAAGACACGTCTTATGGAAATTGATCATATGCTGGCTGCTTTTAACCTGCTAGATAAGCGTAATGAATTTTCTTGTTCACTGAGTGGAGGAATGAAGCGCAGACTCTCCATGATCATAGCACTTATAGGGGGCTCCAAGGTAAAAAAAAAAAAAAAAGGGCAGGGAGCACTAAAAATGGATCTCCACCAAAGCTGGTCTAAAAAGATCAGCCAACAGAAACCTGAGAGCTGATAAGGATCTAACACTGTAAAAAGAACCTTACAAATTAATCCCATATGGAATTCACATTATCAATTTAATTGTAATAAATTTGTCACAGGTTTGGAATTATTCTAGCATTCCTAATTCAGTTTTAGTCTAAACTTCTTAGCTTAACTGAACAAGTGACTGAAAAAGCAAAACCAGAGTAAGCCCCATAAATGATACTTAGTGACCTTAGTGACACGAGTACACAACGCTTAATGGTTATAAAATTGTTCTTCTGGTCTTTAGGTGGTGATACTTGATGAACCAACATCTGGCATGGACCCAGCCTCAAGGAGAGCCACCTGGGATTTCCTTCAGCAGTATAAACAGGATCGTACCATCTTATTGACCACCCACTACATGGATGAAGCTGACTTCCTGGGTGACCGCATAGCCATCATGGTCAAGGGATCCCTGCAGTGCTGTGGCTCTTCAGTTTTCCTGAAAAAAATATATGGTCTCTCCCTTTGATTATTTTTTGGATATTGATATCTTAGTATTCTTCAGACATAATCTTCATGGATATTGATGTCTTAGTAATATTATTCTAATTTCCATAATGTTTTGTCTATCTCTCCAAAACTTCTATGATTTCCTCTGTCCTTTTATTTGGGGCTCAACTATGAGCCCTTTGAAGTAATGGTCATAGTTTATTTATTTATTTTTAATATGGAAGTGTAATTGACATACAGTGTCCTATTATTTTCAGGTGTACATCCTAGTGATTCAGTATTTTATACATTACAAAATGATCCCCATGATAAGTCTAGGTACCATCTGTAACCATACAAAGTTATTACAATATTATTGACTGTATTCACCATGCTGTATATTATATCCTCATATATTGCTTATTTATTTTGTAACCAGAAGTTTATTCCTCTTAATCCCCTTCACCTATTTGCTTGACCTCCAACCCCTTCTGTTTCTGGTAACTGACAGTTTGTTCCTTGTATCTTTGAGTCTGTTTTGTCTACTTTTTTTGTTTTTTAGATTCTACATGTAAGTGAAATTATTTGGTATTTGTCTTTGTCTGATTTATTTCACTTAGCATGACACCTTCTAGGTCCATCCATGTTGTTACAAATGGCAAGAGTTCATTTTTCATGGCTAAGTAATATTCCATTGTATGTATTTACCACATCTTCATTTGTTCATCAGTTGGCGGACACTTAGGTTGTTTCCATAACTTGGCTCTGGTGAATAATGCTGCAGTAGACGTAGGGGTGCATATATCTTTTTGAATTGGCATGGTTGTGTTCTTTGAGTAAATACCCAGTAGCAGAATTACTGGATCATATAGTAGTTCTATTTTTAATTTTTTGAGGAACCTCCACACTGCTTTCCACAGTGGTAGCATCAGTTTCCATTTCTACCAAAAGTGCAAGAGGGTTCTTTTTTCTCCATATCCTCACCATCACCTGTTGTTTCTTATATTACTGGTTTTAGCCATTCCTTTTTTTATTATTGTTATGTTCAGTTAGCCACTGTATACTACATCATTAGTTTTTGATGTAGTGTTCAATGATTCATTAGTTACATATAACCCAGTGCGCATCACAAAACGTGCTCTCCTTAATACCCATCACCCTGTTACTCCCCCCACCACCACCACCTCCTCTCCTTTGAAACCCTCAGTTTTTTTCCCAGGGTCCATGGTCTCTCATGGTTCATCTCCCTCTCTGATTTCCCTCCCTTCCCCTATGGTCCTCTCTGCTATTGCTTATGTTCCATATATGAGTAAAACCATATAATTGTCTTTTTCTGCTTGACTTCTTTCACTTAGCATAATCCCCTCCAGTTCCATCCATGTTGATGCAGATGGTGGATATTCATCCTTTCTGATGGCTGAATAATATTCCATTGTATATATGTACCACAAAGGAACTAGTCAACAAAATTAAGAGGCAACCTACGAAATGGGAGAAGATATTTGTAAATGACATTACAGATAAAGGGCTGGTATCCAAGATCTATAAAGGACTTCTCAAACTCAACACAAAAAAACAAATAGTCAATATATGGGCAAAAGACACAAACAGACACTTCTCCAGAGAAGACATACAAATGGCTAACAGACATGTGAAAAAATGTTCAATATCACTAGCCATCAGGGAAATACAAATGAAAACCACAATGAGATACCACCTTACACCAGTTAGAATGACAAAAATTAACAAGACAGGAAACAACAAATGTTGGCAAGGATGTGGAGAAAGGGAAACCCTCTTACACTGTTGGTGGGAATGCAAGCTGATACCGTCACTCTGGAAAACAGTATGTAGATTCCTCAAGAAGTTAAAAATAGAGCTACCCCATGACCCAGCAATTACACTACCAGGTATTTACCCAAAGATACAGATGTAGTGAAAAGAAGGGGCACATGCACCCCAGTGTTCATAGCAGCAATATCCACAATAGCCAAACTGTGGAAGGAGCCGAGGTGCCCTTCACCAGATGAATGGATAAAGAAGATGTGGTTTTAGCCATTCTGACAGGTGTGAGGTGATAGCTCCTTGTGGTTTTGATTTATATTTCTCTGATGATTAGTAATGTTGAGCATCTTTTCATGTGTCAGTTAGCCATCTATATGTCTTTGGAGAAATGTCTTTTCAAGTCTTCTGCCCATTTTTAAATTGATTATTTGGTTTTGGGTGTTGAGTTGTATAATTTATTTGTATATTGTGGATATTAACCCTTTATTGGATATCATTTGCAAATATCTTCTCCCACTCATGGTTCTTTTTGTTTTGTTGACATTTCCTTCACTGTGCAAAAGCTAGTATTGATGTAGTCTCAATAGTTTAATTTTGCTTTTGTTTCCCTTGCCAGAGGAGACCTATCTAGAAAAATGTTTCTATACTCAATGTCAAAGAGATAACTTCCTGTGTTTTCTCCTAGGAATTTTTGGTTTGCAAGCGTTTTCTTTTATTCTGTAGGTTGCCTTTCCATTTTGCTGATTATTTCTTTTGCCATTCAGAATATTTTTATTTTTTTAATTTCTTTTTTTAGTTTTATTTTAATTATGTTATGTTAGTCACCATACAATACATCATTAGTTTTTGATGTAGTGATCCAAAATGATTTATTGATTTATTTTAGAGAGTGAGAGAGAGAGATAGGGAATAGAGGGAGGTGCAGAGGGAGAGAATCTTCAAGCAGACTCTCCACTGAGCACAGAGCCTGACTCAGGGCTCAGTCCCACGACCATGAGATCCCAATCTGAGCCGAAACCAAGAGTTGGATGCTTAACTAACTAAGCCACCCAGGCGCCCCCAGAATCTTTTTAGTTTGTTGTGGTCACACTTCTCTATTTTTACTTTCTTTGCTGTGCTTTTGGTTTCATATCCAAAAAACATCATTGCCAAGACCAATGTCAAGAAGCTTTTACCCAGTGTTTTCTTATAGGAATGGATCTTACTTTTTTTTTAATCTATTCAGTTCTGTCTTTTGATTGAAGAGTTTAATTTGTTTATATTTAATATTGATTTTGATAGGGAAGTACTACTTTGTTACTCGTGTTCTGTTTGTCTTATACTTCTTGTGTCTCTCTTTTCCTGTCTTGCTGTCTTCATTTCCTTTTTACTGATTTTTTGTATTGATATACTTTGATTTCTTTTTTGTGTGTAATTTCTAGACATATTTTCTTTGTGGTTATCATGGGACTCACATAAAATACTGGCATGTATTACACCTTTGTTTAGATTCTCTCCATCACTGTCTTCAAATGTTTTAGTAATAGAATCAGGATTTTAGTCTTAGCGGAGGTTGGGATCTGTACATGAATGAGACCATGGAGATCTCTTTAAGCTATAGTCCAGTTCCCAGCTTTTTGTATCTGACAGATGCTCTTCAATTTCCATTTCTGCACTATTTTCTTCACCTTAAAGGTTTTCTGTCTACTCTGCTGCCCTCTCTCTAACCTTCAAAGGGCCATTGCAGTGAAGGACTGATGTACCCCAGAAGTGTTTCTCTCATCTCTTTTGTCCTGCCCTGAGCTATCAGATACCACTGCAATGTTTTCCACAAAGTTCTATAGTGCCCTGGAGGCATTTTTTTTCTCCTCCCTACCCTTTCCTCCAGCTTTGCAAGACTAGTATAGTGCAGCTGCTGGAGGTGGAGAGCACTTTGGAAAGATTTCTCAGATCTCTGGAGGAAGGGACTTTTATCTGATTAATTTACTGCCTTACATATAATAAGCACCAAATATATATCTGTTTAATGAATATTAACCTTGTCTTCTCATATTTCAGTGTCAATAGAACAAGAGGCCATATAAGAGAGCTTTTGTTTCCACCTCTGTTCTATCAGTCCCTAAGAAAATGAATGAAATTACAAAAGAAGTATTTAGTAGACTTCTTAGACTTATAATCATATGATTAACATGCCTTATCTTCTAGCTAACCCAAACTATGGAAAGCCAACTATGGTCTCCCAAGAATATTGGAAATACAAACTTGTTTTATTTGTTCTTCTAAATGGATTTTCTCAGGTGTGGGATACCACATTGTCATGGTGAAGGAAGCTCACTGTAATGTTGAAGAAATCTGCAAATTGCTTCAGTATCATATACCAACAGCCACTTTGGAGAAGAATGTTAATAATGAAGTATCTTTTATTCTACCCAAAGAGTATACGCACAGGTATGAGTCCAGAGAATGTAAAATGATTGGTGTTTAGATAACCCGATGTAATTATTGCTTTTCCTGGTTTCTTCAGAAAGTACTCTTGAAATTTTAAAACGGTATTGTAACTTGCTGTAAAATGATGCTGAGACTTGTTGGAATGAAGCTTAAGTTTAGAATGTTGCATGGTGAGTGGAGTGAATGGAAGTGATATGCAGAGATATAAAAGAGTTACCAGAATAGTGCTACATATCAGGAAATATTTATACGCTTAAAATTCATGAATAAGAGGCTGTAAATATAAAGGGAAACCAGTGGGTGGACAATAGAGGAAAGAAACAAATACCATTTTGTGAAACTCCTACAAATTAAAAGGAGGAAATGTGTTATTCCTGGTACAAAGTTTAAGCAAGATAACATGGTAAAGAGAGTAATTCAAGTATAGACACGCAACAAATATTTCATTTACCTCAAAGCAGGTATCCTGATGGGTCTCTGAGGTTTGTTGCCAACAATTACCTTTTATAAAGACGGGGGGCAGTGGGTGGGGGGGAGAAAGACAGGGGAAATTAAAACAAACTAATACTGTAAATCTAAATCTGATAATCAAGAAAATGTTGGTTAAAGGGAAAAAAAAGTCAGATATTTTATGGGAAACTTACCACATCATGGGGAACTTCATGGCAGGAAAGAAGAAAGGATATTGGTAGATTTAGACACAGGCCAACATTATATAGAATATATATAAGATATATAGAAAAGCAAATTTCTGTAACATAACCTCAAGATTGTTTGGAGTTTCAAAAATGAAATTCTGACCACAGATCCCAAAGATGAAAAAAAATAGAATGACAGCTAAAATTCAATGAACAAGGATAAATAATAGAGCTGATACAAAATATCATCAGGAATTTTATCACCTCAATCTGTTGTTCAAAGGAAGTTTAAAAAGTAGTTCATTTAATATTAATTAAGGGTGTCTTGAGCAGGTTTCGCTCCTAAGCAGCAAAGTTGGAAAGATGTATGAGGGTTACAAGAATCTATTTTGTAGAGCAGGAGAGCTAATATTTGAGATAAAGGTCCAGCAGATTAGCCAGGAAGAAAAAGAAGGGAAATTAAATGTGTACATGATAGATCCAAATAACTGTTATGCAAGGCCTCTCTGGAAGTGTCCTGATAACCTTCCTCTAGTCTGGCCTTGACTTGTCTTAAAGGCATAACATTTTGAGCTTGGCATCTGGAAATGAGAAAAAGAAAGACGAAAATATTGTCACCAAGAATGTCAAGGAAAAGAAGCTTCAGTGCTGCCATCAAGGAAAGAAAAATTTTCAAATCCTGTTTTGATTCCATCTTTCAACCAAAGAGAATGATCTTTTAGTTTAAAATACAAGAACAAGGGAGAAGGAAAGATGGCGGAGTAGTAGGGGACCCTATTTCAATTGGTCCCCGGAATTGAGCTGGATATCTACCAGACCACTCTGAGCACCCACGAAACCAGCCTGAGATGTAAGAAGATCTGGATCTCTACAAACAGAATATCGCAGGTGGTTAGTTTTGAGGTACAAAGCGGGGAGCCCTGATTCTGTGGGCAGATATCAGAGGATAAACAGCAGCGGGAAGGTGCCTGGACATGGGGATCCTACACCGCCGGTGAGCGACAGCCTCACACGCTGGGGACGGGGCACAGACTTGCAGACTGGTAGCAGCGGGGAAAGGACTTTAGGGCAGCCCCCGGGGCGGAACCAAGATCGGTGGGGTCGCCCATGTGAACTGGGAGCGGCTGGCAGTTTTAGAAGCACAAAGGGCAGAGACATGCCCCAACCTGGAGGCAGGACTGAGAGCGCTGCAGAGGGGCGCACAACCCGAGACACTGCAGTTTATAGCAGCACAGACAGAAACGGAGACGGTGTGTCCTGGAGAGCTCACTGAAGAACAAACTGCGGTCTCTCTGCTCTGAGGCAGAGGGTTGGAAATGGTCTCTTCTGCTCTGACTTGCGGAAGAGACGCAGAAAGCCGCCAGGGAAAGCCGCCAGAGAACAAAAGCCCCCCAAACTGATTCACGCTGAGCCCATCCCCACCACAGGGGGGCAGGGCAACTCCACCCAAACAACGGTTGCCTGAGTAACAGCGCAGCAGACCCCTCCCCCAGAAGACAAGCTGGGAAAACAAGAGGCCAGCAACCCTAAGGTCCCTAGAAAACAGGTGGATCTTGCTTGGGTTCTGGTCAATAATTTGGACTCTATACATTCCCTCAAACACCCATCAACAGAATGACTAGAGGAGGAACCTCCAAAATAGAAAAGACTCAGAGATCATGACTTATGCTGCAGATTTACAAATGGATGCAGATATCACCACGATGTCAGAGATGGAATTCAGGCTAGCAATTGTGAAGACAATGGCCAGAATGGAGAAATCAATTAATGGCAACATAGAGTCTCTAAGGGCAGAAATGAAAGCTGAATTGGCAGAATTTAAAAATGCTATCAATGAGATCCAATCCAATCTAGATAATCTAACAGCTAGGGTAAGTGAGGAGGAAGAACGAATAAGCGACCTGGAAGACAATATAATAGATAAAAAGGGAAAAGAGGAGACCAGGGAAAAACAACTCAGAATCCATGAAAATAGAATCAGAGAAATAAGTGACACCATGAAGCATTCCAATGTCAGAATAATTGGAATCCCGGAGGGAGTGAAGAGAGAAAGAGAGGGCTAGAAGATGTATTTGAACAAATCGTAGCTGAGAACTTCCCTAATCTGGGGAATGAAACAAACATTCGAGTCCTAGAGGCAGAGAGGACCCCTCCCAAGATCAAGGAAAACAGGCCAACACCCCAGCATGTAATAGTAAAACTCGCAAATCTTAGAACCAAGGAAACAATCTTAAGAGCAGTTGGGGGGAAGAGATTCCTTACATACAGAGGGGGGAACATCAGAATAACATCAGGCCTATCCACAGAGACCCAGCAAGCCAGAAAGGCCTGGCAAGACATATTCAGGATACTAAATGAGAAGAACATGCAGCCAAGAATACTTTATCCGGCAAGGCTGTCATTTAGAATGGATGGAGAGATGCAGAGCTTCCACGACCAGCAGAAACTGAAAGAATGTGTGACCACTAAGCCGGCCCTGCAAGAAATATTAAGGGGGGGTTCTATAAAAGGAGAAAGACCCCAAGAGTCATATACAACAGAAATTTACAGGGACAATCTATAAAAGCAACATCTTCACAGGCAACATGATGACAATTAATTCATATCTTTCAACAATCACTCTCAACGTGAATGGCCTAAATGCTTCCATAAAATGGCACAGGGTTGCAGATTGGATAAAAAGACAGGACCCATCCACATGCTGTCTACAAGAGACTCATTTTGAACCTAAAGATACATCCAGACTGAAAGTGAAGGGATGGAGATCCATCTTCCATGCCAGTGAACCTCAAAAGAAAGCTGGGGTAGCAATTCTTGTATCAGACGAATTAGATTTTAAACTAAAGTCTGTAATTAGAGACACAGAAGGACACTATATCATTCTTAAAGGGTCTATCCAACAAGAAGATCTAACAATTGTAAATACCTATGCCCCCAACATGGGAGAAGCCATCTACATAAGCCAACTGTTAACCAAAATAAAGAGTCATATTGATAACAATACGTTAATTGTAGGAGACCTCAATACTCCACTCTCAGCAATGGACAGGTCATCTAAGCAGAAAATCAACAAAGAAACAAGAGCTTTGAATGATACACTGCACCATATGGACCTCATAGATATTTACAGAACATTCTAACAAAGAAACAAGAGCTTTGAATGATACACTGCACCATATGGACCTCATAGGTATTTACAGAACATTCCACCCTAAAACAACAGAATACTCATTCTTCTCGAGCGCACATGGAACTTTCTCCAGAATAGACCACATACTGGGTCACAAATCAGGTCTCAACTGATACCAAAAGATTGAGATTATTCCCTGCCTATCTCAGACCACAATGCTTTAAAACTGGAACTCAATCACAAGAAAAAATTTGGCAGAAATTCAAACACTTGGAAACTAAAGACCACTCTGCTCAAGAATGTTTTGGTCAACCAGGAAATCAAACAAGAACTTAAACAATCCACGTAAACCAATGAGAACGAAAACACATTGGTCCAAAACCTATGGAATACTGCAAAGGCGGTCCTAAGGGGGAAATACATAGCCATCCAAGCCTCACTCAAAAAAACAGAAAAATCTCGAATTCACCAACTAACTCTACATCTTAAAGAACTAGTGAAAAAGCAACAAACTATGCCTAAGCCATGCATTAGGAGAGAAATAATTAAAATTAGAGCAGAAATCAATGATTTAGAAACCAGAAACACAGTAGATCAGATCAACAAAACTAGAAGTTGGTTCTTTGAAAGAATTAATAAGATCGACAAACCACTGGTCAGACTTATCCAAAAGAAAAGAGAAAGGACCCAAATTAATAAAATTATGAATGAAAGGGGAGAGATCACGACTAACACCAAGGAAATAGAAACAATTATTAGAAATTATTATCAACAACTATAAGCCAATAAACTGAGCAATCTGGATGAAATGGAGGCCTTCCTGGAAACCTATAAGCTGCCAAGACTGAAACAGGAAGAAATTGACAACCTGAATAGGCCAATAACCAGTAACGAGATTGAAGCAGTGATCAAAAACCTCCCAAAAAACAAGAGTCCAGGACCTGATGGATTCCCTGGGGAATTCTACCAAACATTCAAAGAAGAAATAATACCTATTCTACTGAAGCTGTTTAAAAAAATAGAAACAGAAGGAAAACTTCCAAACTCATTCTATGAGGCCAGCATTACCTTAATCCCCAAGCCAGGCAAAGACCCCATCCAAAAGGAGAATTTCAGACCGATATCCCTGATGAATATGGATTCCAAAATCCTCAACAAAATCCTCGCTAATAGGATCCAACAATACATTAAAAGGATCATCCACCGGGACCAAGTGGGATTTATCCCCGGGATGCAAGGGTGGTTCAACATTCGCAAATCTATCAATGTGACAGAAAACATTAATAAGCGGAGGGAGAAGAACCACATGGTCCTCTCAATTGATGCAGAAAAAGCATTTGACAAAATACAACATCCTTTCCTGATTAAAACTCTTCAGAGTATAGGGATAGAGGGAACATTCCTCAAGTTCATAAAATCCATCTGTGAAAAACCCACAGCGAATGTCATCCTCAATGGGGAAAAGCTGAGAGCCTTTCCCTTAAGATCAGGAACATGTCAAGGATGCCCACTCTCGCCACTATTGTTCAACATAGTACTAGAAGTCCTAGCAACAACAATCAGACAACAAAAAGAAATAAAAGGTATTCAAGTTGGCAAAGAAGAAGTCAAACTCTCTCTTTTTGCAGACGACATGATACTTTATATGGAAAACCCAAAAAACTCCACCCCCAAATTACTAGAACTCATACAGCAATTCAGTAATGTGGCAGGATACAAAATCAATGCACAGAAATCAGTTGCTTTCTTATACACTAACAACGCAACTGTAGAAAGAGAAATTAGAGAAACGATCCATTTACAATAGCACCAAAAACCATAAGATACCTTGGAATAAACCTAACCAAAGAGGTAAAGGATCTATACGCTAGGAACTACAGAACACTCATGAAAGAAATTGAAGAAGACACAAAAAGATGGAAAAATATTCCATGCTCATGGATCAGAAGAATAAACATTGTTAAAATGTCTATGCTACCCAGAGCAATCTATACCTTCAATGTCATCCCAATCAAAATTCCAATGACATTTTTCAAAGTGCTGGAACAAACAATCCTAAAATTTGTATGGAATCAGAAAAGACCCCGAATCGCCAAGGAAATGTTGAAAAAGAAAAACAAAGCTGGGGGCATCACGTTGCCTGATTTCAAGCTATATGACAAAGCTATGATCACCAAGACAGGATGGTACTGGCACAAAAACAGACATATAGACCAATGGAACAGAATAGGAACCCAGATATGGACCCTCCACTCTATGGTCAAATAATCTTTGACAAAGCAGGGAAAAACATGCAATGGAAAAAAGATGGTCTCTTCAATAAATGGTGCTGGGAAAATTGGACAGCCACATGCAGAAGAATGAAACTCGACCATTCTCTAACACCATTCACAAAGTCAAACAGAGAAAGACATGTATCATATGATCTCACTGATATGAGGAATTCTTAATTGTAGGAAACAAACTGAGGGTTGCTGGAGTGGGGGGTGGAGTGGGAGGGATGGGGTGACTGGGTGATAGACACTGGGGAGGGTATGTGCTCTGGTAAGCGCTGTGAATTGTGCAAGACTGTTGAATCTCAGATCTGTACCTCTGAAACAAATAATGCAATATATGTTAAGAAAAAAAGAAGAAGAAGAAGGTAGCGGGAGGGGAAGAATGAAGCGGGGGAAATCGGAGGGGTAGACGAACCATGAGAGTCGATGGACTCTGAAAAACAAACAGGGTTCTAGAGGGGAGGGGGGTGGGAGGATGGGTTAGCCTGGTGGTGGGTATTGAGGAGGGCACATTCTGCATGGAGCACTGGGTGTTATGCACAAACAATGAATCATGGAACACTTCATCTAAAACTAATGATGTAATGTATGGGGATTAACATAAGAATAAAAAAAAAGAACTCTTTATAACATAACTGCAATGCTATCATCCTAAAAAAAATAAAAATAATCATTTAATACAAAAAAAAAAAAAAGATAAACTCAAAATGGATGAAAGACCTCAATGTGAGGCAGGAATCCATCAAAATCCTAGAGAACACAGGCAGTAACCTCTTTGACATTGCCCACAGCAACTTCTTTCAAGATACAAATCCAAAAGCTAGTGAAACTAAAGCAAAAATGAACTTTTGGGACTTCATCAAGATAAAAGGCTTCTGCACAGCAAAGGAAATAGTCAACAAAACAAAGAGGCAACCCACAGAATGGGAGAAGATATTTGCAAATGACACTACAGATAAAGGGCTGGTATCCAAGATCTAGAAAGAACTTCTCAAACTCAACACCCAAAAAACATAATCAAGTCAAAAAGTGAGCAGAAGATATGAAAAGACACTTCTCAGAAGAAGACATACAAATGGCTAATAGACACATGAAAAAATGTTCATCATCATTAGCCATCAGGGAAATCAAAACCACATTGAGATACCAACTTACACCAGTTAGAATGGCAAAAATGGACAGGGAAAGAAACAACAAATGTTGGAGAGGTTGTGGAGAATGGCAACCCTCTTACACTGTTGGTGGGAATGCAAGTTGGTACAGCCACTTTGGAAAACAGTATGGAGGTTCCTCAAAATTTTAAAAATAGAGCTACCCTATGACCCAGCAATTGCACTCCTGGGTATTTACCCCAAAGACACAGATGTAGTGAAAAGAAGGGCCATATGCACCCCAATGTTCAGAGCAGCAATGTCTGCAATAACCAAACTGTGCAAAGAGCCGAGATGCCCTTCAACAGATGAATGGATAAAGAAGATGTGGTCCATATATACAATGGAATATTACTCAGCCATCAGAAAGGATGAATACCCAACTTTTACATCAACATGAATGGGACTGGAAGAGATTATGCTAAGTGAAATAAGTCAAGCAGAGAAAGTCAATTATTATATGGTTTCACTTATTTGTGGAACATAAGGAATAGCATGGAGGACATTAGGAGAAGGAAGGGAAAAATGAGGGGGTGAGGAATTGGAGGGAGAGACGAACCGTGAGAGAATATGGACTGTGAGAGACAAACAGGGTTTTAGAGGGGAGGGCGGAGGGGGGATTGGTTAGCCTGGTGATGGGTATTAAGGAGGGCACATACTGCATGGAGCACTGGGTGTTATACAAAAACAATGGATCGTGGATCACCACATCAAAAACTAATGGTGTATTGTATGGTGACTAACATAACATAATAAAAAAATAAAATACAAGAACAAGCAAAAAGGTAGAAATTTTCAGTGTATTTCTCAGAGCTATAAATAAGTTCAAGTCTCCAAGCTGTAATGAAGTGCCTATGAGACACTCACATCACTATGAAGTGATTGCAGAGGAATAAATGTTAGTTCAATTGAAATAAGTTTGCAGCAAATAAGGGAAGAAAATAAAGTGTACTTAATTTCCCTCTTTCCAAGTGACTCTTTTTACAAGATAACTCTTTTTTTTTTTTTTGCGAGAGAGAGAATGAGAGACAGAGAGCATGAGAGGGGAAGGGTCAGAGGGAGAAGCAGACCCCCCGCTGAGCAGGGAGCCCGATGCGGGACTCGATCCAGGAACTCCAGGATCATGACCTGAGCCGAAGGCAGTCGCTTAACCAACTGAGCCACCCAGGCGCCCTACAAGATGAGTCTTAAATTTAGAAAGATTATATAAAATAGTAAGATTAAATCAATAGTAAATCAAGAGAGATTAAATCAAATAGTAATGGTGATACAGTTGGATTAAAACACAAGTCAGTTTATCTACAAAGCCTTATGTTCTCCCATCAACACCCAAGTGTTAGAAAACTGGAGATGTGCCAATCTCATTCTAATTTTAAACTTCAAAAATTGACACCAATGATTCCATGGTTGATTCAAGGCAAAACACATACACACACATCAAAACCTAGAATGATAACTAAGAAACCACGAAATCATGCAAAAACTCATCTTAGTCTTGGACAGAAGTTCCTCCACATGTTTTATATGATTATAAGTCAGTCCTGGATAAATATCAATCTTTTCATAAGGATGAAAGGGAAAAAGAATGGGCTGTAGAAAGGATACTGAATTTTGAAATAAAAGCACCAATTTAAGAAATCATAAGAAATGCCTACTTTGAAAATATTTTCCAAAAATGGGAAACTTCAGAAATTCTCTGCTTTATAGTCTCAATCAAATTAAAGAGGACACTGTGAATCTAGAACAGTTTGGAGGAGGGAAAATGAGATAAAATGATGTGAAATCCTGATTGATTATAAAGATCTGACCAATACTTATGGCAGAAAAGAGAACTACTGAAAGAGAACACTATGTTAAGAACTCTTCCCAGAATTAAGAGGCCAGGTACTTTGTGATCTTCGGATACGGAGTTCACTCAATGTTTCTGCAGGTCATGTCAACACCAGAGAATGGGCCTATGGAAGTATTCTTTTCCCCAAAATCTCACTTAGCTCAAAATTCAAAGAGATGTATTTTTTTGAGTACCAATGTTTTGTAAAAAATCTACAGAATTTTAAAGATTCTCTTGTTTTTCTTCTTACAGATTTTAAAACTTAACTAAAAAAAAATCTGACACCTTGCTTTAGGAAGGTTTTGCTGCAAACCTGTCAGCCCTATCTCACAAAATAAAGTTTAGTGAAACATTTAAAAATATGAATAAATAAAGGAATCTGATGAATTAAAAAAAAAAGAATTCTTCCCAGAACTATGAGGAAACCTGCAAAAAATAAAGAGACCAACCAGTACATTACCACTACACACCCACAAGAATGGCTAAAATTAAAAAGACAGACTATAGCATATGAATATGATAAATGGATCTCATTGCTAATAGAAGTATAAAATGGTAAAACTGCTTTGGAAAATGAGTGGCCATTTTTACTAAGCTAAATATGTGCTTATCCTATGACCCCGCAATTATTCCTAGTATATACCTTAAAGACAAATGTCCATCAGAAGAGATGTAAAAGAGTATTTATATTTGTAGACACTATTCATAATAGCTCCAAACCAAAGCCACCAAAATGTCCATCAACAGGAAAATGGAAGAATATAGCAATAAAAAAGAATAAACTAGTGGTATATATGACATGGATGAATCTCACAGACATTGAAACATTGGATAAAAAAAGTACAAGCTATAGGATTCCATTTATATGAAGTTCAAGAAAAGAAAAAATCTTTATGTAATTCTAAAATTAAAATTACCTCTATAACATGGGTGTCTGGCCGGCTCAGTCACTGGAGCATGTGACTCTTGACCTCGGGGTTGTTAGTTTGAGCCCCACATTAGGTATAGAGATTACTTAAAATCTTTTTAAAAAATAATAAAAATTACCATAAGATGCATAGGTGTGTGTGTGTGTGTGTGTGTGTGTATGCACGTGCGCATGTGCGTGTATGGACACTGGGAAAGAAGTTAGGGACTAAGAAGGGACCTGTTAGAATCTCCCTGTGGGATTCTGGAAATGTTCTCTATCTTATCTGGATGGTTACCCATGTATGTACTGTATGTACTTATGTGAAAATTCATTTAAAAGTAGTATACTTTGTTACGCCTCAGTAAAAAAAATTATTTAAAAATATATGTAATGAAAAAAACTTTGTAATGGATAGAAGTAAGTACATCAAATGTTAACAGTGGTATACTTTAGGTGGTCACGTTTTTTTGTTTTTATATTTTTCTGTATTCTCACCTTAGGTAGACAATATATTGTCTTTATAACATCTATATATTTATTAAATATATATGTATTATATATACAACAAATAACAAAACATGGGAAAAACAGCTATACTCAAGGTGGTCAAATTTTTTTCCTTTTAATATTTTTTTGTTCAAGTATAATATATAGAATATATATAATGTATACAATATTTATATTTGTTAAATATATATATTTTATATTATATATAAAAACATATAATAGAAAAATATGTTTTTCACATAATGATTGGCTCATACAATTTTTTAATTTATTTATCTATTACTATCTTTTTTCTTTACTGAATATCACTAAGGAGCCTAGGGTGTGCTAATCAACATGTGATTGCATCATGACCAAATCAAGAAACTTACTTAGTTCTGGAGTGTATGAATTAGAAAGTGAAAGTCTCCCATAATCACTCCCTATGGGAATAATCACCAGGAAAATTTCTGTGTATATTTCTCAGGATCACTAAATGCATATACTGACATGAGTATAATATGTTGTACATCACATACATACATTGACATGGATGCAATAATAATAATTAGTTTTATGATTTAACAGAAATGAAATCCTATCATAATAATGTTCTGAATCTTGTTTTGTTTCCTTACCTGCATTTTTGGTCAACTGTTTATGGTAGGACTTTTAGGACTTCCCATTTTTAAGATAACCAAGGAGAAATCTACACTTTACTTAGATCTTATTCTTTCATAATATCATACCAGAATGTATTCATTAAGCTGTTAAGGAACATTTATCTCCACTTAGTGCTCTATTTGTGCATTTTAAAGCCTCATACAGTTTAATTTTGTTATATATGGTATAAAGCCAAAGGAAACAAAAATAAATAATATGCCAAAATATTAGTATATTAACAGTGGATATCTATGGGGCATGATATTGTGATATTTATATTTTTGTACATTCATTTCTAAATTTTACATGATGCACACATTAATTTCTTAACTAAAATCAAAGAAAAAGAAGAAAATGTGAATCCTGGTTGAAAAGCCAAGCATTGGGAATGAAGAAGCACCAGAGGAAATGGACTTAAAACATGTGAAGGGCTGTCATGTGGGTAGATTATACCTGTTCTATATAATTAATGGTGTAAATTTAGAACCAATGTGCAAAACTAAAAAGAATTAAATGGAAAATAATTTAAGTTTGAATATGGAGGAAATTTTGATAGATCTTCCAAAAGAGGGAATTTTGAGTTCCTCCAACACAGAGTGTGCATATAATGCTCCTCATTGAAAATATGGTTTTGGAAAAGATCATCTTATAAATGTGAAGTACTGTAAAATCTTTCCAGGAAAAATATTCTTTAAAAGTCTTGATGTCTCTACATTGCATCTGGCTCAATTTCCATGGCTTTTCTTGACTATTGAATCATTTGGTTCTGTCCATGTCTCCTATTTCTATTGCACCTACTCCATTGTCTATGTGAGTGGCTTTTTTCTCCTGTTAATTTGAATAATTTTTTTAAAAACTTACTGAATAATAAGAACCATAGCATTTATATGTGTGTGATAAGTTAATTCATGTGAACTAGCTAGAGTTATTAGCATATATAGAGTCTCATGGTAGTTTATTAGAAGACCAAAATTATGTGTTTTCAAGAATTAAGTAGAGTGGAAAACAATGTGCTAGAGCAGTTTACTAGTTTCTGTTATGAGTACTGAAGTGAAGAATGAGCTACATTTTCCCCACTGCTGAAGGGAAATCAGTTCAGAATAAAAATATATAAATATGAAAATCTTCTGATTTGGTACTAACTTTTATTCCTCCCTTCCCCCTTTTCCTTCCCCTTCTTATTTTTTTTCTAATCCATATTCTAGCTTTGAAGCTCTATTTACTGATCTGGAAAAGAGACGATACGAGTTAGGGATTGCTAGCTTTGGTGCCTCTGTTACTACCATGGAAGAAGTCTTTTTTAGGTGAGCAAGGATGCATAAGGAAAATAAAAACAAAAACCATTGGGGAGGAGGAACCACATCTTGATCCCTTTTGTAAACTCACCAAACTCAGAGTCACACATTAGAAATTTAAGAGGTGTGGAGAGGAGAGAACCAACATGATTTTTTTTTTTACAGTAATAACCCCCAAAAAATACCACTATCATTTTTTTATTATGTTATGTTAATCACCATACATTACATCATTAGTTTTTGATGTAGTGTTCCATGTTGTTTGCGTATAACACCCAGTGCTCCATGCAGAACGTGCCCTCTTTAATACCCATCACCAGGCTAACCCATCCCCCCACCCCCTCCCCTCACACCACTATCATTTTAAAAAAGAGCAGATATTTTGATTCACCCAAAGTATGAATTAGATGTTAATTTTTAACTTGAATGAGTTCAATTTAATGAAACACTCAATACCTTGCCCTAATTTTCCTAGCCTTACTATGGTCTGCCAGCAGTCCTGTGACTGGGGTTTGGGAACCACTCTTCTACCAGTGTTTACCCTGTTGCCTCCCTATAATGCCCCTGCCAAGTCAGTAAGCAAACCCAGGAGCCTTTTTTTTTTTTTTAAGATTTTATTTATTTATTTGACAGAGAGAAACACAGCAAGAGAGGGAACACAAGCAGGGGGAGAGGGAGAAGCTGGCTTCCTGCAGAGCAGGGAGCCCGATGCGGGACTTGATCCCAGGACCCTGGGATCATGACCTGAGCCGAAGGCAGACGCTTAATGACTAAGCCACCAGGCGCCCCACCCAGGAGCCTTCTGAGTTGAATGTTTCTCCTGTTCCATTCTCCAAACAAGATATTATGGGGTAGAGTTGAAATTCAATGCTTTGTTATTATTTTTTTTTTTTATGTAGAGTCAGTAATCTGGAAGATTCACAAACAGATATCCAAGCTAAACAAACTCCACCTCCCACTGTGATGAATGAAGTCTCAGTTAAGAACCAGAATAGGAATATGTCAAGCAATTGTTCTACCATGAACGAAAGCCCTGCTATTATGTTTAATACTGGGGTAAGCACCTTTGCTAAGAAACCTGATGTATATTTATTTGATTAGGGCACAAGAGGTACATTTTTGTTTACTATTTGAACAATAGTGTGGAGTTCTTAACCACCACACCCTACCAGACCGGGAGCAGTCTGTACCACAACCTAATTTATTTCCTAATGCAGAAGCAAAAAGGTCTAGGTAAAAATCACAGCTCTCACTCACACCATTGCTATTCCTCAGTTCTTTTTTATGTCTTAGATTTCTTTTTTTTTTTTTTTTCAAATTGCTAACCCAGAAATTTGGTAGTTCACTGAAGCTGGAGTACACTGGAAACAGCATAATTTTCAGTAATCAAACATGCCCAATATTGTAAGTTTTTGCAATGGGAATTGATAATGCATAAGGGATGTTTCCCTAACTGGTGCAGTCCTCAGTATGGGAAGTCCTTGTGAGTTGCCCAGCATTTCTCTCCTTCTCCTTCTAATTCTCTCTTCCTCCTATAAAGAAGCCTGGTTTTCTTGACTGTTAAGAGTCTGGGGAAAATCATCCTGTTGAGATTTCAAGTGTGTTATATGAAAATTCAGACCTTAAACACTGTATTTAATACTTTACAATAGAGATCAGCAAACTTACATAAGGGAATAATAGATATGTAAGGTGGGGTTGGCCACATGGTCTCTCTTGCAATTGTTCCATCCTGTCCTTGTAGCACAAACACAACCATAGACAACACAGAAATGAATGGATATAGCTGTGTTCCAGGAAAACTTGATTTACAAAAACAGATCATAATTTGTTGACTCCTGCCTTATAAAGAAAAGACTGATCATACTCTTATGTAGTATCATAGTGTGCTTAGATTCTATTCTCAGTATTTATTTAGATAAATTTTATGTGTCTTCTACCCTAAAATTCCAGAGTGTTCATTCATCTTAATGAATTTCATCAGGAATGATCTGTTTGGGTCCATGAATATTGTAATACTGTTTCTTTTTTCCTTCTTTAGTATTCCCTCTATCACCAGCAGTTCTGTGCCTTGTTCATAAAGAGGGCGATGTTCAGTTGGCGGAATTGGAAACTGATTTTGCTACAGATACTGGCACTTCTAGGTTCCTTTACTTTTCTCTCAGAGGCTAATAAGTTTTTACATACTAAAGATGAAAAGGCCAGACAAATGGATTTGGATCAATATGGTCGAACAATTGTGCCTTTATCTATTTCTGGGAATTCTAATTTGACCATGATTTTCCTAAAACATCTTAGGAGCATGCTAGAGTCTCACAAACACACACTTAAGGAAGTGCAAGGTAAGGCTCTAGGTAAAAAAGACTGCTCTTAGATGAAGATCTGGTTGTGTGATTTGCAAAGAAGGTCAACTATATATTTGGCTACAGTATAACTAAAGACTTAATGTGCTAGCTCCTCTGAATACATTTATTTTTAAGACAGTAATAATAAAAATTTACATTTACTGAGCACTTGTTTTTGGCAAGAACCCAGCTAAGTATTGTACCTGTGTATCATTTAAAATGAGCAATCACCCCGATTTAGTAGATATTTTTATTACTGATACCAGTTTAAATGAGGAGCACTGACATTTAAGGAAGTCCAGTAATTTGCACCAAATCAGACATGTAGTAAAAACAGAGACTTGAATTTAACCTGTCCTATCTGATGTCTGCAAACCACTCACTACATGACATTACTTCTCTGATCGTAAAGTTTATTCTCTTTCAAGTCATCAGTTCCTCCCAGATACTATATTTTTTTTAACTGCCACCTGGTGAACAGTGTTCTGAGTTAGCAAACAGCCTGCAGTATTGGCAAACCTGTGTGGTTCTTTTTTTCTCTCACTGAGGTTCTGTTGTGAAAATACATTTCAGAAATGATTGTTCCTTATAATACTGATTCTACAACCTACAAGTAATAGATTGGCTGACTACAAATAATTGTCCCTATTATTCCTCCGCTGTAAGTAGTAAGTAAGCATTTGTTAACCAAGGTCACACATGAGGACAGAGGATGAAGGATAAAATAATTATTTTTTTAAAAATTACAGTATACTGCTTATGTTAAAAAAGTAAAATGATTAACTGAATATACTTGTTATATTGATAGAGATTAAATACAATAGAATAATACAGTAGCCCCACTGATATCCATTTTTAATTGTTATTGTTTTATTCATTAGCTAGAAATTATCTAGGCATAGAGAGAGAATATTTAGGCTTAACCAGTCCCACTTTAAGAAACTTATATGTACTTTTCTAAGTTGTGCTCTCGTTATCTTAGCCACAGAACCTTGTATAAGTGAATTCTACTAATTCTATATGGTTTCAATTCCAACCTGCATACCTTTTCTAACTGAATTTTTTAGGATAAAGATAGAGCAAGAAATGCTTTATAACTTGCTCTCTCTTTTCCCCAAACTACAAGAAAATGTTTTGGGGGGCACCTGTGTGGCACAGTGGGTTGAGCATCCACACTTGGTTTTGGCTCAGATTGTGATCTCATGGTTATGTGGGGCTCCATACTCAGCGTGGAGTCTGCTTGAGCTTCTCTTTCCCTCTCCTTCTGCCCCGCTCACTCATGCACACACACACACACTCTCTCTCTCTCAAATAAATCTTTTAAAAAGAATGTTTATTAATGAGGAAATAGATTTCTAGATAATTTCTCATCTGTAGCTTTCTTCTCAAATAGTACATGCATTAACACTGGGGAAATCACTGCTAACTTTTTAAGCAGAGCCATAAAATAAGTGGGTATGTGCTTTAGAAAGGATATGAGCTTATAATAACTGAAAAATGCCACCTGCTCTCCCAAACAAAAGTTTACATTTCCTTTTCATCCACAATTTAGATGAATGCCTCTTTTTTGGAATTTATTTCACTGAATTACAGTAGAACATTTTTCGTGCATCTCTCAAACTAATTATAGAGAGGCCACAACTTCTTTTATATCTCTAGAACCTAACCCAATTCCTGGCACACAATGAGTGTATAATTGAAATAGTCTTATCAAATTGAATTAAATGTGAGGGAATGATTCAAAAGGGGACAGATCCAATGTCAATGAAGTCAGCTGGGATGTAATTGTGATAATCGAGGCAAGAGAGATTAAGGCTGTGAAAGAAGGAAAGAAAGATAGATTTGAAAGATATATGAAGAGGACTAAAGTAGATTTTGTTTTCTCTTTAGAAGTGGAGGAGAGAAGAACCATTAACACTGAATTTGATACTTTAGCTTTTTATTTTGAGATAATTGTCAATTTACTGTTGTGAAAAATAATACTGAGAGATCTTGTGTACCAATGGTAACATCTTGTAAAACTATATTACAATATCCCCACCAGGGTTTTGACATTAATACAAAACATTTGGTTAGCCACAAGGATCACTACTGTTGCTCTCTTCATTCCCTCTCTACTCTGGCAATCACTAATCTGTTCTCCATTTGTATAGTTTAATCATTTTAGAATGACAAAAAAATGGAATCATAATATGTACACTTCTGGGATTGGCATTTCACTCAACATAATTCTCTGGTGTTCTATCATTCATTCCATCATATGCTATGAGCCGTTCCATCATGGGGTTGTACCACAGTTTATTTAACCATTCACCATTGAAGGACACCTCATTTCCCCCCTCTCCCAGGTTTTGTCTTTTACAAATAAAGCTGTTATGAAATTTCATGTACAGGTTTTTATGTGAATCTGTATCTTCAGTTCTATGGGATAAATGCCTGGGATTGTAATTTTAATTGTTGACTTGTATGATAGTTGTGTGTTTGATTTTTGAAGGAACTATAAAACTTTTTCAGAGTGACTGTACTCTTTTACATTCCCACCAACAACGAATGAGTGATCCAGTTCCTCTGAATCTTCCCCAGCATTTGTGTTGTCACTATTTTTATGTTTATTTTTCATTCTGATAGGTATGTAGTGATATTTCATTGTTGTTTTCATTTGCCTTTGACATCCTTTCATGTGCTTATTGACATCTGTATATTATCTTCACTGAAATGTGTATTCATGTGTTTTGGTCATTTTCTAAGTGGATGGTTTTTTTTTTTTTTTACTGTTGAGTTTTGAGAGTTCTTTATATAGTTTCTCTCATACTGTTTATTATCTTTTCATTATCTTAATGGGTTTTGCAGGATAAAAGTTTTTTATTTGGATAAAGTCCAATATATCCATTTTTTGATGGATTGTGTATTTTGTGTCAAGTCTAAAACTCATTACCTAACCCTAGATCCTGAACATTTTATTTTAAATGTTTATAGTTTTCTAAAAGTTTTAGCTTTATACTTAACATCTAAACTCATGATCCATATGGCATTAATCTTAATAATAAATGTGAGTTGTGGGTCAAGGTTAAATTTTGTGCTTGTGGATGTCCACTTGCTCCAGCAGCATTTGTTAAATTATGATATCCATTAAAATTTTTTTGCTCCTTTATCAAAAATCAGTTGGGTGTATGTGAGTCAGTTTTGGGATCCCTTTTCATACTCCTTTAATCTGTGTATCTGTTCCATCACCAATATCATGCTTGAAATCTGGTAGACCAATTCCTCCCACTCTTTTCTTGTTTTCTAAAGTTGCTTAGTTCCTTTGTTTTCCATTTAAATTTTAGAATAAGCTTGTCTATAAATACAAAAACTTTTTGTTGGAATTTTGATAAAATCTTATTAAATCTGTATATCAATCTGGGGAGAAGTGACATCTTTACTGTGTTATATATTCTGATCCATGAACACAACTGATTTATTTAGAATTCCATTTATTAGGAACTTTTTTGTTTCTTTCATCAGTGTTGTGTACTTTTCATCACACACGTCCTGTACATGTTTTGTTAAATTTACACCTAAGTATTTCTTTTTTGAATAAATGTAAATGGTATTGTATTCTTAATTTTGGTGTCCATATGATTATTCTAGTGCATAGAAAATAATTGATTTTTGTATGTTTATTTTGTAACTTGCAACCTTGATGAACTCATGTATTAGTTTAAAAAAAATTTTTGTGAATTCCTTTGGATTTTCTACATAGACAGTCATGTCACCTGCAAATAAAAGCAGTTTCATTTCTTCTTTTATTATCTGTATGCCTATTATTCCCTGTTTATGCTTTATTGCACTGGGTAGAGCCTCTAGCACAGTGCTAAATCAGGGTGGTGAGAATGGGCATTCTTGTTCCCAGTTTTAGGAGGAAAGTATGCAGTCTTTCATCAAAAATATAATCTTAGCTGTAGAGATTTTTTAGATGTTCTATATAAAAGTGAGGAAGTTTAGCTCTATAACCTTTTTTTCAGAGTTTTCTCATGAATGATTACTGAGTTTTGCCAAAATTTTTTCTGCATAAATTGATATGATTATTAATGGTTTTTCTACCTCAGCCTAAAATATGGTGAATAACATTGGTTGAGTTTTAAATATTGAACCAGCCTTGAATCCCTGGAATAGACCCTACTTGACCATAGTTGTAATTCTTTTTATATATTGATGAATTTTATTTGCTAATATTTTGTTAAGGGGTGTTACATTATATTTGTGAAAGATATTGGTCTGTAATTTTCCTTTTTCTTGGTACTGTCTTTTATGATTTTTCTATCAAAGTAATACTAACTTGATAAAATGAATTCAGAAATGTTCCCTCCTCCTGTATTTTCTGAAAGATATTGTGTATAGTTAGCGTTGACTCTTCCTTAAATATTTTGTAGAATTTTCCAGTGAAAACATCTAGACCCAATCGCTTCTTGGCCTTTTGGCTAAGATCAAGTGAAAACATCTAGACCTAGAGATTTCTTTTGGGAGAAATTTTTCATTTATGAGTTAAATTTCCTTAAGAATTATAATTATTCAAATTACCTATATCATATTGGGAGAACTGTTGTAGTTTGTGTGTTTTGAGGAAGTGTTCTATTTCATCTAAAATGTCAAATTATATGTGTAGAGTTGTTCACAGTATTCCTTTATTACCCTTTTGATGTCTACAGGATCTGTAGTGATTTCCCCTATGTCATTTCTAATATTGGTAATTTATGTTTTATTTTTGTTTCCCGTTCTCTTTCTCACTGTGCTTTTAGCTGAGTATTTTCTAATCAACCTGTCTTCCAGTTTCCTGTCTACTCTTCATTTGTGTCCAACCTGCTATTTATTAATCGTAGTTGATTTTTTTTTTACTCTAAAATCAATATTTGATATTTCCTATGGACTTCAGTTCTCTCATAAATATTCTGTCTCTAATAGCTAGTTTATATGTGGATGTATTTCTATTTTCTGTGCTTTTTTTTGGTTCTGTGTTTTGGTATGCCTAGTAATTTTTTAATTGAATGCCAGGTATTGTGTATGAAAATTACATAGACTCTACTTGAGATTATCTTCTCCAGAGGAGGTTTAATTTAATTCCTGAAAGGCAGTGAGATTAAGGGAGGATCTAAATCCAATCAGGGATTTAAGTGATTTGAGACTGTGTTGAAATTTTTATAAGAACTGATCTATACCTTACAGTTACTCTTAGGGTATAGACCTTCAGGAGCCCCACTGAAAGCTTGAGGATTTACCAATGCATTCCATAACTTATAAATCTAAAATGCCTTAAAGGGAAAAGGGGTATGGAATGTTTGGCTCAATTCAGTGCATTTCCATCCTTCTAGGGGCTTATCCCACAAATGTTGATTGCTTTTTTAGATATCTAATACCTTCAAAGAGGTGATTTCTTATTTATTTAATCCAGTTTTTTTTTTATTTTCACAGAAGGAGGTTTTTTTCTGCTTTAAGCAATAAAATCTATAAGTGGAAATACTTATGGATCTCTTTAAGATAGATTAGGGGCAGCTGGGTGGCTCAGTCGGTTAAGCATCTGCCTTTGGTTCAGGTCATGATCCCAGGGTCCTGGACAAGGAGACTGCTTCTCCCTTTCCTCCACATTCATTCTCTCTCTTGCTATCTCTTTCTCTCTCTCTCAAATAAATAAATAAAATCTTTAAAAACAAAAGAAAGATAAGAAAATCTATACTATGTTGCCTGTGTTTTCTCAGTGAAGTAGGAATCTATGTCATAGACTATGAAGTGAGAGAGCTTGGAATTGAATGATAGAATAGAGTGCTTAAAGAGAATGACAAATGTTTGAAATAATCTTTATAAGAAACTTGAAAGGGATGACAACCAAGTAAAATTATTTGTTCCTTTTCCCAACATATGTTGTAGATGATTTCTTTTGTGGATAAACTGACCAAAGCTATTTCCTCATCCTAGGTGACCTACTGAAATACTTAATGGAAAATGAAGATTGTGTTCACTTATGCATTGTTGCCTTTTCTATTGAGGTGAAGACAAATAAAATAATTCTTACTGGTCTTTTCAACAATCAAGCCTATCATTCACCATCTCTGACCCTGGCAATATTAGACAACATTCTTCTCATGACAATTGCTGGCTCTAATGCTTCCATAACAGTCTTCAATAAACCTCAGCCACACTCTAAGTATAAAAAACAAAGTGGAACGTATGTTATTCTTTTAATTAAAATTTGATTTTTTTTTATTTTTTAATTAACATATAATGTATTATTTGTTTCAGGGGTACAGGTCTTTGATTCAGTCTTACACAATTCACAGTGCTCCATAGTACATACCCTCCCCAATGTCCATCACCCAGCCACCCCATCCCTCCCACCCCCCTCCACTCCAGCAAACCTCAGTTTGTTTCCTGAATTTAAGAGTCTCTTATGGTTTTTCTCCCTCTCTGGTTTCATCTTGTTTCATTTTTCCCTCCCTTCCCCTATGATCCTCTGTCTTGTTTCTCAAATTCCTCATATCAGTGAGATCATATGATACTTGTCTTTCTCTGATTGACTTATTTTGCTTAGCGTAATACCCTCTAGTTCCATCCACATCGTTGCAAATGACAACATTTCTTTTTTTGATGGCTCCATAATATTCCATTGTATATATATACCACATCTTCTTTATCCATTCATCTGTTGATGGACATCTAGGCTCTTTCCATAGTTTGGCTATTGTGGACCTTGCTGCTATAAACATTGGGGTGCACGTGCCCCTTTGGATCACTACATTTGTATCTTTGGGATAAACACCAAGTAGTGCAATTGCTGGATCATAAGGTAGCTCTATTTTCAACTTTTTGAGGAACCTCCATCCTGTTTTCCAGAGTGGCTGCATCAGCTTGCATTCCCACCAACAGTGTAGGAGGGTTCCCATTCTCTGCATCCTCGCCAACATCTGTAGTTTCCTGACTTCTTATAAATTTGATATTTTTTAAGGATTTATTTATCTATTTGAGAGAGAGAGAGCAAGAACAGAAGCAAGGGGGAGGGTCAGGGGAGAGGGAGAAGCAGACTCCCTGCCTCAGAGCTAGATCCCAGGGCCCGGGGATCATGACCTGAGCCAAAGGCAGATGCTTAACCAACTGAACCACCTAGGTGCCCCTAAAATTTTATATTTTAAATGCATCTCTCCTATATGATTACATTTACGTGGTTAAAAATAGCTATTGATAGAAATTTATGTTTTCTGCTGTATTGATTTTCCTGATATATCTACTTTTGTTCCTTCTTCTGTAGATTATCGGATGGATTCCAGGTGGCCTTATATATACATTTTGGCATGGCTCTTTTAATCAGTGGCTTTTGTCTCCTGACAGTGACTGAACGAGTCACTAAAGCAAAGCACATCCAGTTTCTGAGTGGGGTTTATGTCCCTGTGTACTGGCTTTCTGCTCTACTGTGGGATTTCATCATCTTCTTCATTACCTGCTGCTTACTACTCGTAAGTGTTAGATAGTTTGTTGAGGGCTCGTTTTCCTTCTGTACCCCCTAGAAAATTCCTATTTTCTTATTATGTAACTCGAAATATAACTGTATTTGGAAATAGGGCCTTGAAAGAGGTGGTTACGTTAAAATGAAGTAGTTAGGGTAGGCCCTAATCCATTCTGACTGGTCTGCTTTTTAAGAAGAGGATATTTGAACATACAAAAAGATACAAGGAGTGTGCATACACATGGTAAAGACCATGTGAGGACACAGCCAAAAGGTGGACATTTGCAAGCCAAGGAGAGAGACCTCAGAAAAACCAACCCTAAGAGAAGATAGTGGCAGGGTAGGAGGATGCTAGGCTCATCTCCTCCCAAGAACACAACTAGATAACTATCAAATAATTCTAAATACTCCAGAAATCAACCTGAAGACTGACAGAAAAAACTCCACAACTAAAGGGAGAGAAGGAGCCACATCATGGAAGGTAGAAAGTGTGGAGACTGGTTTAGGGGAGAAACAGACCACTAATGCAGTGGAGGGGGGAGAGTTGTGGTCACAGAGAAGGGTGAGAGAGTAGAGGATAAGGGAATGCACAAGGGGAGCATTTCCCCAAAGCCACTGCTGGGAAAATGAGAAGGTATGATTTTTTGAGTTCCTACAACCATTAGGGCTTAAAGCCTGGAGTTTTAAAGGTCAGCAGGTTTGGCTAGGATAGAGCTGTGGAGGTACTATGCTGCTCCTGGAAAGAAGACAGGCGAACAATCCAGAGGCAGACAGCATGGAAACAGTGATCTGAAAAACACCTGGGACACACAGGGAGCAGATTATTTGTTATCCTCAGAGTGCTTCCCTGAAAGGCAGCATTCACAGAGACACCTCTCTAGGAGACAAACGAGCTGGCTGGTATTATTTCACCCCCCTGCCCCTCATCAAAAATACACAACCACCTTCAGGAAGCAGTGCAACACCTACACAGGCTGCCTAACTTGCTTACAATAAGTCCCACAGCCCCGTGCTGTGGTGGGACTGCCCTTCTCAGTCAAGCATGTCTCAGTCCCAGTGCAGTGGGCCCTTTGCCCAGAAGACTAGCAGAAACCCCTGACCACACTACATCTCCCAACCAAAGAGTTCTGCTGGGCTTCAGTTCTAGTGGAAGTAATATCAAGTCTCATTTAATAAGCAGACTAAAGCACATCTAGTTAAAACTATCCACATTCTGGCCAAGGACCAAATACTACCCACTGCAGACAAGGAGAGCTTCTGCAGACAACTGGCCTGAAGGATAGAGCAGGCAAAACACAATAGCAGAACACACACAGCACACACCAGAGACGCTGAAGTACCAGGCTCTGGACACTACATGACTTCTTCTTCATAAAGGCATTTACTCTCAGGAGCAGGAAACATAACTGGCTTTTCTAACACAAAGAAAAAGGCAATGACTTAGACAAAAGGCCAAGATGGAGGAATTCATCCCAAATGAAAGAACAAGATAAGAGATCACAGCCAAATATCTAAGTGAAACAGATGTAAGTAACATGCCTGATGGAGAATTTAAAGCAACAATCAACTTGGTTAGATTTTAGTTCTTTTATTTCTTCAGAAAGGGATTCTTTAGTGTCTTCTATGCTTTTTTCAAACCCAGATAGTATCTTTATAAATCATTGTTCAGAACTCTAGTTCCAACATCTTACTAATGTCCATATTGATTAGGTCCCTGACAGTCAGTATTGCCTCTCCTTCTCTCTTTTGAGGTGAGTTTTTCCATCTTGTCATTCTGTCCAGAGAATAATAGATGAATGAGAGAGCAAGATACTAAAATGGCAACAACAATCCCAGAGAGATATACACTAAACAAATCAGAAGAGATCCGAAACTGGAGGTGGGGTGGGGGTGGGGGTGAGGTGAGAGAGAGAGAATATAATCAGAAGGGTGAGCGAATAGAGCAATACACTATCTCCTGAGTGTATTTTGGTCAGTTTGTTAGAGGAAACTACATCTCAAAATTGTAAAGAAAGAAAAACTTGTATATGTACAAAAATAAAATGAAATGCAATGAAAGGATAGAATGTAACTGTGAAGATGAAAATTTAAAAAGACTTTAACAAAACAAAACAAAAAAAGAGAATATGATCAGGCGGGTGAACAGAACAGAGCCATACACTAGATTTTGGGTGTATTTTGGTCTGGTAGAAGAAATTGTATCCCAAAATTTTAAAGAAAGAAGAACTTAGGTATATACAAAAATAAGATTAAATATAATGAAGGGATAGAATGTGACTATAAAAATGAAAATTAAAAAAAGATTTTAAAAAAGGAGTTATAAAATAAGTTGATTGAAAAAGAAAACTAAAATTAAAAAAATTAAAGTTGAAAGACTAAAGAATCATGGGAAAAAAGACATGAGTTCTATGTGTGTATTCCCCTAGTGCTGGAGTTTTGCAGTTCTCATTGATGGGTGAACTTGGTCTTGGCTGGATGTGCTTGTTGGTCTTCTGCGGGGAGGGGCCTGTTGCATTGATTCTCAAATGTTTTTGCACCAGGCGGAATTGCACCACCCTTGCCAGGGGGCCAGGCTAAGTAATCTACTCCAGTTTGCTCTATGTGGCTTTTATTTTCTGAAGGCTTTCCGCACAGCTTTAGAGGATGAGAATGAAAATGGTGGCTTCCAAATCTCTGGCCCTGTGGAAATTCACAGTGCCTGGATAGATAAAACCTGACTTATATATGCCTACCTGGATGAGACTAATTTGAAAAGCAAAGGAGGAGTGCCCAGAATGCTGGGCCTCCTCTGAAGTTTCTTGGCTGAACTCGGCCGGATTCTTACTGCACCTCAATTAGTCTCATCTTTGAGCAGGGGCCCGACTGTGCCTCAGATCATGGTTTATGGCAACCCCAAGCTGAGAGCCCACTCCTGGGCTCACTTGTTGCAGCCAGCTTCCCTGATCCAATATCTGGGAGCTCTGCCCCCAGTCAAAAGACACAGGGTATCAGATTGGATAAAAAAGCAAGACCCATCAATATGCTGTCTGCAAGAGACTCATTTTAGACCCAAAGACACCCCCAGATTTAAAGTGAGGGAATGGAAAACCATTTATCATACTAATGGACATAATAAGAAAGCTGGGGTGGCAATCCTTATATCAGACAAATTAGATTTTAAAACGAAGACTGTAATAAGAGATGAGGAAGGACACTATATCATAATTAAATGGTCAACCAAACAAGTAGCTCTAAAAATTGTAAATATTTATGCCCCTAACATGGGAGCAGCCAATTATATAAACCATTAATAATAAAATCAAAGAAACACATTGATAATAATACAATAACAGTAGGGGACTTTAACACCCCCCTCACTGCAATGGACAGATCATCTAAGCAGAAGATTAACAAGGAAATAAGGGTTTTGAATGACACACTGGACCAGATGGACTTCACAGATATATTCGGAACATTCCATCCCAAAGCAACAGATTACACATTCTTCTCTAGTGCACATAGAACATTCTCCAGAATCGATCACATCCTGGGTCATAAATCAGGTCTCAACCGGTACCAAAAGACTGGGATCATACCCTGCATATATTCAGACAACAATGCTTTGAAACTGGAACTCAAATCACAAGAGGAAAGTTGGAAAGAACTCAAATAGTTGGAGGCTAAAGAGCATCCTACTAAAGAATGAATGGGTCAACACAGGAAATTAAACAAGAATTTAAAAAATTCATGGAAACCAATGAAAATGAAAACACAACTGTTCAAAACCTTTGGGATACAGCAAAGGCAGTCCTAAGAGGGAAGTATATACCACTACAAGCTTTTCTTAAGAAACAAGAAAGGTCTCAAATACACAACCTAACCCTACACCCAAAGGAGCTGGAGAAAGAACAGTAAATAAAGCCTAAACCCAGCAGGAGAAGAGAAATAATAAAGATTAGAGAAGAAATCAATGAAATAGAAACCTAAAGAACAGTAGAACAGATCAATGAAACTAGGACTGGGTTCTTTGAAAGAATTAATAAGATCGACAAGCCCCTAGCCAGACTTATCAAAAAGAAAAGAGAAAGGACCAAATAAAATCATGAATGAAAGAGGAGAGGTCACAACCAACACCAAAAAATACAAACAATTATAAGAACATATTATGAGCAACTACATGGCAACAAATTAGACAATCTGGAAGAAATGGAGACATTCCTAGAGACATATAAACTACGAAAACTGAACCAGGAAGCAATAGAAAACCTGAACAGACCCATAACCAGCTAGGAAATTGAAGCAGTAATCAAAAATCTCCCAACAAACAAGAGCCCAGGGCCAGATGGCTTCCCAGGGGAATTCTACAAAACATTTAAAGGAGAATTGATAAAAGTTCTTCTGAAGCTGTTTCAGAAAAATAGAAATGGAAGGAAAACTTCCAAACTCTTTTTCTGAAGCCAGCATTACCTTGATCCCAAAACCAGACAAAGACCAGACCAAAAAAGGAGAATTACAGACCAATATCCCTGATGAACATGGATACCAAAATTCTCACCAAGATACTAGCCAATAGGATCCAACACTGCATTAAAAGGATTATTCACTACAACCAAGTGGTATTTATTCCTGGGCTTCCAGGGTGGTTCAATATCTGCAAATCAATTAACGTGATAGATCACATAAATAAAAGGAAGGACAAGAACCGTATGATCCTCTCAATAGATGCGGAAAAATCATTTGACAACATATACAGCATCCTTTCTTGATTAAAACTCCTCACAGTGTAGGGATAGGGGGTACATACCTCAATATCATAAAAGTCCTCTATGATAAACCCACAGAGAATATCATTCTCAATGGGGAAAAACTGAGAGCTTTTCCCCTAAGGTCAGGAACATGGCAGGGATGTTCACTCTCACCACTGCTGTTCAACACAGTACTAGAAGTTCTAGCATCAGCAATCAGACAACAAAAAGAAATAAAAAGCATCTGAATCAGCAAAGAAAAGCTCAAAGTCTCACTCTTTGCAGATGACATGATACTCTATATGGAAAACCCAAAAGACTCCACCCCAAAATTGCTAGAACTCATACAGAATTAGGTAAAGTGGCAGGTTATAGAGTCAATCCACATAAATCAGTTGCATTTCTACACACCAACAATGAGACAGAAGAAAGAGAAATTAAGGAGCCAACCCCATTTACAATTACACCCCAAACCATAAGCGACCTAGGAATAAATCTAATTAAAGAGGCAAAGGATCTGTACTCAGAAAACTACAGAGCAATCATAAAAGAAATTGAGGAAGACACAAAGAAATGGAAAAACATTCCATGTTCATGGATTGGAAGAACAAATATTGTGAAAATGTCTATGCTACCTAGAGCAATCTACACATTCAGTGCAATCCCTATCAAAATACCATTAAGTTTTTCCACAGAACTGGAACAAACAATCCTAAAATTTGTATGGAACCAGAAAAGACCCTGAATAGCCAAAGGAATGTTGAAAAAGTAAACCAAAGCTGGTGGCATCACAATCCCGGATTTCAAGCTCTATGACAAAGCTGTAATCATCAAGAGAGTATGGTACTGGCGTAAAAACAGACATATAGATCTGTGGAACAGAATAGAGAACCCAGAAATGGATCCTCAACTCTATAGTCAACTAATCTTTGACAAAGCAGGAAAGAATATCCAATGGAAAAAGGACAGTCTCTTCAACAAATGGTGTTCGGAAAATTGGACAACCCACATGCAGAAGAATAAAACTGGACCATTTCCTTACACCATACACAAAAATAGACTCAAAATGGATGGAAGACCTGTCTCCAAGGGCAAGGGAAAAAAGGCAAAATGAACTATTGGGACTTCAGCAAGATAAAAAGCTTTTGCACAGCAAGGGAAACAGTTGACAAAACCAAGACAACACACAGAATGGGAGAAGATATTTGCCAAAGACATATCAGATAAAGGGCTGGTATCCAAAACCTATAAAGAACTTATCAAACTCAACACCCAAAGAACAAATAATCCAATCAAGAAATGGGCAGAAGACATGAACACACATTTGTGCAAAAAGGACATCTAAATGGCCAACAGACACATGAAAAAGTGCTCAACATCCCTAGCCATCAGGGAAATACAAATCAAAACCACAATGAGATACCACCTTACACCAGTTAGAATGGTAAAAATTAACAAGACAGGAAACAACAAATGTTGGCGAGGATGTGGAGAAAGAGAAACCCTCTTACACTGTTGTGGGAATGCAAGCTGGTGCAGCCACTCTGGAAAACAGTAAGGAGGTTCCTCAAAAAGTTGAAAATAGAGCTACCCTACGATCCACGAATTGTACTACTGGGTATTTACGCCAAAGATACAAATGTAGTGATCCAAAGGGGCACCTGCACCCCAAAGTTTATAGCAGCAATATCCACAATAGCCAAACTATGGAAAGAGCCTAGATGTCCATCGACAGGTGAATGGATATAAGACGTGGTGTATATATATATACACAATGGAATATTATGCAGCCATCAAAAAAAAATGAAATCTTGCCATTTGCAACGATGTGGATGGAACTAAGAGGGTATTATGCTAAGCGAAATAAGTCAGTCAGAGAAAGACAATTATCATGTGATCTCACTGATATGTAGAATTTAAGAAACAAGGCAGAGGATCATAGGGGAAGAGAGGAAAAAATGAAACAAGACAAAACCAGAGAGGGAGACAAACCATAAAATACTCTTAATCTTAGGAAACAAACTGAGGGTTGCTGGATGGGAGAAGGGTGGGATGGCGTAACTGGGTGATGGACACTGGGGAGGGTATGTGTTGTAATGAGCACTGGGTATTATATAAGACTGATGAATCACAGTCCTGTACCCCTGAAACAAATAATAGATTACATATTAATTAATTGAATTTAAATTAAAATAAAAATAAATAAATAAATAAATAATAAAATATGGAGACCCACGCTATGAGTGCATGTTATTAAATGACATATCTGTGCAACTGACAATACTGTAATATATATTGTGAATATGCAACTATCCATTAGATAAAGAATCCATACGAGTGAAAATTTATTTTTTATTTTTACTTTTTTTATTAAAAGATTTTATTTATTTATTTGAGAGATTGAGAGAGAGAGCACAAGCAGGGGGAGAGACAGAGGGAGAGGGAGAAGCAGGCTCTCCACTGAGCAGGGAGCCTGATGCAGGGCTCAATCCTAGGCCCCCAGAATCATGACCTGAGCCGAAGGCAGATGCTTAACTGACTGCACCGCCCAGGCCCCCTGTGTTAAAATTTTTTAAAAGTTAAATAACAAGACAAAGAGTTTGTGCTTTAAATAAAAAATGATCACTAAAAAAAATTTTTTTTAATTAAAAAAACAATTACTAATACCATAAAAAAGAATAAAGCAACAATCATAAGGATATTCACTGGGCTTGTATAAAGAATGAAAGACATCAGCGAGACCCTTACCACAGAAATAAAAGAGTTAAAAAAGAATCCATCAGAAATGAAGAATGCAATAACTGAGATTGAAAACAGGTTTGAAGGGTGCCTGGGTGGCTCAGTTGGTTAAGCAACTGCCTTCGGCTCAGGTCATGATCCCAGGGTCCTGGGATTGAGTCCCACATCGGGCTCCCGGCTCAGCAGGAAGCCTGCTTCTCCCTCTCCCACTCCCCCTGCTTGTGTTCCTGCTCTCGCTGTCTCTGTCTCTGTCAAATAAAAATAAATAAAATCTTTAAAAAAAAAAATTAAAAAAAAAAAAGAAAACAGGTTTGATGCAATGAACAGTAAGCTGGAAGAAGCAGAGGAATGAATTAGTGATATAGAAGACAAAATAATGGAAAATAAGCTGAACAAAAGAGAGAAAAAAGAATTATGGAACATAAAAATAGACTTAGGTAACTCAGTGACTCCATCAAATGTTACAACATTTGTTTTAGGAGTCCCAGAAGAAGAAGAAGAGAGAAAAGGGGGCAGAAAATTTATGTGAGGAAATAATAGCTGAAAATTTCCCTTACCTGGAGAAGGAAACAGACATCCAAATCCAGGAGGCACAGAAAAGTCCCATCAAGATCAACAAAAGCAGGCCAATAAGATGTACTGTAATTAAATTTGCAAAATAGAGTGATAAGAAAAAATCTTTAAAACAGCAAGGCAAAAGAAGTCCTTAACATACAAGGGAAAACCCATAAGGCTAGCAGATTGAATCATGGCAAGCCAGAAGGAAGTGGCATGATAAATTCAACATGCTGAATGGGAAAAATCTGCAGCCAAGAATAGTCTGTCCAGCAAGGCTATCATTCAGAATAGAAGGAAAGATAAAGAGTTTCCCAAACAAGCAAAAACTAAAGAAGTTTGTGACCACTAAACCAGTCCTGCAAGAAATATTAAAGAGGATTCTTTGAGTGGAAAGAAAAGACCAAGAATGACAAAGCCAAGAAAGAACTAGAGGAAATCTCCAGAAACAACAGAACAAATAATAAAATAGCAATAAATACGTATCTATCGATAATTAAGCCCCAGAGTTGCTTGGGTGGATATGATGGGAGTGGGGGAGTAGGATAGGGAGTAGGAGACCTGGTTCAAAGGTATGATAGGTAAGGTATAACCAGAGATAAAAATCTTTAGAGAAATAGGCTCTCTAGAGAAATAATCTTTCTGGGAAAGGTGAGAGTTAGCCTTATTGGGGGAAAGTATACTGACTTTGTTAATTAAAAAACCATTCCAGGGGCGTCTGGGTGGCTCGGTCGGTTGAGCGTCTGCCTTCGGCTTGGGTCATGATCCCAGGGACCTGGGATCGAGCCCCAGGTCGGGTTCCTTGCTCCACGGGGAGCCTGCTTCTCCCTCTCCCTTTGCCTCTCCCCCTGCTTGTGCTCTCTCTTGCTATCTCTGTCACTGTCTGTCTCTCTTTGTCAAATAAATAAATAAAATCTTCAAAAAATTAAAAAATATATAAAAAACCATTCCAGGTAGAAAAAAAAATAAAGGGAATTATGGTGGTTCTGCTCATTGGACTATCCTCTGGTGAAGTAGAGGTAGAAGTATCTTACTTCATGCTCCTAGGTTGAAGTATTTTTTAGAGGCTAATTGATTTAATTACTGAATACTTCCATGCTACATAGCGATAGGACTTGCTCTCTCCTCTAAACATTCTGGCTTGCGTTATTTTTGACTTGCCCTTCACCTTGCCTTTATCTCTATGCCCTCTGTGTTTCAGGGAGCATTCAAATTCTGCCGATTGGATATTTACATCACAGATTACCACTTTCTGGACACAATGCTGATCTTCGTGCTATACGGCTGGTCTGCCATTCCCCTCATGTACCTGCTGAGCTTCTTGTTTACTAGAAGTACTTCTGCCTACATCAAACTTGTCCTATTCAACTACCTTTCAGGCATTTTCAGTCTCCTCATAGATGCCACGCTTCAATTCGGTAAGAGTAAGGGTTTCACAAAGTTTCTCTTTACTCAGAAGGCAGCAGCAACTAAGTAAGTAGGAATGGACTAACGACATTAGTAGACAACAAAGTTCTAGGTTTGGGGAAAATCCTGTACTTGATGTCAGTTCATAAAATTATTTTTGAGTGCCTATGATATTCTTGGTGCTGTGTTAGAGCTGGGATCCTCATGCTGAACTGATGGGGCTGGACGTGACCTACAAGTCCTTTGACAAGTTTCTTCTGTTCTATCCCCACCTCCGGTAACTCCATCACATGACTAAGGAATCTGTTTTGCAACAAATATGGGAAGTTTTAGGAACATCTGTCCTGAGACTCATTTGTCAGAGAGAGAGAATACAAAAAAGCAGCTTTCTTTTTAGAAGGGCCGGCCTCAGAAAGTTAGAATAAATTCTATCTCAACTATATGAGGCCATTATTATCTTTAAAAGCGTTCCCCCTTGATGTTATGGCAGTTTGTAGTGAGGTGAAGAGAGGGAAGAGTGGAGGAGAAAATTCAGTTCTTGGGAGAGGCTGACAGTTTTGTTCAAGGAAGGTTTTATGGTGTGGCTTTTCTTCCCTAATTCAATGAAAAGGCACAAGATCATGAGCACCCTAACAAGATTTTCCAGGAAGAAAATCTCTATATGCATATGACATACATATAATTATTTAAGCCAGTTTTCCTCCCTTCCAGGACTGGTTTCTACAGTATTCTTGAATTTGTATTTCCTCATTTTCCTTCTTTGATTTTGAGATTTGGGACGATCATCACTGGAATGGCCACTGTTGTAAATGGAGTTGTTGATTCACCCTCTAATATGCATTTCAGTTGGCCTCAGCCCTTTCCCACATCTTCCTTTTCTGTTGTTGCTCCACAAACACTGGCTCCTGCCTTGTTCCCTTTGCCCTTCCCTGGTCACAAAAGAATAGTTTGTAATTTCCTTTGAGTATTTCCCATGTGTAAGACTTAAGCTTATGCATAGCAGGTGAAAAAACTTGTTAACAGGTATGTCTTAGCACTCATTCTCACAAAGGGATACCCAAATTATGGAAAGCAAATGTTTGTACATTTTTGCACACTTGTCCAAAGAGTACTACTTTGTGATGTGAGGAAGACTCACCTGAAAGCATTTGAGTCTGTGGCCCTAAGCTAAAAGGAAATGATCATTTAAGGGACTAGAGAGAAATAGTTGTTTCAGAGTAAGAATAGGAATAAATTACTGTTTTAGAAAGTTTTTGAAAGACTTTTTTAGGAGGACTGTGTTGCAAAGAGTAATGCAGAATAGGATGAGAACAAAAAGGAAGCCAGTAGATTTGGCAATTAGAAAGTCAAAGGAGACTTCCACTTTTGAGCAGCAGAACAAACACTATGATACTGTGCCAAAAATAATGAACTGAGGAGAAAGTACAGAATTGGCAGAGGCCAACAATAAAATGAAAGCAAGTGTCCTTTAAGATAAGCAAGCATCAAAGGTAGCTTTGATTGAGGTTACTGAGAGCATCTTTTGACCTTAATTTTCCATTTTGTAAGTTGTGAGGAACATAGAGGTCAAAACAAAAAGCATAAAGGTACAACAAAGGTTTAATATCTTTCTCTTTAAAATTAGAAGTTCAAAGGGTTACGTCTTCATTATAAGGGTGAACAAAACTAAGGCCGCAATAGGACACAGAAAGGAAATTTGTAAGGGTTGATTTGGCACTGAAATGAGGAACAATAATTTCCCTTTGGAATTTGTAAACACATGTAACTATTCATACTGGCTTGTGTCCTGACATCATAGAACCTATGTAAGCTAAAAAACAACCTGATAATTTATTTTAAATAATCTCAGTTGGTTGTGCTCTCAGGTGAGTGGCAAAGGGATACATAATTCCTCTACTTCAAACTATTCCCATAGTTAAATTTGCTAGAGAACTTTGAAATCAAAAGAAGAAAGAAAGAAAAAAGAGGAAAAAAACAAGGTCTTAAGAGCCAGTGCTAGCAGAAACCACAAATTGTAGAATCAGAATCAGACCTGCAAAATTAAGATACGGGGATTTTTAGAATGATATAAAACATGTATGTTTAAAATATTTAAATTGTAACAGAGTCTTAGGAATATGAGCAAATAATAGAATATAAATAATAGAACATGTATCCATGTATGTTATATATATGTGCATACAATATAAATATATATGTTTAAATTATTAATATGTATATTGTGCAATTAATATGCATAAATATATATGTTTAATATATTTAAATTGCAATAGAGTGTCTCGGGAATATAAGCAAATAATGGAATATATATAATAGAATATATAATAAATAATAGAACATATATACATATATATGCATATGCTACATATGTACATGTATGTATATATATATGCATAATATATATATAGACGGAGAGAGAACAAGTAAATTTGAAAAAGATCCAAATAGAATCCTGAGAAATGTTAAGATTTAGTAATAATTTAAATTAAGAACTCAATATACGTAGAAGTATCACCGTATAGATGGGCATTGTTTTTAATCCATTCCATCACCCTATGTTTTTTGATTGGAGCACTTGGCCCATTTACATTCAAAGTAATTATTGAAAGATATGTATGTATTGCCATTTTATTACTTGCTTTATTGTTGTTTCTGAAGTTTTTTCTGACCTTGTCTTTCATGTTTTGCTGATTTTCTTTAGTGATATATTTAGAGTTCTTTCTCTTCATTCTTTACATATTTATTAGTGGTTTTCAATTTGTGGTTACCATTAGGTTTGTATATAACCTGTCCTGCATATAGCGATCTATATTAAGTTGATGGTCATTTAAGTTTGAACTCATTCTTTTCTCCCCTCCTCCCCACATTTTAGGTATATATTATTATATCTTCTATCCTTTTTTTTGAACTTAAATGCAATTTAAAATTTAGCTCCACAGCCACATTAGCCACATTTCAAGTGCTCAGTAGTCTGATGTGTGTACTGGTGTGGCTATAGGGCTATTCCGTATTCATAAAAAGATAGTGCTGGTGTATATTGTGCCATCTTTGGCATCTGTTCATTTGGCCAATAGCCCAAATTTTTCAATCTGGATCAATTACTTGTCTCTTTATCAGTTTAAAATCTACACTGGACAGAATCACCATGGCTTGGACACTTGAAGTTTCACTTCTTGACCATCTCTCTTTGCCCAAAGTGTCTTACAGGAAATTTCTGTTTAGACTAGCCTTTTATCTTCTTTCTAAAAAACTGAATTCATGATCAGAATTCCATAATGTCAATTTCATAAATTAAGCATGTTCATATCTCCAGGAATTTAGTCTCTAATAACCGTTCATATTAAATGCGTTCTTGAGAGAGAGAGTAGTTATCTATCAGCTGGTTCCCTTGAAGATTTTTCTACTCTCAAACATGTCATAATTTCCCTATCTGTTCCCTACTGTTGAATTCTAGGCTGTATCTCCAACCTCTACTTTACTCCCTTACTTGACCAATTAAGATTAGAAATATAAGAAATAGTGGTGGTTTCCTATCCATATCAGGTGCCAGGAAGTCTTATCCCATGGACACCCACTTCACCAAAGAGACTTTTCAGAACTCTGCAATTATCAACACAAAGCGTGTCACTGGATGTCAATTGGAACAAACTTATTGGGAAATAATTAGTGTTCTTCAAATATAATAATTTTAATTATTATTTTTAATAATTCTCTGAGCTTGGTCTGGCCATCCTTGGGGGATTTGTTGTCCTGGGGATAGTTCATTTCCTATAATGAAATCTAATCTTATCATCTTTTTTAGAGGTTCAACATAAGATGTCAAAATCCACCAGAGCCTTCATACTTAATTCATTACTGTTCTTTCCCAATTACAACTTTGCGAAGTGTATCAGTGACTATTTTACTTTCTACCAGATAAAGAAATGGTGCTCTGGAAATAAGCCTCCTATCTACCTAAACTGTAGTAAAGAAAGTAAGTATTATTAACCTTAAACATAAAACTGCCAGTAATTTTTCCAGCAAAAATGGATTAATTGGAGAATGACAGAGAATTGCAATGCAGAACAAGCAAGTTACAGCAAACCATAGGCAAATCTCACAAACATTATTTTAGAGAGGAACATTATTTAGGAGGAGGGAGGAAGATGAGAGGGACTGTTTGAACAAAACTCCATTAGAGAGAAGCAAAAGTTCAGGGTGATGACTGTTTCTCATTGGCTGAGTTGCAGGGGTAGTCAATTTCTTATAGGAGACGCAATGTACATTTTTGTTGTTGTTGTTGGGGCCTCTAATCATGATTCTTTCCTGTTGAGGATTCTTTTTTTGGATCTATGATTGACAATTCTTCTTGTCATTAACAACTGGTAGGGTGTGAGAGTTCCCCCTTCTGGCCTCCTAACTCCACTTTAGTGAGGCTTCCCTTTATTAATTTTCCCAGGATTCTTGGGGTCCCTAAGCCTAAGAAATTAGTTTCAGGCTTAGCCCATGAGACACGTGGGGAATCAGCCCTTATTTCAAAAGAGAGAGTCAGGACACATGTTCAGTACATACATCATTTTGTAAGACTGGGGGAAAACCTTTGTAAATATAATAAAACCTCAAAAGCAAAGCCAAGGTAACTTTAAAGTAGTCATCAGATATAAAAATAAGGGCTACTAATAATCAACCACCTAGTAACCACTTACATTATTTTAAATTTTCACAACCTCAAGTTCTCAGTTTTTATACTCATTTCAAGGAAGAGGACTGTGTGCCCTATGCCACACAGCTTTTATGGTCCAGAACTGGGATTCACAGCTTATGTTCCCTCGTTGCATAATGCATTTCATCTTTGGAAAAGAACCTCCAGGGGAAGAATTTGTATGATATTTAGTTTTGTTATCTCCCACCACCTTCACCACTCATAATCACCCAAACTCACCTGCCCACAACCTTTTTGAAGGAATGGGTGAAATCCATTCTCCAGCATTTAATATAGTATCTGCATATAGAGGAACTCAACTGTTTTGTGCATTTTGTTTTGTTTTGTTTTGTTTTGTTTTAGATAATTAAATAACGGTCAGGATATGGTGATTTGGGTGGTAAAGAGCCGTACAATAGAGAAAAGAGCCAGAAAGGAAAGTAAGAGAAAGTCACACAGTACTGCAGTTTTGTTGAAAAGGGTAAACGTTCATTTTAACTTTAGAAATCCTCATGGTGACACTGTATCATTTATTAGGTAATTTTGAAAATATCTTACTTTGGTGAGAGTGGGCAGAGTGAGAAGGAATACTTAGTAAGCCAGATCTTACCTAGAACTGTAGTCGATGACCTCAGAGGGAAGCTCAGTGTTCAGAACTATAAACTGTATGACAGTAAATTTTAGGGGATGAGCTGAGATAGAAAAAAATGGAAGAGAAACATTTCAGGTAAAATATAGTGACATGGAAAATCAGATATTATCGAGTCTCCATAGAAACAGGGAATATTTTGTACGGCAATGTAGAAGCGTTCCAGTTTCTCTATATCTTCTCCAACAATTGTTATTTTCCATTTTTTTAAATTATATAGCCTTTCTAGTAGGTATGGAGTTGTATCACATTATTGTTTCAATTTGCATTTCTCTAACCTTACCAGTGATGTTGAGCATCTTTTCATGTACCTGCTGTCCATTTGTATATCTTCATAGAAATGTCTCTTCAAGTTCTTTGCCCATTTGAAAGTGGGTTATTTGTCCTTATGTGTTCTGGAAAGTAGACCCTTCTTTGGTATATGGCTTCTAAACATTTTCTCCCATTTTGAGGGCTGTCTTCACTTTCTTACTAGTGTCCTTTGATACATGGTAGTGTTTCATTTTGATGAAGTCCAGTTTATCCATTGTTTCTTTGGTTGTTTGTACACTTTATGTGTCAAAGAAATCATTGTCTAATCAAAAGTCACAGAGACTTACTCAATGTATTCTCCTAAGAGGTTTATATTTTTAGCTGTTATATTCAGATTGTTGATCCTTTTGTAGTTGATTTCTATATATGGTATGAGACAGGGGTCCAGCACCATTTGTTTAAAAGACTATTCATTTCCCCATTTAATTAACTTGGTACTCTTGTTGAAACCAGTTGACCTCAGAAATACGGTTTTATTTCTGAACTCTCAATTATAGTTCATTGATCTGTATGTCTGTCCTTGTTTCAGTATCACCCCCATCTTGATTAATTTAGCTTTGTAGTACATTTTGATATTGGAATTTGGCTATGTCTTGACATTTATTTTGCAATTCTTAATACATTTAAGAATTACCTTTTTGGGGGATGCCTGGGTGGCTCAGTTGATTAAGTATCTGCCTTCAACTCAGGTCATGATCCCAGGGTTCTGGGATCGAGTTCCGCATTGGGCTCCCTGCTCAGAGGGGAGCCTGCTTCTCCCTCTGTCTGCCACTCCCCCTGCTTGTGCTCTCTCTCTCTGTCTCTCTCTCTCTGGCAAATGAATAAATAAAATCTTAAAAATTAAAAAAATAAATTAAAAAAATTTTTTAAAGAATTACCTTTTTTAACACACATAAGAAAACAAACCTAGTAGGAGTTTCATTGACATTGCTTTAATTCTGTAGAAAATTTTTGAAAGATTTATTATTTTTACAATTTTGAGTTTACAGTCCATGGACTTGGTACATTCCTTTGCTTATTTAGTTGTAGCCATCCATCTATTTACTTTGGTCTTCTTCATTTTTATTTAATACTAATTAATTGTTATTGCTTTAGAGGTATTATAGATAGGTAGTTAGCTTTATTCCTACGTATCTTTTGATGTTCTTATAAATAGTATCACTTTTTGAAGTGTCATTTTTATTGTTTCTTGCTGATAGAAATAAAATTGAAAGAGCTCATTTTTGTATATTGAACTTGCTAAATTATTTTATTAACTTTAATAATTTATGAGTAGATATTTTTTATTTTCAATCGGTACATTCAAAGTACATTCAAAGCACCTGCTAATAAGGACACTACTTTTACTGCTTTGTTAAGGACATATAGTTTGAACTTAATCAAAGTGGTAATAGCAGACATCTAGTTTCATTCCAGTTTCAGAGAGAACATCTTCACTGACACTATGTGCCCTATTTCACACAGCTTTTATGAGCCAGAATTGAGATTCAAAGGGATCCTAGTTTCCTGATTTTTTTTTTATAAAGATTTTTTTTTTTAAAGATTTGATTTATTTGATAGAGAGAGACACAGAGAGAGCAGGAACACAAGCAAAGGGAGTGGGAGAGGGAGAAGCAGGCTTCCCGCTGAGCAGGGAGCCCGATGTGGGGCTCGATCCCAGGACCCCGGGATCATGACCTGAGCCGAAGGCAGACGCCCAACGACTGAGCCACCCAGGTGCCCCCTAGTTTCCTGATTAAGGAAGTTGATTCCCCCCTATTCTGTGTTTAGTAAACTTTTTTTTTTAATCATGAATAACTGTTCAGTTTTACTTAAGCTTCTGTTGAGATGCGCAAATGATTTTTCTTCTTTGTTTTACTGAATTACATATTCTGTCAAATTACATAAGCTGACTTTGTATAAAAAATTAAATAATAAACTGAATAATTGTACATGGAGATTATTGATCATGTTTCCTTAATAGAGGTAGAATTATTTAGGGAGAGAAATTAACAGAGTTTTTGTAGAATTGTTTCATTCTACCTAAATTTTCAAAATCATTGGCATAAATTTATTTATAATATCTCCTGATACTGTTAACATCTGTGAATTCCATAGAACTTCTCATTTTCATTTATGATATTCTGAATTTTTTCCACTTATATTTTTTCTTGATAAATCTTACCAAAGTTTATCAATTATATTAGTCTTTTCAAAAAACAAGCTTTCACATTTATTGATTGTTCCTATTGCATGTTTGTTTTTTAAATTATTAGTTTATATTCCTTATTATTTTCTTCCACATTTTCCTTTTTGGAGGATTAATTTTCTAGCATCATAAGGTGGCTTCTTAAATCGTTTATTGTCAGCCTGTCTTCTTTTCATGATTAGGATGGATCTCAGTGGGGTTTGGAAAGTTTGTATTTTTCTTGCTTAGATTCTCTGAATTCTTGCATCTTTGAGTTGATCTCTCATTACTTTTGTAAAATTATCATCTTGGGAAGGCGCCACTTCCCAGAAGAACAACTTAAAAGACAGAATTATCCCTTGGAAGCTTAATGATGTGTAAAAAGAAGGAAAATATAGCAATAATGGATGGTACTACCAAAACAAAAGGTTATCAGGGAATCAGAAAACTGTATCCACATTACCACCATACCACCATTACCACCAGCAGAAGGACATTTACTTTTTTTAAGATTTTATTTATTTATTTGTGTGAGAGAGCACGCCCGAGCAGCACCCCTCCCCCCCCCCCCCCCCCCCCCCCCCCCAGGCAAAGGGAGAAGCAGGCTCCCTGCTCAACAGGGAGCCCAATGCCAAACTCTGGGATCATGACCTCAGCCAAAGGCAGATGCTTAATCAACTGAGCCACCCAGGCATCCCAGAAAGACATTTATTAAAGAAATTCTATTTCACTTGGCCAACAGAAATTCTTTCATAAGCTAAGCAACCAAGTAATTAGCCGAAACTTTTCATTGCCACTCCATAAAATTATTGTTTTGATGGTTCATGAAAATTCACAATTCACAACAGAGATAGCCAACATTCATACAAAGTTAGTATGGCAAGAAGACAAAAATAAAAATAACACATACAAGAAAATAATCTTTTAAAAATCACAGAGTTAACTTAATTAGAAATAGACATACAGTGGGCAGCATGTGGGGAGCAAATATGGCTAAACATTAACATAGTTGATACTAGGTGTAGGAGATGGTCTCTTTATTTTACTATTTACTATTTTATTATTTTATTTTTATTTATTTTATTATTTATTTATTATTTATTATTTCAATTTTACTTTATATTTGAAAAAATTTTAAATGATAACATGGAGGGAAACAAGCTCCTGTAGACTATATAAAGCATGATACTATTTCTATAACATTCAAATTTAAAAATTAAACAAAATATTATTTACTTATACATAACACATATGTATTTCATATATATATTTACATTTATATGGTCCACTTGTAATTAAAATGGGAATGCAGAATACATTTCATCATAGCAGTTACCTCTGGAGGGTGGAGAAGTGAAGGAGCATATAAGTATTGTATTTTAAAATTATTTGTAAACTCTTAATTTGGAGCCTAGGTGATAGATTCCATTATAATACTATGCTTTAAATCTATACATATGCAGCATATATTCTGTATGAGTCAAATATTTTAAAAATATAATATAATTCTAAAATATGAGGAATGGAAAAGTTGAAATAATACTAGATTTGATGGTCTACCCAGGAATCTCAAAGGATCCTCTGATAAATTATTAAACTTTATATTATTAAACTTTAGAAGAATATATTGTGGTTGATTAATGCAAAATAAATGCAAACAAAACATTCACTTGCATTTCTGTACATAAACTGCAAACACTTGTAAAATATGATTCTTAAAAATGACAAAGTCCAATGGCATAGCTGGAACAATTTCAGCAACAAAATAAGGTAATGTTGGATTTGTAACTGAAAGTATAAATTGATCATATGAATCTATTTGGATATAAATAAATGACCAAATAAAAAAATGATGGATAGGAGAAAAATCTCCAATAGAGTTCCAATCAATGTATGTAACTATTCCAACCTCAAGGAGGTAGAGGGTAACTTCACTCTCCTTATATGTGGGATGTACATTTTGACTTCCTTCCAGAGAATATTACAGAGTATGGACAGAGAGGGAAGGGAGTAACTTTACAGCAGAGACACCTGACAAACACAATCTCAACCAAGTGATCGAGGTCACTCTGGTAGTATGTGCCTTTTGTTGTTGTTGCAATAAAAATGTCACTTTATCTCTGTGATCTTCCTCCCAAAACCCCATAATCCCATCCTAATCATAAAGAAGAAAAAAAAGAAAAAATCAGATAGATCCCTGCTGAGGGAAGTCCTACAAAATACCTGACCAGTACTCCTCAAAACTGTCAATGTCATAAAAAATAAGGAAAATCTGAAGAATTGTCACAGCTAAGAGGAACTTCAGGAAACACAACTACAAAATGTAATATAGGATTCTGGACTGGTTCACAGAACAAAAAAGAAAGAAAGGAAGGAAGGAGGAAGGAAGGAAGGAAGGAAGGAAGAAAAACTACATTAAAAAAAAAGGAAACCTGAATAAATCAGGAACTTTAAAAATAAATAATAAATAAATAAATCAGGAACTTTAGTTAAGGATATTTGATATTTGTTAGTGATAATATTTATTCATTATTGTAACATGTACCATACTAATGTATGTTGTTAATAATTAGGGAAAGCATGTGCAGAGTATATGGAATTCTCCATACTGTCTTTGTAATTTTTCTGTAAATCTGAAACCATTCTAAAAGATAAACTTTTTTTAAAAGGAAGGAGAGTATATAATTTTCTTATAAGAGAAATTCTATACTTTTTATTCAACTTTCTTCTCAAGAAAGCTCAAGAAGTATCACTAATGGTCATTTTTACCTTTTTAAAGGAAAGTGTTATTTTTTTAAGAGTATTTGCACTTTAATTTCTTCTAATTATCAATTTAAGATTTCACACTTCTGAAAGGATTTGGGGCATATTTTTCATGGCATGCAATAATTAATAGGCATATCAGTAAATATATTAATATTCATATGCTTACTTGATTAGTGTATATTATATTCATGAAATTAGTCTTCAAAATTCATTGTCGAAAAGATATTTGTGTAGCGGGATAATCACTTTTCACATTCCAAATAGTTTACCTGTCTCAATTTAGCCTAATACTTCATTTCATCCTATATTTCTTATTTATTGTTTTCTTAGTCCTTATTCATGGTGTCAGTGTTCTCTATTAAGATCTCTCTCTATCTCCCTCCCTCTCTCTCTCTCTCTCTCTCTCTCTCATTCTCAGGTACCGCAAAGAATGTTTATTCTTTGGACGAGAAAATGATTGGAAAGTACATGATTATAATGAGTATCACAGGCTTTATTTGCCTTCTCTTCATTTTCTTTTTGGACACTACTTTGTGGAAGCTAAGAACATTTTTCAATCAATATATTTACTTTGGTATCTATAAGACATTCAAGAAGGTGAGTAATTAAGCATGAGCCTTAACTCCAAGCAAAATCTTAAAAAAAGGGGGGAGGGGTGGCTCAGTTGGTTAAGCCTCTGCCTTGGCTTAGGTCATGATCTCAGAGTCCTGGGATCAAGCCCCTTATCGGGCTCCCTGCTCAGTAGGGAGCCTGCTTCTCCCTCTCCCACTCCCCCTGCTTGTGTTCCCTCTCTCGCTGTCTCTCTCTCTCTCTCTGTCAAATAAATAAATCTAAAAAAATCTTATTTCTCCCTCTCCCTCTCCCTCTCCCTCTCGCTCTGCCTGTCCCTGGCTTGTGCTCGCGCTCTCTCTTGCTCACGGTCTCTCAAATAAATAAATAAAATCTTAAGGAACAAAAAAAGTATAACTCCAAGCAAATGGAACATTAGGCCTAAAAATCATGTATCTATACATGACTATCTCAGTTACTGGTAAAAGAAAAATCTGTGTTCACAGAAATATATTTTCTTTTTTTAAATAAAGGTTATTTATTTTAGGGAGGGAGAGAGAGTGAGCTGGGGGGATGGGGGCAGAGAGAGAGAATCCTGAAGCACAGTCCCTGCTGAGCGCAGAGCACAAGCCCAACAAGGGTCTGGCTCCATCTCAGGAGTCTGAGATCATGACCTGAGCTGAAACCAAGAGTGGCTGCTTAACTGAGCCACCCAGGTGCCCCAGAAATGTATTTTCTTAAATAAAATCTATTGAGGTAATTTACCTACAAAAAACTATATTTGTTTTTATTGATTACTTCGAAGAACCAAACTTTGTGTTTACTAATTTCCTTTATTGTTGACTGTTTCCTTTTTCACTGATATTTTTGGTCTTTAAAATTTTTTCTTCCTGCTGCTTGCTTTTGGGTTACTTCCCTCCTAGCTTCTTTATGGAAAGATTGAAACTACAGGTTTTAGGGCTTTCTTCTGTAATAATATAAACATTTAAAGCAAAACAGTCCTCTAGCTGTACCCTGAAAAAATTTGATTTCTTCTATTTTCAGTATCATTCAAATGTTTAAGTATTTTTTAAATTTCCTGTATGATTTCTTCTTTTGATGTATGGATTAATTAAAGGTCTGTAAATAAATTTAAAAATATTTGGGAAGTTTCTAGATATATTAATTGTTACTGATTTCTACTTTAATTCCTTTGTGGTCAAAAAATATACTCTATGGTCAATCCTTTTAAATTAATTGATAATTGCTGTATGGCTCAGCATATGATCTATCTTGGTGATATGCCATGTGCATGTGAAATAAATGTGTATTTTGTATCTGTTAGTTGTAATGTTCTACAAATATCAGTTAGGTTATGATGGTTGATAGGATTGCTTACATCACCTAATCTCTAACTGATATTTTTGTTAGATTTATCTTTCAATTGCTGAAAAAATAGTGTAAAATCTCCAATCCTAGTTATTTCTCCCTTTAATTTTGTCATTTTTAAAACTATATTTTGAATCATTAAGCCAATAAACATTTACTATTATATGTTTTTCTGATTAATTGAATTATAGAGTGTCCCTGGTAATGACATATATCTCTGGTAATATTCTTTGTCTTAAAGTCTATTTCCTGTGACATTAATGTGGCACCTTCACTCTTGTACATGGTTTCTCATGGTATGCCATTTTATATACATTTATTTTCAAACTTCCGTCTTTACATTTAAAGTGGCTCCCTGTAAACAGCATGAAATTGGGTCCTGACTTTGTATCCATTCTGATAATCTCTGACTTTTCAATTTGAGCATTTAGTCCTTCATTGATAAATTTGTATTTCCATCTCCCACGTATATTATTTATCTTCTGTTTGTCCTTTTAGTTTTTTGTTTCACTCTTTTCACATTTCTGCCTGAACTTGGGTTAATTGAACATATTGGAATTCCATTTTAATTTTTCACTTCACTCTAGCAATACTTCTATATTTATCTTTAGTTGTCAATGCGGGGTTTACAAAATATATAGTTAATTTTTCATAGTCTCTTTATAGTTAATATTGTAAAATGTAGTAAATGTGAAACTGTAAACGTCCATTTCTATCCCTCATTGCTTTTAATGCTGTAGTTGGCGTATGTCTTACATCTATATATGACATTATGTTATTAACCATGAAAAATAATATATTTTGCTTTAATACACTATGTACTTCAAAGTAACCAACAGGAAAATCATTTTGTATTTACCTAGATATTTAGCATCTCTGGTGCTATTCATTCTTTCCTGAATATATGAGTTTCGTACTGCTGTGGTTTTCCTTTAGACTGAAAACTTACTTAAGGACTTACTTTAGTTAACAATTAGAGAAGAACTATGTTAGTCTTCTTTTATCTGAGAATATCTTTATTTACCTTCATTCTTGGAGTGTATTTTTGCTTTCTTTAGAAGCCTAGGTTGATAGTTGGGTTTTTTCTTGGCACTCTACGATGTCATTTCACTATCTTCTGGCTTCTTTTAATTCATATGAGAAGATACCAAATTGTTTTCTCTTGTATGTAATGCATTGCTTTTCTTTGGCTGTTTTTGAGTTTATTGTTATCTTTGGTTTCCATCAGTTTGACTCTGATGTACCAAGGCATGATGCCAGCTTGGCTAAGCCAGAACCTTATTTGCCAGAATCTTCTTCCCTGTATTATTCCGATTTAGAGTTGGTAAGGAAAGAAGTGCACATGAGATTTGGAAGGCAGAACTGAAGCAGACTTATTAGCCTCAGTCTTATAGCAGTGCATCGCTCTCCTTGTCCACTCCAAACTGTACTAGCAGCTGTGCATAATGCCACTAAAAAGAGTATCATCCAACATAAATCAAGCCACAGTTGTTTACTTAGGATAGATCAGAGAATGGCATTGTCATTTCCCATAATTTTATTCTTTTTTTAATACTTGTTCATTATATTGCTGTGTTTGATAAAGTAATGAATATCTAACAGTTCATTTTACTGTATTTTTCCTGTACCTATGTTTATATCTTACTTGTTTTTTACTAAGTTTTTAATTTTAATTCCAGTATAGTTAACATATGGTGTTATGTTAGTTTTCGGTATACAATATAGTGATTCAAAAATTCTATGCCTTACTGAGTGCTCATCATGATAAGTGTACTCTTAATCCTCTACACCTACTTCACTTATCCCCCTATCCACCTCCTTTCTGGTAACCACCAGTTTGTTCTCTATAGTTAAGAGTCAGCTGCTTGGTTTGTCTCTTTCTCTTTTTTTCTTTGTCTTGTTTCTTAAATTCCACATATGAGTGAAATCATATGGTATTTATCTTTCTCTGACTTATTATACCTAGCATTATTCTCTCTAGCTCCATCCCTATTGTTGCAAATGGCAAGATTCCATTTTTATGACTGAGTAATATTCCACTATATATATATATATATATATATATATATATATGTATCACTCTTCTTTATCCATTCAGTGGACATTTGGACTATTTCTATAATTTGGCTATTGTAAATAATGCTACAATAAACACAGTGGTGCATGTGTCCCTTTGAACCAATGTTTTTGTATTCTTTGGGCAAATAGCCAAAGTGCAATTGCTATTTTTAGCATTTTGAGGAACCTCCATACTGTTTTCCACAGTGGCTGTGCCAGTTTCCATTCCCACCATATAGTGGTGCTTTTTCTCCACATGCTAGCCAACAGCTGTTGTTTCTTGTGCTGTTGATTTTAGCCATTCTGACAGGTATGGGGTGATATCTCATTGTGGTTTTGATTTGCATTTCCCTGATGATGAGTGATGTTAAGCATCTCTTCATGTGTCTGTTAGCCATCTGGATGTCTTCTTCAGAAAAATGTCTGTTCCGTGTCTTCTGCCCATTTTGTAATCGGATTATCTGTTTTTTGGGTGTTGAGTTGTGTAAGTTCTTTACATATTTTGGATACTAACCCTTTATTGTATATGTCATTTGCAAAGATCTTCTCCCATTCAGTAGGTTGTCTTTTAGTTTTGATTGTTTCCTTCACTATGCAGAAGCTTTTTATTTTGATGTAGTCCCAATAGTTTATTTTTGCTTTTGTTTCTCTTGCCTCAGAAAACGTATCTCAAGAAAAGTTGCTATGGCTGATATCAAAGAGGTCACTACTGTGTTCTCTTTTAGAATTTTAATGGTTTCAGGTCTCACATTTAGGTCTTTAACCCATTTCAAATTTATTTTTGTGTGTACAGTGAAAGAAAGTGGCCCAGTTTCTTTCTTTTGCGTATTGCTTTCCAGTTTTTCCAACACCATTTGTTGAAGAGACTGTCCTTTTCCCATTCGATATTCTTTCCTGCTTTGTCAAAGATTAATTGACCATATAACTGTGGGTTGATTTTGTATCCTGCAACTTTATTAACTCATGTATCAGTTCTAGCAGTTTTTTGGTGGAGTCTTTCGGGTTTTCTATGTAGTATCATGTCATCTGCAAATAGTGAAAGTTTCTTCCTAACCAATTTGAATGCCTTTTATTGATTCTTGTTGTCTGATTGCTGTAGCTAGGACTTCCAGCACTATGTTGAATAAAAGTGGTGAGAGTGGACATCCTTGCCTGTAGTTGTCTTTTTTTAGTGGCATCTTTATCTGGTTTTGGTATCAGGATAATGCTGGTCTCATAAAATGAACTTGGAACTTTTTCTTCTTTTTCTATTTTCTGGAAAAGTTTGAGAAGAATAGGTATTAATTCTTCTTAAATGTTTGGTAGAGGGGCACCTGGGTGGCTTGGTCATTAAGCATCTGCCTTTGGCTCAGGTCATGATCCCAGGGTCCTGGGATCGAGCCCCACATCGGGCTCCCTGCTCGGCGGGAAGCCTGTTTCTCCCTCTCCCACTCCCCCTGCTTGTGTTCCCTCTCTTACTGTGTCTCTCTCTGTCAAATAAATAAATAAAATCTTTAAAAAAAAAAAAATCTCGTGCTAGCCTTGTGGGTTTTCCCTTGCAAGTTACGGTTTCCTTTTGTCTTCCTGATTTTACATTTTTTTGTTTTCACTATATTTTGCCAATCTAAGTATAGTATGTCTTGCTATGGGTCTGCTTCTCTGTGCCTCCTGCATCTGGATATCTTTTTCCTTCCTCAGATAGGGATATTTTTAACTATTATTTCTTCACATAAATTTTCTGCCCCCTTTTCTATCTTTTTCTTCTGGAACTACTATAATATGAATGTTATTACATTTGATGGAGTCACTGAGTTCCCTAAGTCTGTTCTTATTTTGCATTATTCTTTTATCTCTCTTTTGTTCAGTTTGATTACTTTCCATTACTCTGTCTTCTAGGTCATTAATTCGTTCCTCTGCTTCTTCCATCCTGCCTTTCATTCCATCAAGCATGCTTCTCATTTTGTTTATTGAGCCCTTTATCTATGCTATGTTATTTCTTATCTCTATGATAAGGGTCTCACTCATATCTTTCACTCTTTTCTTAAGTCCAGTGAGTATCCTTATGATCACTGCTTTAAATTCTGTATTAGGCATGTTACTTATATCTGTTTCTTTTAGATCTCAGGCCATGGCCTTGTCCCGTTCTTTCATTGGGGATAAATTTCTCAGCCAGCTCTTTCTTCTGTTCTTAAAAGTAGTGACTTTATGAAGAAGAGGTCCTGTACTGCCCTGCAGTGCAATGTCCCCTGCTCAGCAGAACCTGACACTTTAGGAGAGTATCCTTTGTGTTGCTTTTACCCTGCTGTTGTCTCTGAGTCACTTATCATTTCAGTGCAGTCATCTGCACTCACTGCCTGTTGTGGGCTGTGCTCACTCTCTGTGGTATTAGTGGGATCCAGGCAGGCCAGCTTTTTTTTTTTTTTTTAAGATTTTATTTATTTATTTGAGAGAGAGAGAATGAGAGAGAGCACATGAGAGGGGGGAGGGTCAGAGGGAGAAGCAGACTTCCTGCCGAGCAGGGAGCCCGATGCAGGACTCTATCCAGGGACTCCAGGATCATGACCTGAGCCGAAGGCAGTCGCTTAACCAACTGAGCCACCCAGGCGCCCAAGGCAGGCCAGCTTTGAGGGGGCATGCCTGCCAGGGAATGTGGGAGTGAGGCAGGGGTGTGAGCAAAATTTGAGCTGGGCTACTAGTCCTATACCAGATCCCCTAAAGCACTGTGACAGCTGAGGGCTCTAGACCATGGCAGCTGGTGGGGGAGGCTGAGCCAGCAATGGCTGGACACAGTTGGGGCTAGTGCATGAAGGTGGCTCAGGGAGTATAGCTCAGTGCCAAGTTGGATGTGCACAGTGCAGTGCCACACTTGTGCACCAGGCAGCTGTGTAGGGGCACACGTGTTAACAAAATTTGCCCTGAGCCCAGAGCCAAGGCTAGCAGACTCCGAGTCGGTGAGTCCTCAGGAGAACTCATGGGCTTAGTGCAGTGCCAGCCCATTAGGTAGCAAATGTCTGTTCAGCACCACCTCCTGCAAATAGCTTTGTGTTTATGCTGGGGGCTGGGGGAGGAAAATGGAATGTGCCAGCTCCCTTGTTTTCGTAGAAGTCCTCCAACACACTCTGAAATCAGTATGCATAGATCTGTCTCTTTTAAAAACTCATGGAATGCAGCCCCTCTGGTTTTTAAAGCCAAATATTATGGGGATTAGTCTTCCTTGTTTAAGCTCCCTGGTGCAAGGGCCTCTTTCATTGCTCATGCATAGCTCCCTCCCTCCTATGGGCAGCCTCCCTCTACCTTTCTGACCTTTGTAACCTTTCAGATGCAGCTTCTTCTCTACATTTAGCTGTGGAGTTTGTTCTGCCAATCTTCAGATTGCTCTCCTGTTTATTTACTTGGATGTGGATGATACCTAGTTATAAACATGGGATGGGGAGAGCTCAGGCTCCTCCTACTCCACCATCTTCCCAAGCTCTGTCCTATACCACTTCTTTATCCATTAATCATCTATTAATGGACACTTGGGCTGCTTCCATAATTTGGCTATTGTAATAAAGCTGCTATAAACATAGGGATGCATGTATGCCTTTGAATTAGTGTTTTTGCATTTTGGGGTTATATACCAGTAGTGAAATTGCTGGATATAATGTAGTTCTATTTTTAACTTTTTGAGGAACCTCCATACTGATTTCCAGAGTGGCTACACCAGTTTCCATTCCCACCAACAGTGCACCAGGATTCCTTTTTCTCCACATCCTCACCAACACTCATTGTTTCTTGTGTTGTTGATTTTAGCCATCCTGACAGGTGTGAGGTGGTATCTCATTGTAGTTTTGATTTGCATTTCCCTGATGATGAGTGATGTTGAGCATCTTTTCATGTGTCAGTTGGCCATCTGGATGTCTTCTTTCAAAAAATGTCTGTTCATGTCTTCTGCTCATTTTGTAATTGGATTATTTGTTTTTTGGGTGTTGAGTTGTGTAAGTTCTTTATATATTTTGGATGCTAACCCTTTATTGAATATGTCATTTGCAAATATCTTCTCCCATTTCATAGGTTGCCTTTTAGTTTTGTTGATTGTTTCCTTCACTGTACAGAAGCTTTTTGTTTTGATTTAGTCCCAAGAGTTAAACATTTTTACTTTTATTTCTCTTGTCTCAGGAGACATATCTAGAAAAATCTTGCTGTGGCCAATGTCAAAGAAATTATTGCCTATGTTCTCTTCCAGGAATTTTATGCTTTCAGGTCTCACATTTAGATCTGTGATCCATTTTATATTTATTTTTATGTATGGTATGAGAAAGTGGTCCAGTTTCATTCTTTTGCATGTTTGCTCTGCAGTTTTCCCTACACCATTTGTTGAAGAGACTGTCTTTTTCCCATTGTATATTCTTTCCTCCTTTGTTGAAGATTCATTGACCATATAACTGTGGCTTTATTTCTGGGTTTTCTGTTCTGTTCTATTGATCTATGTGTCTGTTATTGTTCCAGTACCATATTGTTTTGATTAGTACAGCTTTGTAATATAACTTGAAGTCTGGAATTGTGATATCCTGTCTTGTTTCATTTCATTTTTAAGGTTCTTTTGACTACTTAGAGTCTCTGTGGTTACATACAAATATTGGGATTATTTGTTCTAGTTCTCTGAAAAAATCTGTTGGTACTTTGATAGGGATTGCATTAAATGTGTAGATTGCTTTGGGTACAATAGACAGTTTAACAATATTTGTCCTTCCAATTAATGAGCATAGAATGTCTTTCCATTTTTTTGTGTCATCTTTAATTCTTTCATCAGTGTTTTATAGTTTTCAGAGTGCAGATCTCCCATGATTCAATTCTTACAACATTTATAATTCTTAGAGTTGCAGTTAAATAGCATGGGTGTTTTTTCCAATTTCTGTTTACCAATAAGATTATATTTTAGGGGCGCCTTGGTGGCTCAGTCAGTTAAGCGTCCAACTCTTGATTATGGCTCAGGTCATGGTCCCAGTGTCGTGGGATCGAGCCCCGTGTTGGGCTCTGCACTCAGTGCAGAGTCTGCTTGTCCCTCTCTCTTTGCTCCTCCTCCTAGTCTCCCTCTCTCTCTAAAATAAATAAATAAAATCTTTAAAAAAAAAAAAAAAGATTATATTTTGACCAATGCCCTAACCTTGTGTTAGCATTTGGCACTCTTTATGAGTTGGTGAAAACAAAGGAATAATTCTAGTCATATTTTAAAATTGAGAATTTTTAACTGAGAGGTAATTTTTTACTTTAATTTTAATAAAATTAAAAATAAAATTAAAAGTGGTAAAGATGAATCCTAGCTTGGGGTGTCTTACACAGACTGTCAGAGTCTCAGCAACTTCCCAACTCCTCATCTCTTCAGAACTTATTTTTTTTCTTGTCTGGATGGCAATATGTTGGGGTTTTTTTTCTCCTTTGCCCATAAGTTTTTGTAACTTCACCAACATATATCATAGTATGTATTTCAATATTCTTTTTCTTGGGACGTGATTTCCTTAATTTCAAAGTTAGTCATCTAAGTTTTACCATCTTTGAATTTTTATAGATATTTATAGGTGTGAAACCATTACAGTCTCATCATAATCAAAATATAGAATATTTCCCTCATATCAGAAGTTTTCCTTTGCAAGGAGCTCTTAGGTTTACTCACTTAGTATTCGTCTGAGGTTCAGAGTATCTGTGGTAATGTCCCATTATTCATTCTTCATATTGGTAATTTATTTTTTTACTGATCCGTTAAACTAAAGGTTATTGAATTTTGTAGATATTTTAAATAACCCACTTTTGGTTGCATTGATTTTTTTTCTTCTATGATTTGTATTTCCAATAACACTGAGTTCACTCTTGTCATTATTATATCTTTCTGCTTATTAGGGATTTGTATTATTTGACTTTTATTTCTAGTTTCTTCTGGTAGAAGTTTGGACCACTGAGACTTTATTCTTTTTTCAAAATTTTATTATTTTTAATATAAATATTTAATGATATAAATCTCTCTAATCACTGCTTTAGCTGCATCTCACAGATTTTGAAATATCATGTTTTCATTTCATTCTCTTCAAAACCTATTCTAATATCTTTCATGATTCCTTTTTTGATGCATGAGTTATTTGTAAAGAGTGTTGTTTAATTTCTAAATATTTCAGAATTTTATAGATATTGTTCTGCTGTTGATTTCTAATTTTCTTATTATTGCTGGAGTACATATTCTTCTGTCTTCATAAATTTATGAAGTTGTTTCATGGCCCAAAATATGCCCTATCTTGGCGAATGTTCCTTGTGTACTCGAAAAAATGCATATTCTGCTTTTATTGGTACAGTGTTCTTGAACTGTTAACTAGAAAAAGTTGTTTAATAATGTTGTTCAATTTTTCTGTATTTTGTTTTTTTCATCAACACATTGTACCAACTGTCAAGAGATTAGTGTTAAAGACTCTAGGCATGGCAGTGGATTTGCCTATTTCTGTTTCTTCTTTCCTTTTTTCTCTTTCTTTCTTTCTTTCTTTCTTTCTTTCTTTCATTTCTTGGTTTTGGCCTTATCTAATATTTTAGAGTTAAAATATTAGGGGCACGTACACTTAGGATTTTTATATCCTCTTGATGAATTGGCCCTTTATCATTATGTAATTGCTTTTTTAAAAAATCTCTGGTGATATTCCTTGTTCTATAATATACTCTGATGTTACTCTGCCAATTTTTTCATGTATACATTTTGCATGATGTATCTTTTTTTTATCATTTGACCTTTAACCTGTGTATATTATTATATTTGAAATGAGTTTCTTATAGATAGCATAGTTTACTTTGTTTTAAAGATTATTTATTTATTTATTTGACAGAGAGAGAGAGAGAGACAGCAAGAGAGGGAACGCAAGCGGGGGGGAGTGGGAGAGGGAGAAGCAGGCTTCCTGCAGAACAGGGAGCCCGATGCGGGGCTCGATTCCAGGACCCTGGGATCATGACCTGAGCCAAAGGCAGATGCTTAACAACTGAGCCACCCAGGCACCCACCCCTTCATGTCTTCTTTTGGATTAGCAGTATTTTTATGATTCATTTGCATCTCCACTACTAATTGATTAGCTGAGCCTCTTGGTTGTAACAATATAAACTCTTCCAATCCATGTGCACAGAATATCTTTTCCTTTGTGTCTTTTAAATTTTCTTTCATTGTCTTGTAGTTCTCCGTGTACAGGAATTTCACCTACATGATTAAATTTATTCCTAGGTATTTTATTCTTTCTAATGCAGTTGTAAGTGGGATTGTTTTCTTAATTTCTCTTTCTGATAGATCATTATTAGTGTACAGAAATGCAACAGATTTTTGTACATTGATTTTGTAAACTGCAACTTTACTAAATTCACTAGTTCTCTTTCTTATGATTTTATCTCCTTTTGAATTTCTCTTTTGTTCATATATTGTTTTCCTAATTTCATTAAATTGCCTATTTGTGTTCTCTTATAGCTCACTGAACTTCTTTAAAATAATTATCTTGGGGCACCTGGGTGGCTCAGTTGGTTAAGCGACTGCCTTCAGCTCAGGTCATGATCCCAGGGTCCTGGGATTGAGCCCCGCATCGGGCTCCCTGCTCGGCCAGAAGCCTGCTTCTCCCTCTCCCACTCCCCCTGCTTGTGTTCCCTCTCACGCTGTCTCTCTCTCTCTGTCAATTAAATAAATAAATAAATAAAATCTTTAAAATAATTATCTTGAATTATTTTGTCAGGTAATTTTAAAATCTACAATTCTTTGGGATAAGTTACATGAAATTCATTGTGTTTCTTTAGTGGTATCATGTTTTGTATTTAAAATTTTTTGTTGTTGTTTCTTGACTTTTTTGTGTGTTCCTTTAGCCTTGTATATATGTCTGTGCATTTGTAGGAACAGTCACCTCTTCCAGACTTTATAGACTGGCTTAGGTGGGGAAAGACCTTTACCTACATGTGGGTGTGAAGGCACCAGGTGGGTGGAGTGTGGCCTCTCTGGCTCTAGTTACAGTGGAGTACAGCAGCATCTCTGGCTCAAGGTGTTGGGGTGAACAGTAAAATAAACTATGGGCTGTTTTATCAGCTGAGTTTAGCATTATTGAAGGCTGCAAGGGTCTTTGGCAGTAAAGGCTTATCGTCTCTAGCAGCAGTGAGGGCTGCTGGTGTCCTTAATGACAATGGCTTCTGGAATCTTCTTGTTCTACTTTTCTCTCAAGAAGAGAGATTGTGAACGAAGAGATTCTTCTTGGTACCAAGCTGGGCTAAGTTGAGGAATGGGTTGATGTGGGTAAAATGCATCCTCTACTTTTCTATTTGGCCATCCCTGGATTTTCTCCTCCACCAGGTTGCTGCAGCCTCTTTAAATGTACTCCAGAGCTCTCCAAGGGTTATTTTCTCTGTGGTATTTGTGAAATCATTGATTTGGAGGGGGCCAGCAAGCACTGGGGTCTCCTAATCCACCAACATGCTGATATCACTCTCCATTGTTTTTTGTAAAAAGTCAGGTGTTACTCTTGTTGGGAATCTCTTATAAGTGATAAGTGTTTATCTCTCACTTATTTCAAGATTTTCTCCTTGCCTTTGGCATTCAGCATCTTTTCTGTCTGTACAGATCTATTTGTGTTTATCATACTTGATATTCACTAAGCTATGGATGTGTAGATTAATGTTTTTCATGAAATTTGGGAAGTTCCAGCTATTTCTTTCAATATTTTTCTGCATACTTCTCTCTTTTCCATTTGACATTCCCATTATGCATATATTGATGCACTAAATGGTATCCCACATTTCTCTGAAGCTTTGTTCATTTTTCTTGATTGTTTTTCTCTCCATTCTTCAGGTTTCACACTCCCTTTGTATCTATCTAAGTTTTCTAATTCTTTTTTTCTGCCAATTCAAGTTTGTTATTGAACGCTTCTAGTGAGTTTTTCATTTTAGTTATTATACTTTTCAACTCCAGGACTTCCATTGGATTATTTCTTTTATAATTTCTATCTTGTTATTAGTAATCTTTATTTGATAAAACATTGTCATCATACCTCCCTTTATTCCTTCAAGCATGGTTTCCTTTATTTTGAAAATAGTTATAACGACTACTTTGAACTCTTTGTCTATTAAATCTGACATCTGGTCATTTAATCACAGGCAGTTACTATTGCTTGCTTTTTTTTCCTGTGTATGGGGCACAGTTTCCTGTTTCTTTTATATCTTTTTTTTTTTTTTTTTTTTTTTTGCTGAACTCTAGATATTTAAAATATGTATTGGTTCTGTGGGTATTGCCCTTTCCCAAGGAAATTTTGTTGTTTGCTACTTTGTTTAAGTAACTGGCTGGGATGTTTCTGTGAAGTCTATTTTCCTCGTAGTGTGAAGCCTCTGGTATTGTTCTTCAGAGGATGCAGACCTGGGCATGGGTGCAGTAACCCTGGAATGACAGTGGTTTGAAGGTCTGTCTTTGTCTCTTTCCATGTCCACACCCAACTGTTCAGCTCCACTAACTGCTGGCTGATTTTTGTATTTCTTTCATCAATGCCATAATACATAAATTGCTCCATTGAGGGAACCATTCAATTTGAGCTTCTTTGCAGAAGTAGTTTAAGGTCAGTGTTAAAGATTAGTTCCAATCCAGGAGGGCTCTTCATAGCTGCCTCTTTCCCTGGTTCTTTCTAGTAAATAGCTATCCTGCAGTTAATTTATATTTCTAATGAAGCTACCAGTCATTTCTTAATTGCTTTACACAAAAACCTCCATTGTTTTGAGAGGATGTTTAGGCTTGAATTTCCCTATACTATTTCAAATAAAGACAGTTTCTTTTATAAAAGAAAGTTTATTCTTTAGCCTTTCAGTGTTTAACATACTGTAATTGTAATAAGTCACACTTGATTGAGCTCGGTTGTGGCTGTAGTTTTTCCTGAGGTGTCCAATTCTGGAAAAACAACACACTATGTAATCCTAATTTTTTTTTAAGATTTTTTTTTTTTTTTAATTAGAGAGCGAGCGAGAGAGAAACAGCATGAGAGGAGAGAGGGTCAGAGGGAGAAGCAGGCTCCCCGCTGAGCCGGGAGCCCGATGCGGGACTCGATCCCAGGACCCTGGGATCATGACCTGAGCCGAAGGCAGTTGCTTAACCAACTGAGCCACCCAGGTGCCCGTAATCCTAATTTTTTAATTTGTGGAAATAAAAATCAATCTGTTCTGAACTGACTGGACAAAACAGTCTTCAAAATTATGCCAAATTTCTGTTCTACCATCTAGAGATCAGTTTCCTGAAGCTACTTGGTCTAGTCAAGAGTAATAAAGAGCATTATTATCTTGTAATACTTATCTTGAAAATATAGGCCAATGAGTTTCTTAGGAAAAATCTAGTTAAACCTTGCTGATTTTCTTGGCTTCTATTCCTGATGGATCTTGAAAAAAGTTATTAAGTATTCATGACTGTTTTTTAGAGTTTCCCTACCCTCCTGGAATGATTTCCTTCTTAAAGATCCAAGTGATAAAATCCATTTCTATGAATGCTTTATATTCTGTCTTTTAAACAAATAGCATGATTTCCCTCATATGTGGAATTTAAAACATAAAATGAATGAACGAGGGGTGGGGGTGAGAGAAAGAGGCAAACCAAGAAACAGACTCTGAACTATAGAGAACAAACTGATGGTTATCAGAGGGGAGGTGGGTGAGGGGATGGGTGAAATAGGTGGTAGGGATTAAGGAGTGCACTTGTGATGAGCACCAGGTGTTGAATGGAAGTATTGAATCACTACCTTGTACATCTGAAACTAATATTACACAGTATGTTAACTAACTGGAATTTAAATAAAAACTTAAATAAATAAGTAAATAATAAATAAATTTAAAGTACACATTGTAGCATGTTAATTCACACTCTTTCTACTATGTTGAATGACTTTTTATTCTCCTCTTGACTCCACCATCATTCTTCTGATGAACCATTTATTAGTCAAAACTTAGTCAAGTTGTACATGATGCTGAGGTGATATTCAGATACTTCATGGGATGACTAAAATCTTCCTTTTTAATGTCTTTGAGATTATCCCCCAGTTTAGCTTTCACAAAACCACCCACTCTAGACCAGACACCTAAAGAGCATTCACTTTTATGATTCTTGTTTGAAAATATAGGGAAAAGTGTCCAAAGAACTATCTGGAGAATCTGATGATGAAGAGGTACAAAATGAAAGACAGAGAATCCTAGGGCAGCCTCAGGAGTTGCTGGATTCCACAGTGCTTATTAAGGAACTCACAAAGGTAACCTCATTCACTGGCCAATATACGCCGGCTTCAATTATCCCCAAGAGCATGTCACTGGTGTCCAGGGCACACTGTGGTTCTTCAGAATCTATGTGTATTTTTCCAGTGTAATAGGAGAGTTCTTGTGAAACTGTCTGAAGTCATGGTCCCTAGGGTCTGAGGTATTTATTTGGTCTTCAAAGACTCTTTACTAAATAGTGTTTTCTGGATTTTTTCAGATATATTTTAAGTATCCAGTCATTCTGGCTGTGAAAAATATATCTGTTACAATCCAAAGAGGGGAGTGCTTTGGATTGCTTGGATTCAATGGAGCTGGAAAAACGACTACCTTCCAAATTTTGACTGGAGAAGAAACTGTTACGTCTGGGGATGTGTTCATTGAGCACTTTAGCATCACTAAAAGTCTCCAAAAGGTAAGAAACAATTACAGTCTAAGATATGAGAAGCTTGATGCCTTAGGGGTACAGGAAACAGGCAGGTGTTGAAGATAATAGACGGCAGTCATGGTAGACATTGATATTGATATTGATACTGTCGCCTCAGTAGATTCTGGAGAAAGAAATTTTTGAGTAGAGAGAGACAACAAGAATAGAATCTAAGACAAGATTATCTTTTGTGTTCTTTGAAACTACTAGAGTAAAAGTCAAGTTCTCTCAACAGTACATCTAACATATGCCAGACAAGGTACTGTAAGGAAGGAAAGACTGGGCAGAAGATGTAGTTCACTTATAAGAGCAGTTCGCTTGTAACTGAGGTCTTCATACACCTTAGAACTCTGGAACATGACGGCCTTTCGGAATGGTCCCAAATCAAGGCAAGGTAGCTGTCTTTTGTATCCCTGAATCAGTCAGCCGTTGGGTGCACATGCCATCCGTGGGAGAGTGCATTAACTTTGGGAAAGCTAAGTGGGAACAAAAATTCAAGAAGAAGAAAATGGTCAGTGGTGTCAGATTCCAGGAAATCTCAGGCAATGTAAAGCCTGAATAGAGTGTATTGGATTTAGCAACTAAAACTTCACTGATGGAGTTAGCAAGAACTATTGTACTATGGTCAGTTGAGTGGTAGTAATGGGAGCCTAAATGGTGCATTTCTTTCTTCTTTAGTTCATGGCACATTGTCATTATGACATCAGGAAGATGGGGTTGTGGGAGCCTGCATACTCTAGGATGAACAGTATTCTAGTAACGGAGGTGAAGCTAAGAATTTGGGTTATACTTTGAAGAAAGTTAGCTTTGAAGCAAAGGGAAACATTAGAATTGACCCAAAGTTGTGAGAATGAGACAGGGGATATTTTATACATTAAACAACTTGACCACATTTATACTAGAAGGGAAAAAATTGAAATAGAGGAAGAAATGTTGTATGATGAAAGGAGGTGAATGGGTTCTTCCAGATGGTTCTTGGGGTCAGAGATTCCAAAATTCCCAGCAGGCACTATGGAGGTTCCTCAAAAAATTAAAAATAGAAATATCAGATGATCTGGAAATTTCACTACTGCGTATTCACCCAAAGAAAACAAAAACACTAATTCAAAAAAATATATGCACCCCTATGTTTATTGCAGAATTATTTACAGTAGCCAAGATATGAAAGCAACCTAAGGTATCCATTGATAGGTGAAGGGATAAAGAAGAGGTGGTATATACAATGGAATATCACTTAGCCATAATAAAGAATGATACCTTGCCGTTTGCAACAACATGGATAGATCTAGATTGTATTATGCTAAGTGAAATAAGTCAGACAGAGAAAGACAAATACCATGTGACTTTACTTATATGTGGAATCTAAAAAACAAATGATTTTATTAATTTGGGTCCTTTCTCTTTTCTTTTGGATAAGTCTGGCCAGAGGTTTACCAATCTTATTAATTCTTTCAAAGAACCAGATCCTAGTTTCATTTATCTGTTCTACTGTTCTTCTAGTTTCTATTTCATTGATTTCTGCTTTAATCTTTAATATGTCTCTTCTCCTGCTGGGTCAAGGCTTTATTTGCTGCTCTTTCTCCAGATCCTTTAGATGTAAGGTTAGCTTGTCATTTGGGATTTTTCTAATTTTTTGAGAGAGGCTTGGATGGCTATATACTTCCTTGTAAGGACCACCTTTGCAGTATCCCATAGGTTCTGAACCAATGTGTTTTCATTTTCTTTGGTTTGCATGAACTGTTCAAGTTCCTCTTTAATTTCCTGATTGACCCATTCATCCTTTAGCAGGATGCTTTTTAACCTCCAAGTGTTTGCGTTCCTTTGAAATTTTTCCTTGTGGTTGAGTTCCAGTTTCAATGCATTGTAGTCTGAATATATGCAGGAATAATCTCGGTCTTTTGGTATCGTTTGAGACCTGATTTGTGACCCAGTATGTTGTCTATTCTGCAGAAAGTTCCGTGTGCACTCAAGAAGAATGAGTATTCTGTTGTTTTAGGATGGAATGTTCTGTATGTATCTACAAAGTCCATCTGGTCCAATGTGTCCTTCAAAGCTCTTGTTTCTTTGTTGATATTCTGCTTAGATGATCTGTCTATTGCTGTGTGTGGAGTGTTGAAGTCTACTATTAATGTATTATTATCAATAGGATTATTTATTTTGGTTAATAGTTGGGTGCTCCCATGTTGGGGGCAGAGAGATTTACAACTGTTAGATTTTCTTGTTGGATAGACCTTTTAAGTATGATATAGTGTCCCTCTACATCTCTTACTACAGTCTTTGGTTTAAAATCTAATTTGTCTGATACGAGAAATGCTACCCCAATTTTCTTTTGAGGTCCATTGGCATGATAAATTGTTCTCCATCCCCTCACTTTCAGTCTGGAGGTGTCTTTAGGTTCAAAATGAGTCTCTTGTAGACAGCATATGAATGGATCCTGCTTTTTTATCCAATCTGAAACCCTCTGCCATTTGATGGGAGCATTCAGCCCATTCATGTTGAGAATTAACTATTGAAAGCTATGAGTGAAAGGGGAGGAATCATGACCAATACCAAGGAAATAGAGGCAATTATTAGAACTTATTACCAGCAGCTATAGGCCAACAAACTAGGCAAACTAGAAGAAATGGATGCATTCCCGGACACTGATAAACTACCAAGACTGAAACAGGAAGAAATAGACAATCTGAACAGACCAATAGCCAGCAAGGAAATTCAAACAGTAATCAAAAACCTCCCAAAAAAACAAGAGTCCAGGGCCAGATGGCTCCCCAGGGGAATTCTACCAAATATTTAAAGAAGAAATCATACCTATTATACTGAAGCTCTTCTAAAAAATAGAAATGGAAGGAAAATTTCCAAACTCTTTCTATGAGGCATTACCTTGGTCCCCAAACCAGACAAAGACCCCATCAAAAAGGAGAATTACAGAGCAATATCCTTGATGAACATGGATGCCAAAATTCTCACCAAGATATTAGCAGATAGGATCCAACACTACGTTAAAAAGATTTTTCACCATGACCAGGTGGGACTTATTCCTGTGATGCCATGATGGTTCCACATTTGCAAACCAATCAACGTGATAGATCACATTAATAAAGAAGAGACAAGAACCATATGATCCTTTCAATTGATGCAGAAAAAGCATTTGACAAAATACAGCATCGTTTCTTGATTAAAAGTCTTCAAAATATAGGGATAGAGGGAACATACCTCAGTGTCATAAAAGCCATCTATGAATAGCCCACAGTGAATATCGTTCTCAATGGGGAAAAACTGAGAGCTTTTCCCTTAAGGTCAGGAACACAACAGGGATGCCTACTCTCACCACTGCTGTTAGTACTAGAAGTCCTAGCTTCAGCAATCAGATAATAAATAAATAAATAAATAAATAAATAAATAAATAAATAGCATTCAAGTTGGCAAAGAAAAAGTCAAACTCTCACTCTTCAAAGATGGCATGATACTCCATGTGGAAAAACCCAAAAGACTCCATCCCCTCAAATTAGTAGAACTTATACAGCAATTCACCAATGTAGCAAGATAAAAAAATCAATGCACAGAAATCAACTGTATTTCTATACACTAACAATGTGACTGAAGAAAGAGAAATGAAGGAATTGATCCCATTTACAATTGCACAAAAACCCATAAGATACCTCAGAATAAACCTAACCAAAGAGGTAAAGGATCTATACTCTAGAAACTACAGAACACTTATGAAAGAAATGGAGGAAGACACAAAGAGATGGAAAAACATTACATGTTCATGGATTGGAAGAATAAGCATTGTGAAAATGTCTATGCTGCCCAGAACAATCTACACATTCGATGCAATCCCTATCAAAACACCACAGACCTTTGTTACAGAGCTGGAACAAACAATCTAAAATTTGTATGGAACCAGAAAAGACTCCGAGTCACCAGGGAATTGTCGAAAAAGAAAACCAAACCTGGGGACATCACAATGCCTGACTTCAAGCTACATTACAAAGCTGAGAGCATCAAGACAGCATGGTACTGGCACAAAAACAGACACATAGATGAATGGAACAGAATAGAGAGCCCAGATATGGACCCTCAACTCTATGGTCAACTAATCTTTGACAAAGCAGGAAAGAATTGATCTAATGGGAAAAAGACAGTCTCTTCAATAAATGGTGCTGGGGAAATTGGACAGCCACATCCAGAAGAATGAAACTGGACCATTCTCTTACACCATACACAAAGATAAACTCAAAACGGGTGCAAGACCTCAATGTGAGACAGGAATCCATCAAAATCCTACAGGAGAATATAGGCAGTAACCTCTTCAACATTGGCCACAGCGACTTGACTTCTTTCAAGACATGTCTCTAAAAGCAAGGGAAACAAAAGCAAAAATGAACTTTTGGGAATTCATCAAGATAAAAGTCTCTGCACGAAAAAGGGAAACAGTCAACAAACTAAGAGGCAACCCACGGAATGGGAGAAGATATTTGCAAATGACATAACAGATAAAGGGCTGGTATCCAAGATCTATAAAGAACTTCTCAAACTCAACACCCAAAAAACCAATAATCCAGTTAATAAATGGGCAGAAGACATGAACAGACACTTCTCCAAAGAAGACATACAAATGGCTAACAGACACATGAAAAAAATGTTCAACACAACTAGCCATCAGGGCAATGAGCTACGACCTCACACCAGTTAGAATGGCAAAAGTTAACAAGACAGGAAACAACAAGTGTTGACAAGGATGTGAAGAAAGGTGAACCCTCTTACACTGTTGGTGGGAATGCAAGGTGGTACAGCCACTCTGGAAAACAGTATGGAGGTTCCTCAAGATGTTAAGAATAGAGCTACCCTACAACCCAGCAATTGCACTACTAGGTATTTACCCCAAAGATACAGACATAGTGAAAAGAAGGGGCACATGCACCCCAATGTTCATAGCAGCAATGTCCACAATAGTGAAATTGTGGAAGGAGCCAAGATGTCCTTCAACAGATGAATGGATAAAGAAGCTGTGGTTCATATATACGATGGAATATTACTCAGCCATCAGAAAGGATGAACACCCACCATTCACACTGACATGGCTGGAACTGGAGGGGATTATACTAAGTCAAATAAGTGAAGCAGAGAAAGACAATTATCATATGGTTTCACTCGTATACGGAACATAAGGAATAGCGCAGAGGACAACAGGGGAAGGGAGGGAAAACTGAATGGGAAGAAATCAGAGAGGAAGACAAACCATGAAGAACTCTGGGCTCTGGGAAACAAACTGAGGGTTACAGAGGGAGGGGTTAACAGGGTGATGGGTATTAAGGAGGGCACATGTTTTGATGAGCACTGGGTGTTATATGCAACTAATGAATCGTTGGGCACTACATCAAAAACTAATGATGTATTATATGTTGTCTAATTGAACATTAAAAATATTTTTAAAAATGAACAAACAAAAACAGAAACAGACTCTAGATACAGAGAACAAACTGGGAGTTTCCAAGAGGGAGGGGATGGGGGATAGACAAAATAGGTGAAGGGGATTAAGAGGTACAAACTTCCAGTTATAAAACAAATAAATCATGGGGATGATAAATACAGCATAGGGGATATAGTCAGTAATATTATAATAACATTGTTTAGTGACAGATGGTAACTACACTTATCATGGTGAGCATTGCATAATGTATAGAATTGAATTACTATGTTGTACATCTGAAACTAATATAACATAGTATGCCAACTATACTTCCATAATAAAATTTAAAGAAAATAAGTAAAAGTGGTGTATTAAAGCCTCCAACTGATATTTTTCAGCTGTTTACTTTTCCCTTCAAATCTATTACTGCTTTCTTCATATACTTTGGAGCATATGTATGTATAACTGTTCTATGTTCATGGTAAATTGATCCTTTCATCAATATATAATACTGTATTTGTCCTTGTCATAGTTATTGACTTCAGATCTATTTTTTCTTTTTTTTTTTTTCTTTTTTTTTTAAAGATTTTATTTATTTGACAGAGAGAGACACAGCGAGAGAGGGAGCACAAGCAGGGGGAGTGGGAGAGGGAGAAGCAGGCTTCCTGCGGAGCAGGGAGTCCGATGTGGGGCTCGATCCCAGGACCCCGGGATCATGACCTGAGCCGAAGGCAGACGCTTAATGACTGAGCCACCCAGGCGCCCCTGGGTCTATTTTTTCTAATAAGAGTACAGCCACCCAGCTCTTTTGGGCACTATTTGCATGAAATTTTTTTCCTGTCCTTTTACTCTCAACCTATTTGTGTCCTTAAACATAAGCGAATCTGACTAGATAGTGGATATTTGGATCATGTTTGTTTTTTTATTTTTTTTTTTAAGATTTTTTTATTTATTTATTTGAGAGAGAGAGCAAGCACAAGAGAGGGGGGAGGGTCAGAGGGAGAAGCAGACTCCCTGCCAAGCAGGGAGCCCAATGCGGGACTCAATCCCGGGACTCCAGGATCATGACCTGAGCCGAAGGCAGTCGCTTAACCAACTGAGCCACCCAGGCGCCCTGGATCATGTTTGTTTTTTTAAATTCATTTTGCCAACCTATGCCTTTTGATTGGGGAATTAAATCTATTTACATTTAAAGTAATTACTGATAGAGGGGCAGTTGGGTGACTCAATTGGTTAAGTGTCTGCCTTTGGCTCAGGTCATGATCCCGGGTCCTGGGATCCAGCCCTACTTTAGGCTCTCCGCTCACCAGGGAGTCTGCCTCTTCCTCTCCTGCTCCTCCCCACTACTTGTGCTCTCTCTTTCTCTCAAATAAATAAATAACATCTTAAAAAAAATAATTACTAATAGAGAAGGACTTACTTTTGCCATTTCTTGTTTTCTGTATCTCTCATTTATATTTTTTGCCCCTAATTTCCTCCATTACTACCTTATATTGTATTTAGCTGATTTTTTTGTTGTTACATTTCCTTTTGTATATATTATACACACATTTTCTTTGTGATTACCATTGGGATTTCATCTAACATCGTAAAGTTGTAACCATTTCTTTTGAATTGATACCAACTGAAATTCAATCACACAAAAAACTCTACTTCTATACACCTCTGATACCATGTCCACACTTTGTCATTGTTGTCACAAAATACATCTTTATACTTTGTGTACCATTAAATATTATTTTATGCATTTACCTTTTAAATATTGTATAAAATAAATAGTTGAATCATAAATCAAAATTATAACAATTCTGGTTTTCATATGAGCTAGTGTATTTAGCTTTACCAGAGATCTTTATCTCTTTATATGGCTTTAATTTACTGTCTAGTGTCCTTTAATTTCAATGTAAAGGATTGTTTTTAGCATTTATTGTAGGGTAGATCTGATGGTAATAAACTCCCTCATCTTTTATTTGTTGGGGAATTTCTTATTTTCTCCTTATTTTTGAAGGACAGTTTTGTTGGTATAGAATTCTTGGCTGATGTTTTTTTCTCACCTTAAATATATCATTCCACTACTTTCTAGCCTCAAAAATTTCTACTGAGGAGCTCCTGGGTGGCTCAGTCAGTTAAGCATCCAACTCTTGATTTTGCCTGAGACCGTGATCTCATGGTCCTGGGATAAAGCCCAGGATTGGGGGTCCAAGCTCAGTGGGGAGTCTGCTTGAGGATTTTCTCTCTCCCTCCATCTCTGCCCCTTCCCCTGCTTGTGCTCTCTCTCTCAAATAAATAAATAAATCTTTTTTAAAAAATTAAATTAAAATTAAATTATAGATGAATTGAGGAATTAGCTTATCTTTGCGTAAAAATCCTGGGATTTTAAGTGGGATTCCAGAAGATTGACATACTCATAGTGAACATATCTTTCCATGTGTTGGATCTCATTAAATGTCTCAGAATAATGGTTTTAAAGTTTTATAGGAATTTTACACTAAACAGAGAATTCAGCTTGTTTGGATATAAGATCAAGAAGCAATAATATTGTGTGCAATTTATTTCTATATATATATTATGTTTTAATATTTAAATGATTTTCTATTTTTTATTTGCTGATGGTCTATTGAATGCAACTGATTTTTTTAAAAGGTTTATTTGTTTATTTTAGAGAGTGTGTGTGAGCAAGGGGAGAGGCAGAGAGAGAGGGAGACAAGCAGACTCCCCACTGAGCACAGAGCCCAACGTGGTGCTGGATCCCAGGACCCTGAGATCATCACTTGAGCTGAAATCAAGAACCTAATGCTTAACCAACTAAGCCAGCCAGGCACCCTGAGTGCAATTGATTTTTAAATATTGAACTTGTATTCAACAAAATTACTAAATTCTCTTTTTTTTTATTAAAGATTTTATTTATTTATTCATGAGAGACAGAGAGAGAGGCAGAGGGAGAAGCAGACTTCCCGCGGAGCAGGGAGCCCGATGCGGGACTCGATCCCAGAACTCTGGGATCATGGCCTGAGCCGAAGGCAGACGCTTAACCATCTGAGCCACCCAGGCGCCCCTAAATTCTCTTAATTCTAATATTTATCTATAAATTATATTGGAATGTTTACTTATAAATCATGACTGCTCCAGATAACAAAGGTTTGTTTTCCTTTCCAACCCTATGCTTTTTTTCCCTTACCTTATTACAATGGCTAGAACCTCTCCTCAGCATGGAATAGAAATGGCAATTGCAGATTCTCAATCTGAAACTCACAGGCAAACTTTCTTATTCATGTTTTGTTTTTACCTGTAAATACCTCTTATTTACCCTCATTGGCAAAAGATATTTTCATTGTGTATAGAATTTGAGGTTTGCCATTATTTTTCTTTAGCACATTGAGCTGTTGTTTCACTATCTCTAGTTTCCATCTACTTTTGAGAAATTTTGAGCTCAGTCTGATATTCCTTTATAGATAATCTTTCTTTTCTCTGTAGCTGCCTTTTATATTTTCTCTTTGTTCTACATAAGCTTCCATATGAAATGTTTAGATATGAATCTTTTAAAATTTTGTCCTGCTTGGAATGTGTTGACATTCTTCAATTTATCAATTGGTATCTTTAATTGGTTCTGGATCATTTTCACTTAGGACTTCCTCAACTATTTCTCCTGCTCCTTTCTTTCTCTCCTTCTGCAACTTCAGTATCCAGATATTTCCAATGTATCTCTCACTTTCATGATTCCCCATTTTTAATTTTTGTGCTGCATCCTAGGTGCTTTCTTATTACCTAATCTCCAAGCTAAGCTAATTTCTTCCATTGTCATTAAATTGCTGTCAAATGCATTCACAAAGTTTGTAACATGTTTTATCTATTTATTTATTTATTTTTAGTTTTTAGGTGCTATACATGGTTCATTCCCAAAATATCCAAGTGACTTTATACTTTTCTTTTTCATAAAGATTTTTAAAATTTTTTATTAAGTTTTTAATTTTAATTCTAGTATGCTTAGCATACAGTATAATATTAGTTTCAGGTGGACAATACAGTGATTCAACAATTCCGTACATTATTCAGTGCTCATCATGATAAGTGTACTTTTCATTGCCATCACCTATTTCACCCATCCCCCACCTACCTCCCCTCTGATAACCATCAATTTGTCCTCTATAGTTAAGAGTCTGTTTCTTGGTTTGTCTCTCTCCCTCTTTTCCCTTTTGTTTGTTTCTTTCTTAAGTTCTGCATATGAAATGAAATCATATGGTATTTGTCTTTCTCTGACTTGTTTCACTTAGCATTATACTCTCTAGATCCATCCATGTTGTTGCAAAGGGCAAGATTTCATTCTTTTTTATGACTAATATTCATTGTATATATATATGTGTGTATACCTTCTTTATCCATTCATCAGTCAATGGACAGTTGGGCTGCCTCCATAATTTGGCTGTTGTAAATAATGCTACAATAAACACTGGGGTGCATTTATCCATTTGAATTTTGTGTTTTTCTCTCTTTGGGGTAAATACCCAGTAGTGGAATTACTGGATCAATCATAGGGTAGTTCTATTTTTAATTTTTTGAGGAAACTCCATACTGTTTTTCACAGTGGCTGTGCCAGTTTCCATTCTCACCAACAGTGCAGGAGGGTTTCCCTTTCTCACACCCTCTTCAGCACCTGTTGTTTCTTGCATGGTTGATAACCATTCTGACAGGTGTGAGATGATATCTCACTATAGTTTTGATTTGCATTTCCCTGATGATGAGTGATGTTAAGCATCTTTTCATGTGCCTGTTGGCCCTCTGGATGTTTTCTTTGGAGAAATGTCTGTTCATGTCTTCTGCCCATTTTTGATTGGATTATTTGGTTTTTGGGTGTTGAGTTGTATAGGTTCTTTACATATTTTGGATACTAACCCTCTATTGTATATGTCATTTGCAAATATCTTCTCACATTCAGTAGGTTGTCTTTTAGTTTTGTTGATTGTTTCCTTCACTGTGCAAAAGCTTTCTATTTTAATGTGGTCCCAATATTATATTTCTGCTTTTATTTCCCTTGTCTCAGGAGACATATCTAGGAAAATCTTGATGTGGCCAATGTCAAAGAAAATATTGTCTGTGTTCTCTTCTAGGAATTTTATGGTTTTGGGTCTCACATTTAGGTCTTCAATCCATTTTGAGTTTATTTTTGTGTGTGGTGAAAGAAAGTGGTCCAGTTTCATTCTTTTGCATGTAGCTGTCCAGTTTTCCCAACACCATTTGTTGAAGAGACTGGAGACTGTTTTTGTCCCATTGCATATCCTTGTCTCTTTTGTCAAAATTGACCATATAATCATGGCTTTCTTTCTGGGCTTCTATCCTGTTCCATTTATCTGTGTGTCTGTTTTTGTGCCAGTATCACAGTGTTTTGATTACTACAGCTTTGTAGTACAACTTGAAATCTGGAATTGTGATACCTCCAGCTTCATTTTTTTATTAATATATTTTTAAGTTTTAAGAATTTATCATGTGCACAATCATTTGCACATTTGATCTGGTAATCCCAATATCTGAAGTCATTTCAAATATGTTTCTTGTGAGTACTGTTTCTACCGATGGCATTCATGGTATCTTTTTCTTTGTTCATTGAGTTATGGTTGTATGAAGCTCATTTACTTTCAAAATTATATGGGAGGATAATTTTATACCTAGAATAGAAGAAAGGGTTTGTTTTGATTTCTGTCAAGAGATTAAGGGTGTAAACAACCTGGGATTACTGTAAATTCATTAATAAAATCTCAGAGGAAAAGGTATGAATTTTAAGTATTCAGAATAATTTTAACTATTTTTAATTTTAATTAATTTTAATAAAATGATGTTATCTTTTTCTCTTGTCTGTGTGCATCTGAATGCAAATCCATTAAAGGGTTGGTTATTGGGAAAACAACACTCATTGCATTCTCCTGTTTGTGGGAGTGGGGAAAAGGCTTTGCTTCTGGTTCAGCCTTACTGTGAAACAAGATCTACAAATGTGTAAGTTGCACAGTGCAAAAAACTTCCATGGTGGCCATGTCCTTTAGAGTTTCTTATTAGTGAGGAGAGAATCTCATATTCTAATACTCCTCCAAATTCAGTGGGCTCCGGGATTTTAACTTTTTCATTCCTAACATCATTAAAAGTGAATTGAGGAACCAGTTATTCCAACTTATTACAATAGATCCAGCAGCCATCATTGTGTAGCCTTTAGAAAAGAAAAATCCTTGGTAGGACTCTTAGAGACATGGCCTGGAGGACTGTGGTCTTCTATCTCATCCAGAGATGCTCAGCAGGATAGATGACTTGGGTCCTTATTAAGGCAATTCTCATAATCAGGTGAAGTCAAGAGTTGGCTATTGTCCTCAATCTGATGCATTGCTGGAATACATGACTGGTCGGGAAATAATGATCATGTGTGCCAGATTATGGGGAGTCTCTGAGCCCCAAATTCAGCTGTATGTGAATAGATGGTTGAGTTCAATGCAACTGGAACCCCATGCTGACAAGCTTATCAGAACCTACAGGTGAGTCATTTCATTATGATGATCTTTTTGTTGCTGCCATTAATGTTGACATGCTTCCCTATGTTTCTGATGTTTGAAATAAATGAGCACAGCTTCACCCAGGTCCCTCTCTCACACAATTATCTAATTGTAAAACTATCTCACAAGTTGCTAGGTTTCAGATATAATTGTAATAAGACAGATCAATGTAGTTCCATGTCTTTCCTTTGCAGAGATGAAACTAAAAATCCCAGTTCTATTTGAACTGTAGCCTCTAAATCTCAAAAGGGATTATATTATTCTTCCTAGTGTCCATATGGTTCTTTTTCTCCCAAGAAAGGAGGAATCTCGGTCCCTTGACTTATGGTAGATTTTTATACTTGGGAAATCATGGTACCCTAAGCACAAGTAAATAAATGCCACTGACAGTGTACCTAAAATCAGTTAAATAAAAGTCACTCATCTACAGGGGCGCCTGGGTGGCTCAGATGGTTAAGCGTCTGCCTTCAGCTAGGTCATGATCCCAGGGTCCTGGGATCGAGCCCCACATCGAGCCCCACATCGGGCTCCTGGCTCAGCGGGGAGCCTGCTTCTCGGACTCCCTCTGCCTCTCCCCCTGCTCATGCTCTCTCTCTCTCTGTATCTCTATGTCTCAATTGAATTAAAAAAAAAAAGTCACTCATCTACATTTCAAATGAAATGGACCCCGAGAAACAAACTAAGGGTTTTAGAGGGGAGAGGGGTCGGAGGATGGGTGAGCCTGGTGATGGGTATTAAGGAGGTCACGTACTGCATGCAGCACTGGGTGTTATATGAAAACAATGAATCGTGAAACACTACATCAAAAACTAATGATGTACTGTATGGTGACTAACATAACATAAAATGAAATAAAATTAAAAAAAAAAGAAAGAAAGAAAATTAATTGGAATATACACCTGTACTGGGCTTGCTAACTTATTGAAGTACAACTAATCAGCATTGTGGAATTCTATATTACATGTTTGTTGATATGTTTGTGCTCTTTCCTATAAGTAACGAATTTGTATAACTTCCCTCTCCCCTAAATTTTCTCTCCTTCTTTGACCATAAAGTGGAGGAACCAAACGTAGCCTGAGTACTGCTATTGCCCTAATGGGGAAGACCTCAGTCATTTTGCTGGACGAGCCATCAACTGGCATGGACCCTGTAGCCCGACACCGGCTCTGGGATGTTGTGACATGGACCCGTGAAAGTGGCAAAGCCATCATTATAACTTCCCATAGGTGTGACTCATTGGGATGCTTGAATGAGGGTTGGCAAGTATGATAGTGGCTTATAAGCGAGAATTATTTGGGGCTAGGAATATTGACAGTAAATTTGCATAGGTATGTGATTTCCTCCTTAGTACTAATGAATGGAATGGCCACAAATCCTTGTTGAGTTAAATAATTAAGAATGGGGAAAGAGCAAGAAGTTCAGGAGCTGTTGTGTCTGGGGATTAGTACTCTACTACTAATTGTTTGAAATTTTTTCATTTTCCAACTATGATCTTTATGATGAGCAAATTCCATTTTACACTGAAAACAGAGTCACAAAATCCTGGCTCCGTTTGAACTACAGAATGTCCTCCAAAACAGAACTTTTTATGCTATCATGTTTTGCTAGAATGGAGGAATGCGATGCCTTCTGTACCAGGCTGGCCATCATGGTGCAGGGAAAGTTCCTGTGCCTGGGTAGCCCTCAGCACCTCAAAAACAAGTTTGGCAACATTTACATCCTGAAGGTCAAGGTCAAGATTGATGCACAGGAGGATAAACTGGATCGTTTAAAGTATTTCATCACATTGACATTCCCAGGTAAATTAGGTTGAACTAACTTTTATAGAGATGTGTTAAATCATGAGTTTTTTTGTTTCACCATCCATATGTTTTATGTCTTCAATAACTGTTTCCTATGGGTTATTGATATTTATTGATCTTCCATAGTAAATTCCTTTTGGGAATCCTTCTTCCTATAGTTTCTTAGCATAATAAGGCATATGTTTTCCACACATACAAAGGTTCTCACTCAGCTCTTGTATCATTTTAATAAGGCAGCTTTGGGTTCGAGCTGTCAATATAAATTATATCACTAAAGTCATGTTTTTGAGTACAATTCTCAATTATTTTCACATATTACCCATTCAAAGTTTCAAGGCTTTTTTCCTTCAACTAAGCATGTATCCCTAGTCTTTTGATGTCTCAACTAGGATGTGGTATAGAAATGCAAACAAGAACCACTAAGCGTTTCTCTTCTCTCAAAACTAGTTCTGTTTCTGCTGCTAAATTCAACAAGCACCCCTCTGCCTACATGGTGTAATACCAGAGATAGCAACTACTTTTTTCTGTCCTCTACCTCTCTTTCCTAAACATAAAGCAGAAGCATGGCAAAGATTTTAATAATGCTGGTTTTTTCTCTTACTTTCCACTTTGTTAGGTTGAGCAAAATATCACAGAAGTTCCCATTATGTGTCAGGCTGAAGAGTCGTAAGTTTTTCTTCCAGGCAATGGAAAATAGCATGATTGATTGTAGTGTAGGAACAGAGATCACAAAGTAGATAAGAAATGAATGGAAGAGCAGATGTGGAGAAGGGATGTATAGAAAAATAATTACACCAGTGTTGGTCATAGTGATTGTGATGTGCCTATGACACCTGCAAATGGATGTGTCCATTAAGAAGTTCAATACTCACTTAATGCATTTATTCAGCACATAGTTTTGAGTATTTATTCTATCAGACTTCTATTTCATGTGGTGTCTAAATTACCACAAAGAGAAGCTGTGACCAAAAAACCTCACTTACTGTCTGCTGTCCTAGCTTTGCTTGAAGGAGGGACACTAAACACTGACCTAAGACCTTGAGGATGTGGACTCAAGAGGTTTAATGAGAATGTGGGTTCGAGGCACATTCTCTCCTGTAAGGTGGTTGTTGCCCCGTTCTTCCTTACATCATTCTGGAGCAGATACTTATTCAGATATGACAGAATCAAAAAGGAACTGACATGGACCCTACACCTAAATGTTGATTTTTAAAAAGAAGAAATAAATATTGCAAGCAAAAGTTATCCAGAATGTATATAAAGAGGATTTACCACAATAATCAGATATTTGGGATAAATGATTCTACACACAAGCCCAAGGAAATTTAAGTGACGTGTGTTCTCTTTTTAAAATGCAAAGATGGGGGCGCCTGGGTGGCTCAGTTGGTTAAGCGACTGCCTTCAGCTCAGGTCATGATCCTGGAGTCCCAGGATCAAGTCCCGTGTCGGGCTCCCTACTCGGCAGGGAGTCTTCTTCTCCCTCTGACCCTACCCCTTCTTGTGCTCTCTCTTTCACTCTCTCTCTCTCTCTCTCTCTCAAATAAATACAATAAAATCTAAAAAAAAAAAAAAAAAAGCAAAGATGATTCTATTTCTACAACGTGGAAGATTATATATTCTGAAAAGTACTGCTGGTAAAACGAAACTAGAAATTGATCAAAATTAAAACAAATACATCCTTAATACAATAGTTGGCTTACAAACAAAAGAGAGAAAAAAATTTTAACCAGAAAACAAGAAAAAAAAAAAAAAAAGAAGAAGAAGAAGAAGCCAAACAAAAGAAAGGAAACAGTGAGCAGTTAGAAAATGCTAATTGTAGAAGCAAATGCCATTGTAGCACTGGGATCACTGATGAAGTTCTGGACCCTCTTCAGGGTTGGGAAGCTCATGCTGAGACTGCCATGTAAAGGGGGACCCTCCAGTGGGCGATCAGGAGCATCTCTGATTCCAAGCAGGAGCAAGCAGAGATCCTCTCTGCAGGAAAGGATCTGAAATTTAAGCTTGGATTGGGGAGAGACTCACAGGAGGCAGATATGAGAAAGTACCAGAGGAAGGTCTACACTGGGAGGCCATATTACTTGATACATCCCAGAAGCCTCTCAGAAGGAACCCTACAGGAGAGGACTCTAAAGCTAAGAAAGATATTCTGTCCCACCTCACTTTCTATATAGGAAACTCCTTCTAAAGCTTTAAGAAAATTAATCTCAAAGATAAATGACTGAAAAGATTATCATTGAATCCTACAGAAAAATATCATAAGTAAAAGAGGATAAAAGAAAATACCTACAGACATTGAAAGAACAGCAGAGCTATAAGGCCACAAAGCAGATGAAACTATTATCTAATATTTCAACGTGAGCCTAAAGAATTAAGAAGGGGATGAATGGTATGTAAGAAAATCCTAAATTCCAGTTGAAAGGACAAAGAGATTAAATGGCTAACCAACAGGGTGATATGCAGACAGCTGACCACATTGGAGAAGGTAAACAGTTCAGAAATACTTAACTATCAAGAGCAAACAAACCACATAGAAAGCACAAGGGAAATGGAGATTGGAAAGGAGAAAAACAGAAAACCACCAAATGGAAACACAGGTAAGCTTTCAAAAAAAAGTAAGTGAGACGTAAGGCAAGGACAATCCAACACAACTATGAAATTAGTCCAAAAGAAGAAAAGCAAAGCCATAGATTAAAACAAATACTAAAAACTATCATTCAAGAAAATTTCCTAAGATGAGACAAACCTGCTTACTGAAAGGACAACCTGAAAAATTGACCCAGTATCATCAACACCAAGGAATATTCCAATATAACAATTGTATTTTAATAATAAAGTGGGATGACCTTTGGATCCCAGATAAAAAAAAAACAAGGGGAAGAAAGAAAATTTATAAGGGAAGAAAATTAGATTGATTTTGGGCTTTGTGACAAAACATTTTATGCTAAGAAAAATGGAAGCCATAGTTTTCATATATAGTCAAAATGATGTTCAAGAATAAAACTCAAAAAGAGTTATAAACAAATAGGTATTCAGGGGATGTTATTCCTGATGGCTCTCCCTGAAGACTACACAGACAAAAATTTCATGTTGACTGAGGAATGATTGGAGAAGTTTCTGCATAAGTACTCTTGGTGAGCACTGAATATTTATCCCAGTATCTTAAAAAGAAGGGACAATTTATGGGTATTAGGAAAAGATGTTAGAATGAATTTAACCATTAGAACAAAAATATATTCTTTACCGTATCACAAATATAACAGTAAGAATAAGAACGAGCCACAAAGTGAAATACATACAAACACAGACAGACGTATTTTGTATATTTACATTTGTATTGATATTTATGCATTTATCCAGTATATATGCATATATAACTTTAAAAATTATATAGGAGGACTATAATTAAATATACTATTCCTTTCAATATATGTAAATAGACTTAACTCCTGCATTGAATGAAAAAAAATTTCAACTTGGCTCACAAGCAAAATTCAGCTCTCTAATGTGTATAAGAAGTAAGCGCTACTAAAAAACCTAAATCAGAGAGGATAAAAATTTTAAAAATGGGCTTCATCATTCTCTTGCTATCCCACACTTGATCTTTAGCAACTTATTACATTTTTTATTGCAGCTTATGTCATCTGGTAGTGTCTGCCTTGTACAAGCAAATGCTATGGTCCTGATCTTCTCTGTAGATGCCTGTCTCTACCCGGATATGGGTTCGTTATTTGCCCTGAGTTTGCCCTGTCAGAAAACTGATGGGTTAAGAAATGCATTAATTTGCAATTTGTCCAGCTTTCTTGTAGTAGCAGTGGGAGTGACAGTCTTTCCAACTCACTATATTTCACAGGTGAAACTGGACCAATTTTTTAAAAAGCAATGGCCCAATGATTCTACCTACAGCTATATTTTAGATACTTGCATCCACCTGTAAAAGGAGATAAGTAAAATAATATTTAAGTCAGTAATATTCACAATAGTCAGACAATTTCCATGTCTATCAGTAGCCTAATTGATAAATGGCAGAATATTCATATGCCAGATTACTACTTAGAGAAGAAGACGAATTATAGCTATATGCAACCGCATGAATGAATCTCACAAACACTGAGTAAAAGAAGAAGAAAGAAAAGAAAATATACCAGATGATTCCATTCACATAGAGGTCAAAGGTAGGAAAACTCTACCTCAGTTTTTAGAGGTATATGCATTGGTAAAAACACCTTTGAAAAGGAAATGTCCACAATAACAATGAAGGTATTGGTAATTTTTTATGTGGGATAGAGGCTGAGGAGTGGGACATGGAAGTCTCTGCGTTACTATTACTTGGCCTAAATGGGGTGATTTCACCAGTGTTTGCTTTGAATAATTCATTAAACTCCATGTTTCAAGTTTTTCACACACAAAAAAGAGCTTTATGGCATCATGGAAACAATACACACATTAAAATTCACATAAGAAAATCCACTCACCCTTATTATAAACATGTATTTTTTACTTTAAAAGATTTTGACCCCAGTTAATCCAATTTGCAACAACCTACAAATGTGCACTGATGAGAGTAAACACATTTGTTCCAATTAGAAGTGGATACCACCCTCTTCCCTTTCGTTCCACCAGTGGGTTCTTATTCACCAGTGAACAAAACCAGAACACACAGCCTGACTTTGGTGATTTATATGTATGATTTCCTCTTTCACAGGACATGTAATAATGAAAAAGCAAGGAGGCCTTGTCCTGCTCTCCTCCCCACCAAGCACACAGCACATGCATACATATCCACACAACCGAGGTGAAAATCCGGCCAGCTCATATTCTCAGCACTATGTTCAGGAATACAGTCTTGTAACAGAATTTTAGAAGGCTCAGAGTTTCTCCATGGGGTATGTGAGCTGACAATTTTACTGTGCCTGAAAGCCTGCCCTCAATAACTGTTATGAAATCCATTATAATAAGAATATTTCATCAGAAATAAATCCAAAAGGAATTAACCATGTCATATATATCAAAGAGAGCAGGTTATTTGACCATGTCCCTTTTTGTATTAACAATGTCTCTTCACCCCTCTATTGTGAATAATTAAGTTGATGTAGCAATATTTTGGAAATTTAAAATGGTATCTGCAAGATTATTCATCTATCCTGTCTTTCATTTCTTAGGTAGTGTATTAAAGCAGGAGAATCAAGGGATCCTTACCTACTACATTCCCAGCAAGGACAACAGCTGGGGAAAGGTAATATAGAAACCATGACCTTCTAACATTATATAGTTAGAAAGCACTAATGATGGGGGCAGTATTTGATATCCAGGCATGTGTAATGGGAGCCTGACACTGTATAAGGAGCAGAAAGGTAACCTAAAGTATGTTATTTTCCAAAAGTCCCTAGAATTTAATTGATTTATTCCTTAAATCCCATTATTAATCTCTGTCCATCAAGAGAAGGGGGACAGAGAACGGCTTCCTTGCAGATTCTCAATTTATGTTTTCTATCGTTTTCTCATCTCCCCCTTTTGTCCTCCAACATTAACTTGACAGGACTTGGAGGAAGTGCAGGAGAGGCTTATCTGGGTTGGGCACTGGAGGGGAGGACTATAAAAATGGTAACTGCACTTTTTTATTGCTGTTGTTGCTAAAGGTGTTTGGTATTTTGGAGGATGCTAAAGAGCAATTCAATTTAGAAGACTATTCCATCGGTCAGATAACGCTGGAACAAGTCTTCCTGGCCTTTGCTAACCCAGAGAACACAGAAGGTGATTATAAAGAAAAGGTACCCTCAGATTCACTCCCAACCAGTGAACTTTATGTCTTCCTTAGACTACTCTGTCTATGCATGGACACACACAGGGGCATTACTATGTGTGTGCCTATCTTGGTATAAATATATTTACATAATAAAGAGTCCCCCAAAGAAGAACATATGTCACTCTTTTGTAGATTTACATGAGTGGCTCGTGTATACAGCATGTGCAAATCTAAAGACATTTGGAGAAATTCCTGTTCATTTTCCTAGAAATATAAAAGAGCGCCATTAATCAGGGTAGGAAAAGGACCTATTCCTGAGCATGCTGAATGTTTAAACAGAAACATCCAGAAATGGTGGTGCTGTCAAATGGGAGAGCTTGAAAAGCAACAGGATTATGTTTCAGTATTGAGTTATGGTTAAGAGGAGCAGTAAGCCTGTATCAAATCATCTTTTGCATGAGTACACACATACACAGTTTTATACCAAAAAGGATGTAGTTAAAATCAGTATCAAAGTTTAAGGGGTAGGAGTAAGTTGGATTATTATTTCCAAAACTCAAACCAAGATTCTTCATTTGTAAGAGAATCTTTGTACCAAGACATTTAGAGTCCAAGAACAGAAGGTAAAACACTTCTTTAAAAATAGTGTGTTTTCTTTCCTATTCTCACCCCACTTCTGATTAAGAGAGAAAGAAGAAGAAATGAAGTGGAGAGAGACACAGCTCTTCCTCAGATCTTGTCTGGGCACGTGGAGTACACCATAAGCCACATGAGAAATCTAATCACTCTCAAGATTCATGGGCAGATGAGCAGACAAGTAGGGATGACTGTTGTCCAGTTGCAAGACAGAAAGAGTCCCTGAAGCTACTCTATTTTGAGATGGTTTGTTCAAGGTTTTTATATCCTCAGTTGGATTTTGTGAGTAATAAAATGATACCCAGAAGCTATTCTGTGTTTTATTGTTTTTAGGTGTGACTTTCTATGGGCTCTACGCCCACACATGCCATACATCACCACTGATTTCAGTAATTGCAAAATTTGTTTACCAGGCTTGCCACCTTTAAAGGAGGAGCGGGAACTCATTTGATTAAGCTATTATTACTTGCATCTAGTCTCACAGTTGGCATCATTAATGACTCTCTTTAAAATTCCTTTAATGTGGTAGTTTCTTTCACTGTCCCTCCCTATCTTCAAGCAAGAAACAAAAAATTATATGTCAGTTCCTCTACTAAGCAGTTTACATGCATTGCATCATTTAATTGTGCTACAAGCCTCTGAAGTAGGTGGTGCCGCTTTTATTATCCTCACTGTACATGGGAGGCACAGAGGGGTAAAGGATTTACCCAGGGTCACCCAGCAAGCAAGCAGGAACATCTGTCAATATCCCCATTAGGAGCCAGGAAACCACACAGCAATTTGAACATGAACGGGAAAAGTTAAAAGAATTATTAATTATAACAGGGGGTTAGCCATAAGAAAGTACAGAGAATGCTCAAGAATACGCTATGGCTGAGAGAAATTACCCAAGGAAGAAACAAACTTGGAAGAGGACTCCTCCCCAAGGCTGGGATTCAGCTCATCTTGGAGAAGGTAAAGTTGGTGGGAAGTTCCCTGGCCTTGGGTCGAGGCTGTCCCACACCTGCTGAGAAACAGGAAATGCCCCATAGGGTACAGGCCGCCTAGGCTGGCCAACAGGGAACCGGCTGGATCTAGCAAGCAGGAAACTTTTCTGTGCTTGTTGGCAGGCTGGTGCTAGGAAGGGGCACCTGCGAGAGTCACTGAGCATCCACGGTTAACGGGCGTGGGGGTGTAGGGTGAATGCCGCGAAACGTCCTCCACACCTGCTGCTGGCAGCAGCAAGGTGGTAGTAAGAAAAATCAAGAGAAAACACCCGAACCTGGACCAGCAGCCCTTGGTCCTGCAGGGTCCATGCAGCACGCTCTCCTGACAAAGCTGAACCCGACAGCTCGAGAGCCCAGCTCCGTTTAGCCCTGAGAGGCCAGAACCCGATACCTGGTCCAGTAGGGTGCGTGTTGGCTGGGGCGGAGGTCCGCCAAGAGAAGCGACCATCAGTGGACTGGAGCAGCATGAGAGAGGTCCGGGGGTGAGGCCCACTGAGTGGCTGGCGGGTCAGGGCAGCGGTGCAGAGGACGCAGTGGGGGTCTCCACGCGCTGAGCGCCCACGGGCAGAGGCGGCGCATGCCACCGGGTCGCCGCGCGTCTGGGGCTCTGAGTGGCCCCCTGCTCTGGGGAATGCATCCAGGGCTTCCGAGGGAGGAGAAAGTGCCCTCCCCCTCAAAAACACCAAAACAAGCACAGGAAGTAAAGGACCCTTCTCTGGACCCTGAAACACACACGGGAGCTAACGAGAGCAAATTAAACTTTTATTTGGGCTGTGCCAGGTATTTGAAAGCCAGGGCTCTGGAGGCACGTGTTGTGGGTCTAGGCCTGCGGAGGCCAGAATTTATTTGCTATGTGACTGTCCCAGTCAGCTGGGGCCGCCGTAACAGAATACTGTAGGCTGGGTGACTTAAAAACAACCAGTGTATTTCTCACAGTTCTGGAGGCTGGGAAGTCTCCGATCAAAGCTCCATGCAGATTCAGTGTGTGGTGAGAGCCTGATTTCTGATTCACAGACAGGCGTCTTCTCAACGTCTTCCCCTCCCGCTACCTTCTTCTTCTTCTTCTTTTTTTTTTTTTTTCTTAACATATATTGCATTACCTGTTTCAGAGGTACAGATCTGAGATTCAACAGTCTTGCACAATTCACAGCACTTACCAGAGCACATACCCTCCCCAGTGTCTATCACCCAGTCACCCCATCCCTCCCTCCCCACCCCCCACTCCAACAACACTCAGTTTGTTTCCTGCGATTAAGAATTCCTCATATCAGTGAGATCATATGATACATGTCTTTCTCTGATTGACTTATTTCGCTCAACATAATACATATATATATACCACATCTTTATCCATTCATCTGTCGATGGACATCTTGGCTCTTTCCACAGTTTGGCTATTGTGGACATTGCTGCTATAAACATCGGGGTGCACGTACCCCTTTGGATCCCTACTTTTGTATCTTTGGGGTAAATACCCAGTAGTGCAACTGCTGGATCATAGGGTAGCTCTATTTTCAACTTTTTGAGGAACCTCCATACAGTTTTCCAGAGTGGCTGCACCAGCTTGCATTCCCACCAACAGTGTAGGAGGGTTCCCCTTTCTCCAGGATTGCGGTCTTTAAATAAATAATGCGCAATGCAGTAGGCTCCATGTTGTTTGAGACACAAAGGAAAATGACACTATCCCCACTACAGGGCTACCCACTACCTACTGCAGGTATCTTGTCACATTCTTTTTTTTTTTTTTTTCAAAGATTCTTTCTTTCTTTCTTTCTTAGAGAGCGAGTGAGAGAGAAACAGCATGAGAGGAGAGAGGGTCAGAGGGAGAAGCAGGCTCCCCGCTGAGCCGGGAGCCCGATGTGGGACTCTATCCCAGGACTCCGGGATCATGACCTGAGCCAAAAGCAGTCGCTTAACTAACTGAGCCACCCGGGCGCCCTCTTGTCGCATTCTTAAAGCTAAAGATTGTTTTTTAGCCTCTGTGTTCAGTATATAGGAGCTATAATGATTTTTAAAATTTTTCACTTGAAGTATAATTTACATAAAATGGAATGCCCAGGTTTTGAGTGACAGTTTGATCAATTTTGAAAAATGTATACCTCTGTGAAGACACAGACCATTTGTATCACAACAGAGAATATCCTCCTGCCCCTTTGTTTTCACCCACCACTCACCCTGCACACCCTAACCCTTGATAGGATTTTGCCTGTTCTGGGTATTTCACATGAATGCAATCATGTGGCATGTACATTTTGTGCCTGGCTCTTTCCCCTTATACCCCTTTGTCACATCCTCCATACCTAGAGTACTGATCTGTTTTATGTGTCTATAATTTTATATGGCTTCTTTATGTATTCTAATAGAAGATCTTTATCAGATAACATGTGAATATTTTCTTTTTCTGGCTTGCCTTTTGGTTTTCTTAGCAGTGTCTTTTGAAGAGTAAAAGTTTTTCAAATAATGCAATATATGTTGAGAAAAAAAAAGAAGAAGAAGAAGAAGAAGAAGAAGGTAGCGGGAGGGGAAGAATGAAGCGGGGGAAATCGGAGGGGGAGACGAACCATGAGAGACGATGGACTCTGAAGAGTAAAAGTTTTTTTATATTACTTATGCCCAGTTTATTAATTTTTTTGTGTCCTACATAAGAAATGTTCACATACCAGGTGATGCGGATGTTCTCCTGTTTTCTTTTGAAAGCTTTATATTTTTAGACTTTCAATTTAGATCTGTGATATATTTTGGGTTCGTTTTTATGTATGGTATGAGGTAAGGTCAGTACTCATTTTTTTTTTCCATACACATATCCAGTTGTCCCAGCATCGTTTTTTGGGAAAAGTCTTTTCTTTACCCGTTGAATTCCCTTTGTAATTTGTGGAAAATAATTGACCATAGTCATGTGGATCATAAATATGTGACTGTATTTCTGGACCCGATTCTGTGTCATTGATCTATGTTTCTGTCTCTTCACCAATACCACACTATTTTTTGTTTCTATTTTTGTGGTGCTTATTTCCCCCTTCCATTTGAAGAACTCTATATTTTAGAGAGATTAGCCCTTTGCCAACAGTATAAGTTGCTAGTTTTCTCAGTTTGTCATTGGTCTTTTGACTTTGTTCATGTTAATATTTACCACACAACCCTTACTTTTTTTATATGTTATTTTATGAAACTTGTATTGCTAGTGGATTTTGATTCATGGAGACTTTTCCCACTCCCACATTTTATCTTTTTCCATATAAAAAATATCTTTTTCCAAATGACTATTGTTCAACATTTTTTTAAAAATACACCTTTTGCCCAGTGAATTCAATGTTACCTACAGCATATCCTGTATTTATGTACTTTGGTTTATTTCTGGACTTTCTATTTTGTTCCATTTGTCTGGCTTTCAATTAATGTACAAGTACCACTTTTTTTTTTTAAGATTTTATTTATTTATTTGAGAGAGAGAATGAGAGACAGAGAGCACGAGAGGGAAGAGGGTCAGAGGGAGAAGCAGACCCCCCGCTGAGCAGGGAGCCCGATGTGGGACTCGATCCCGGGACTCCAGGATCATGACCTGAGCCGAAGGCAGTCGCTTAACCAACTGAGCCACCAAGGCGCCCAACTTTTTTTTTTTTTTTTTTTTTTTAAGTCGGCTCCACACATAGTATGGAGCCCAGCGCAGGGTTTAAAATCACGACCTTGAAATCAAGACCTGAGCTGAGATCCAGCATCAGATGCTTAACCAACTGAATTACCCAGGTGCCCCTACCACCCATTTTTAAGTATAGAGACTTTATAATATGTTTTAACATCTGGTAGAGCTAAACTTAACCTCATTAATCTTATTTTTCAGTGTTTTCCTAGCTGTTTTTTCTTACCTTTCCAAATAACTTTAGAATGAAAGGAAATTTACTGGTTATTATTTTCATCGGGATAACATTAAATATATGCAGACTATGGAGAAAAAGAACATATTTATGATTTTAGATCATCCTATTTAAGAACAAGGAATATTTTTCCAACTGTTCAAATCTATTTCTGAGTTTTACAGGAGGGCTTTTTTTTTTTTTTTATAGATTTTATTTATTTATTTTAGAAAGAGAGAACAGAGAGTGGAGGGAGAGTGAGAGGGAGAAACAGACTCCCCTCTGAACGGACAGCCTGACACGGGGCCCCATCCCAGGACCCTGAGATTATGACCTGAGCTGAAGGCAGATGCTTAACCAACTGAGCCACCCAGGCACCTCTATACGAGGGCTTTAAAGTTTTCCTCATATAAACCTCGCACATTTTTTATTACATTTATTTCTAAGTATTTTGTCTTTTTTGTTGCCATTATAAACTGGAGTATTCTCTTCCTTTATGTCTTTTGATGGGTTTTTTGTTTATAAGTTCTATGTATATGAAAGTTACTGGTTTTTATGTTAATTATATATCTCACTATAAAGTAAAGTTTTATATCCTATGAAAATCAAAAAGATTCGGTTTTTTTAATTTAAGTTTTAGTTAACATACAATGAAATATTGGTCTCAGGAGTAGAATTCAGTTATTCATCGCTTACGTACAACACCCACTGGTCATCACAAGTGCACTCTTTAATATCCATCACTCATCTAGCCCATCCCCCACCCACCTCCCTCCATCAACCCTCAGTTTGTTCTCTATCGTTAAGAGTCTCTTATGAGGGGGTGCCTGGGTGGCTCAGTTGTTAAGCGTCTGCCTTCGGCTCAGGTCATGATCCCAAGGTCCTGGGATCGAGCCCTGAATCGGGCTCCTTGCTCCGCAAGAAGCCTGCCTATCCCTCTTCCACTTCCCCTGCTTGTGTTCCCACTCTCGCTGTGTCTCTGTCAAAATAAAAAAAAAAAAGTCTCTTATGGTTTGTTTCCCTCCTCCCCCCGCCCACTTCGCATATGTTCATCTGTTTTCTTAAATTCCATGTGTCAGTGAGATCATATGGTATTTGTCTTTCTCTGACTGACTTATTTCACTTAGCGTAATACATTGGAGTTCCATCCACATCATTACAAATGGCAAGATTGAATTTTTTTGATGACTAAATAATATTCCATTGTATATTTATACCACATCTTTTTTTAAAAAAAAAATTTATTTATTTATTTGACAGAGAGACCATGAGAGAGGGAACACAGCAGGGGGAGTGGAAGAGGGAGAAGCGGGCTTCTCGCAAGCAGAGAGCCCGATGTGGGGCTCGATCCCAGAACCCTGGGATCATGACCTGAGCCGAAGGCAGACGCTTAACAACTGAGCCACCCAGGCACCCTATACCACATCTTCTTTATCCATTCATCAGTTAATGGACATTTGGGCTATCGCCATAACTTGGCTATTGTTGATAATGCATGTACCCCTTCAAATCCGTAAGTTTCTATCCTTAAAAATTTTTTGTTTCAGAGGTACAGATCTGAGATTCAACAGTCTTGCACAATTCACAGCGCTTACCAGAGCACATACCCTCCCCAGTGTCTATCACCCAGTCACCCCATCCCTCCCACCCCACCCCCCACTCCAGCAACCCTCAGTTTGTTTCCTGTGATTAAGAATTCCTCATATCAGTGAGGTCATATGATACATGTCTTTCTCTGATTGACTTACTTCATTCAGCATAACACCCTCCAGTTCCCGTCCACGTCGTTGCAGATGGCAAGATCTCATTCCTTTTGATGGCTGCATAATATTCCATTGTATATATACACCACATCTTCTGTATCCATTCATCTGTCGATGGACATCTTGGCTCTTTCCACAGTTTGGCTATTGTGGACATTGCTGCTATAAACATCGGGGTGCACGTACCCTTTCGGATCCCTACTTTTGTATCTTTGGGGTAAATACCCAGTAGTCTAGCAACTACCTTTGCCTAAGTTTTGGCAGAGACTCAGACAGGCAGGGAGTGGGAAAGTTTACAGTGGAAGAGAGGGAGGATTTTGGGGGTGCCCTGATTGGAGGCTATTGGCATGGGGATTCTGAAGGTGGGCTAACTAGAAGTGGGGCATCCTATGTGATGGCTTTAGGGGAGCATGTTTGGCTTTCTCTGCTTGGTCCTAAGTTGGAAGCAGGGCCAAAAATTAGGGAAGCTGATGTATAACACTGTGTATGCTACATGTACCCATCACGTGCCCTACACACAATTATTTGTTTGTCTTCCCGACAAAAGGGAATTTTTTTTTTAATTTTTTTATTCTTATGTTAATCCCCATACATTACATCATTAGTTTTAGATGAAGTGTTCCATGATTCATTGTTTGTGCATAACACCCAGTGCTCCATGCAGAATGTGCCCTCCTCAATACCCACCACCAGGCTAACCCATCCTCCCACCCCCCTCCCCTGTAGAACCCTGTTTGTTTCTCAGAGTCCATTGTCTCTCATGGTTCGTCTACCCCTCCGATTTCCCCCGCTTCATTCTTCCCCTCCCGCTACCACCTTCTTTTTTTTTTTTCTTAACATATATTGCATTATTTGTTTCAGAGGTACAGATCTGAGATTCAACAGTCTTGCACAATTCACAGCACTTACCAGAGCACATACCCTCCCCAGTGTCTATCACCCAGTCACCCCATCCTTCCCACTCCACCCCCCACTCCAGCAACCCTCAGTTTGTTTCCTGCGATTAAGAATTCCTCATATCAGTGAGATCTATCTTAACCATTTTTAAGTGTAAATAAAGTTGCTAAATAAATTCACATTCTTGTGCAACTATCACTACCATTCATCCCCATGACTCTTCATTTTTAAACATGAAACTAGACCCCTTCAACTCCCCATTTTCCCATTCTCCCCTTCCCCCATCTGTGGCAACTACCATTATACTTTTCTGTCTTAATGATTCTGTCTACACTAAGTACCGTACAGAAGTGGAATCATGCAGAATTTGTCTTATTTCACTGAGTATAATAACTTGCAAGTTTCATCTGTGTTGTAGCATATTGAGTTTCCTTTTTAAGCCTGAATACTATTCTAGATGTATATGCCACATTTTGTTTATCCACCCATCAGTGGACACTTGGGTTGTTTACATGTTTTAGCTATTGTGACTAATGCTGGTATGAACATGTGTGTACAAGTATGTCTTTGAGGTCCTGCTTTCAATTCTTTTGAACATATACTCAGAAGTGGAATTGCTGGGTCATATGGTAATTGTTTTTAATGTTTTTTTTTTTCAAGATTTTATTCATTTGTCAGAGGGCATGCACAAGCAGGGAGAGTGGCAGGCTGAGCAAGGAGCCCAATGCGGGACTCGATCCTAGGACCCTGAGATCATGACCTGAGCCGAAGGCAGACGCTTAACTGACTGAGCTACCCAGTATTACTTTGAGTAATACTGATATTTTATTTTATTTTATTTTTTAAGATTTTATTTATTTATTTGAGAGAGAGAGAATGAAAGACAGCATGAGAGGGAGGAGGGTCAGAGGGAGAAGCAGACTCACTGCAGAGCAGGGAGCCCAATGCAGGGCTCGATCCCAGGACCCTGGGATCATGACCTGAGCCGAAGGCAGATGCCTAACGACTGAGCCATCCAGGCCCCCTCTCCCTCACTTTTGAAGGACAATTTTACTGGATATAGGGTTCTTGGCAACTTTTTTTTTTTATTCTTATGTTAATCCCCATACATTACATCATTAGTTCTAGATGAAGTGTTCCATGATTCATTGTTTGTGCATAACACCCAGTGCTCCATGCAGAATGTGCCCTCCTCAATACCCACCACCCCGCTAACCCATCCTCCCACCCCCCTCCCCTCTAGAACCCTCATTTTTCAGAGTCCGTCGTCTCTCATGGTTCGTCTACCCCTCCTATTTCCCCCACTTCATTCTTCCCCTCCCGCTACCTTCTTCTTCTTCTTCTTTTTTTTTCTTAACATATATCGCATTATTTGCTTCAGAGGTACAGATCTGAGATTCAACAGTCTTGCACAATTCACAGCGCTTACCAGAGCACATACCCTCCCCAGTGTCTATCACCCAGTCACCCCATCCCTCCCACCCCACCCCCCACTCCAGCAACCCTCAGTTTGTTTCCTGCGATTAAGAATTCCTCGTATCAGTGAGATCATATGATACATGTCTTTCTCTGTTTGACTTATTTCAGCTAGAGGTGGTTTAGCCTTCAGAGTCCCCTGCCAGAGCCAGAATCTGTGCAAATGGATTTCCTGAGTTAGGCATCAGGGCAGAGAATGGCTTCCCCAGGCCAGTGGCTATCACTGGGGTGGCCTGTGGTTTGACCTACAGTGCAGGCAGGAAGTGGCTCTGAGTGGGGGCAGCCCTGTGTGTATCTGGTGACCTCTCTCCTTTCTGAGCTCACTTTTAACTGTTCAGGCCACTGGGTTTCCACTTTAGGGGCTCATTACTCAGGAGCCACCATGCTGGGGCTAGAGTTGAAAAGCATGTACCTAGACTAAAAAAAAAAAGAGAAAAGACTCAAAAATCAGAAATGAAAGAGGAGAGGAAACATTACAACTGATACCACAGAAACGTGAAGGATCATGACTACTAGAAACAATTATATGTGAACAAATTGGATAACTAGATGGATACATGGGGCGCCTGGGTGGCTCAGTCATTAAGCATCTGCCTTCAGGTCAGGTCATGATCCTAGGGTCCTGGAATCAAGCCCTGCATCAGCTTGTGTTCCCTCTCTTGCTGTCTCTCTCTGTGTCAAATAAATAAATAAAATCTTTAAAAAAAAAAAAACAGTGTTGGGGAAAAGATGGTAGAGGTGTAGGGGACCCTATTCCAACCGGTCCCAGGAATTGAGCTGGATATCTAGCAGACCACTCTGAACACCCACGAAATCAGCCTGAGATGTAAGAAGATAGATCTGGATCTCCACAAACAGAATATCAGAGGTGGTTAGTTTTGAGGTATGAAGTGGGGAACCATGATTCCGTGGGCAGATATCAGAGGATAAATGGCAGTGGGAGGGAGCCTGGCCATGGAGATCCTACACCGCAGATGAGCAATAGCCTCCCACACTGGGGACCTGGCACAGACTCGCAGACCGGTAGCGGCGGGGAAAGGACTTTAGGGCAGCCCCCCAGACAGAAACCCGGAGCAGTGGGACTGCACATGCAAACTGGGGGCGGCTGGTGGTTTTAAAAGCACAAAGGGCAGAGACATGCCCCAACCTGGAGGCGAGGACTGGGAGCTACTACAGAACACTCATGAAAGAAATTGAAGAAGACACAAAAAGATGGAAAAACATTTCATGCTCATGGATAGTAAGAATAAACATTGTTAAAATGTCTATGCTACCCAGAGCAATCTATACCTTCAAAGCCATCCTGATCAAAATTCCAATGACAATTTCAAAGTGCTGGAACAAACAATCCTAATATTGGTATGGAATCAAAAAAGACCCCAAATCACCAAGGAAATGTTGAAAAAGAAAAACAAAGCTGGGGGCATCCCGTTGCCCGATTTCAAGCTATATTGCAAAGCAGTGATCACCAATACTGCATGGTAGTGGCACAAAAACAGACATATAGACCCATGGAACAGAATAGAGAGCCCAGATATGGACCCTCAACTCTGGTCAAATAATCTTTGACAAAGCAGGAAAAAACATGCAATGGAAAAAAAAGACAGTCTCTTCAATAAATGATGCTGGGAAAATTGGACAGTCACATGCAGAAGAATGAAACTCGACCATACACAAAGATAAACTCAAAATGGATGAAAGACCTCAATGTGAGACAGGAATCCTAGAGGAGAACATAGGCAATAACCTCTTGGACATCGACCACAGCAACTTCTTTCAAGATACATCTCCAAAAGCTAGTGAAACAAAAGCAAAAATGAACTTTTGGGACTTCATCAAGATAAAAAGCTTCTGCACAGCAAAGGAAACAGTCAACAAAACAAAAGGCAACCCACAGAATGGGAGAATATATTTGCAAATGACACTACAGATAAAGGGCTGGTATCCAAGATCTAGAAAGAACTTCTCAAACTCAACACCCAAAAAACAAATAACCAAGTCAAAAAATGGGCAGAAGAGATGAACAGACACTTCTCTGAAGAAGACATACAAATGGCTAACAGACACATGAAAAAATGTTCATCATCATTAGCCATCAGGGAAATTCAAATCAAAACCACACTGACATACCACCTTACACCAGTTAGAATGGCAAAAATGGACAAGGCAAGAAACAACAACTGTTGGTGGGAATGCAAGTTGGTACAGCCACTTTGGAAAACAGTATGGAGGTGCCTCAGAAATTTAAAAATAGAGCTACCCTATGACCCAGGAATTGCACTACTGGGTGTTTACCCCAAAGACACAGATGTAGTGAAAAGAAGGGCCATATGCACCCCAATGTTCATAGCAGCAATGTCTGCAATAGCCAAACTGTGGAAAGAGCTGAGATGCCCTTCAACAGATGAATGGATAAAGAAGATGTGGTCCATATATACAATGGAATATTACTCAGCCATCAGAAAGGATGAATACCCAGCTTCTACATCAACATGGTTGGACTGGAGGAGATTATGTTAAGTGAAATAAGTCAAGCAGAGAAAGGCAATTATCATATGGTTTCACTTATTTGTGGAACATAAAGAATAGCATGGAGGACATTAGGAGAAGGAAGGGAAAAACGAAGCGGGGGGAAATCGGAGGGAGAGATGAACCATGAGAGATTATGGACTCTGAGAAACAAACTGAGGGTTTTAGAGGGGAGGGGGGTGGGGGGATGGCTAGCCCAGTGATGGGTATTAAGGAGGGCACGTATTGCATGGAGCACTGGGTGTTAAATGAAAACAATGAATCGTGGATCACTACATCAAAAACTAATGATGTATGGTGATTAATATAACATAATAAAATAAAATTTAAAAAATAATAATAAAAAACTAGATGGACACATCCCTAGAAACATACACCCTACAAAGACTGAATCAAGAAAAAAAAATAAAAAAACAGAAAACCTGAACAGACCAGAAATGAGTAAGGAGAATGAAGCAGAAATAAAAACCCTCCCAACAAAGAAAAGCCCAACTCCAGATGGTTTCACACATGAATTGTACCACATCTTTAAAGAATTAACCCCAATCCTTCTCAAACTTCCACAAAAATTTAAAGAGGAGGGAACACTCCCAAATTCATTTTACAAGTCCAGCATTATCCTGATACCAAAGCTAAATAAGGACACTACAAGAAAAGAAAATTACAGGCCAATATCTTTGATGAATAGGGATGCAAAAATTCTCAACAAAATACTAGCAAACATTGAGGTGCATGTGCCTCTTTTCATTAGTATTTATGTATCCTTTGGGCAAATACCTAGTAGTGCAATTGCTGGATCATGGGCAGTTCTATTTTTAACTTTTTGGGGCGCCTCCATGCTGTTATCCAGAGTGGCTGCACCAGTTTGCATTCCCACCAACAGTGCAAGAGGGTTCCCCTTTATCCATATCCTCACCAACACCTATTGTTTCTTGGGTTGTTGATTTTAGCCATTCTGACAGGTGTGAGGTGATATCTCATTATAGTTTTGATTTGTATTTCCCTGATGATAATTGATATTGAGCACCTTTTCATGTGTCTGTTGGCCATCTGTATTCTTCTTTGAGAAAATGTCTATTCGCATCTATTTTTTTATTGGATTATTCGTTTTGGGGGGTGTTGAGTTTGATAAATTCTTTATATAGTTTGGATATTAAGCCTTTATCAGATATGTAATTTACAAATACGTTCTCCCATTCCATAGGTTGCCTTTTAGTTTTGTTGATTGTTTCCTTTGCTGTGCAGAAGCTTTTTATTTTGATGAAGTCCCAGTAGTTTGTTTTTGCTTTTGTTTCCCTTGCCTCAGGAGACTTATCTAGAAAGAGGTTGCCATGGCCATTGTCAAAGGGGTTAAAAAAGAATGAAATGCCATATATATATGTATATATATATATATATATATATATATATATATATATATATGGAATATATATATTCCACATCTTCTTTATCCATTCACCATTTGATGGACACTTGGGCTGTTTCCATAGTTTGGCTATTCTTTTATATATATATATTATATATATATATATAATATATGAATATTACTCAGCCATAAAAAAGGATGAAATCTTGTCATTTGCAACATGGATGGAGCTAGAGAGTATTATGCTAAGCAAAATAAGTCAGTCAGAGAAAGACAAATGCCATATGATTTCACTCAGATGTGGAATTTAAGAAACAAAACGAATGAGCAAAGGGGAAAAAAGAGAGAGAGAGAGGCAAACCAAGAGAAAGACTCCCAACTATACAGAACAAACTGATGATTACCAGAGGGGAGGTGGGTGGGGGGCTGGGTTAAATAGATGATGAGGATTAAGGAGTACACTTGTGATGAGCACTGGGTGTTGTATGGAAGTGTTGAATCACTATGTTGTACACCTGAAACTAATATTACACTGTATGTTAACTGGAATTTAAAGAAAAACAAAAATATATACTAGCAAACAGAATTAAACAGGATATCAAAAGGATCACACATCATGATCAAGTGGGACTTACTCCTGGGATGTAAGGATAGCATATGGAATGTGTGATACACCATATTCATAGAATGAAATATACGATCATAGGATCATCTCAATGCCCAAAAAAAGGAGACATGACAAAATTCAACGTCCATTTATGACAAAAACGCTCAACAAATTGGATATAGTAAGAATGTACCTCAACATAATAAAGGCCATATGTAATAACCTCGAAACTAATATCATACTCAACAGTGAAAGGTCAAAGCTTTTCCTTTATGATCATGATTAAGACAAGGATGTCCACTCCCATCACTCCTATTCAACATAATACCAGAAGTCCTAGCTAGATAAATTAGGCAATGGGACGCCTGGGTGGCTCAGTCAGTTAAGTGTCTGCGTTCAACTCAGGTCATGATCCCAGGGTCCTGGGATCGAGTCGGGCCCCCTGCTCAGGGGGGAACCTGCTTCTCCCTCTCCCACTCCCTCTGCTTTGTGTGCTCTGTCTCTCTCTGGCAAATAAATAAATAAAATCTTTTTCAAAAATTAGATAAATTAGGCAAGAAAAAGAAATAAAAGTCATCCAAATTAGAAAGTAAGAAGCAAAATTGTCTTTGTTTGCAACAACTGATTCTTTGAAAATACAAATAAAGTCCATAAATGTCTAGCCAGGATAACTAAGAAAGAGAAAAGACACGAATTTCTAATATCAGAAATGAAGTGGGGCATTTCACTACAGATGCCATAGACATTAAAAGGATAATCAAGGAGTACTATGAACTATTCTTTGTCCACAAATTTGATAATCTAAATGAAATGGACCAATTCCTTGAAAGGCACAATATGCCAAAACTCACACAAAAAGAAATAATCTGAATAGGACTTTATCTATTAAAGAAATTGTCTCAATAATTGAACTTCCCAAATAGAAAGCACCAGGCCCAGATGGATTTACTGGTGAATTCTACCAAACATTTAAGGGAAAAATTATACCAATTGTCTACAGTAACTTTCAATGGATAGAAGCAAAAGGAATATGTCCTAAATTATTCAGCATTGTCTCTTTTTAAGATTGTATTTATTTATTTGAGAAAGAGAGAGTGCACAAGTGGTGGGAGGGCAAAGAGAGAGGGAGAAGCAGACTATCCACTGAGCAGGGAACCCAATACAGGGCTCAATCCCAGGACCCCAAGATCATAACCTAAGTTGAAGGCAAACACTTAACCAACTGAGCCACCCAGCACCCCTCAGCATTTCTTAATAGCAAAACCAGAGAGGAGTGCCTGGGTGGCTCAGTCAGTTAAGCAGCCAACTTGATCTCAGCTGAGGTCTTGATCTTGGGGTCAAGAGTTCAAGCCCAGCTTTGAGCTCCACACTGGGGAGCCTACTTTAAAAAAAAAAAAAGGAAGAAAGAGAAAAAACAGACAAATATGTCACACTCGAGTGTGATTTATCCCATGGATAAATGGCTGATTCAGCATTCAAAAGAGAACTAATAAAATCCAACACATCAATAGGCTAAGGAAGGAAAATTACATGATTATATCAATAGATGTAGAAAAAGCATTTGACAAACTCCAACACCCACTTATGGTTTTTTAAAACTTGCAGTATACTAGTAACAGAGAGGAATGTCCTTAATGTGATAAAGAATGTCTACAAAAACCTACAGCTATCAACATACTTAAGTGTGAGAAACTTGAAGCTTTTCTACTAGGGCCAGGAATAATGCAAGGTTGCCCATCTAACCACTGCTCTTCAACATTGTACTTGAGAACTCAGCTAATGCAATAAGACAAGAAAAGGAATAAAAGACATACAGATTAGGAAGGAAGGAATGTGGTTTCTTTCCACGGATGACAAGATTGACACATTAGAAAATCTGAAACAATGGACCAAAAACTCTGGGAATTAATAAGTAGTTAAAGCAAGGCTGCAGGATACAAGTTTAATATATAAAAGTCAATGACTTTCCTATATACCACCACTGAACAAGTAGAGTTTTAATTTGAAAATACAGTACCATATACATTAGCACCTCTCCCAAAATGATATACATAGGTATAAATCTAACAAAACATATAGAAGATCTATATAAGGAAAACTACAAAACTCTGATGAAGGAAGTTGATGAAGAACTAAATAAATGTAGAGATATGCCATGGTCATGGATAGGATAAGTAATTTTGTGGATATCAATAAGCTGATTCTAAAGTTTATATGGAGAGGCAAAAGTTCCAAAATAGCCAACATGATATTGAAAAAGAAGAAGTTGTAAGACTGACAGTACCTGACTTCAATATTTAATATAAAGGAAATTCAATCAAGGCAGTGTGGCTTTGGGGAAAAAAATAGGCAGATTAATGGAACAGAATAAAGAGTACAGAAATACAAAGCCAACTGACCTTTGAAAAAGGAATAAAAGCTATTCAATGAAGCAAAGATAGTCTCTTCAACAAATGATACTAGAACAACTGGATATCCACATGCAAAAAAAATGAACCTACACATATATCCAACACCCTTCACAAAAATTAACTCAAAATGTATTACTGGCCTAAATGTAAAACTATAAAACTATAAAGCTCCTACCAAAAAAATAGGACAAAATATGGGATGGAGCCCTGTGGCAGGCTCCCTGCTCAGTGGAGAGTCTGCTTCTCCCTCTCACTCTCTGCCCCTCCCCCCACTCTTGCTTTTCTCTCTCTCTCAAAGAAGTAAAATCTTTAAAGAAAAGAAAAAAAAAGAAAGAAAGAAAGAAAGAGGGGCACCTGGGTGGCTCATTTGGTTGAGCGTCTGCCTTCGGCTCAGGTCATGATCTCAGGGTCCTGGGATCAGGCCCCACATCGTTCTCCCTGCTTGGCTGGGAGCCTGCTTCTCCCTCTGCCTCTGCTGCTCCCCCTGCCTGTGCTCTGTCTCTCTGTCAAATAAATAAATAAAATCTTTAAAAAGAAAGAAGAAAGAAAAAGAAAGAAAGGAGGGAGGAAAGGAAGGAAGGAAGGAAGGAAGGAAGAAACTGCCATAATGTCTTTTGAAATGGCTGTTCATGGAATTAAAATTAAAACTTTTTTTAAAAATGAAAAATAATATTAATAAAAAATAAAATGGCTGTACAATTTTGCATTCCCATCACTAATGAATGAGAGTTCCCATTGATCCACATACTTGCCAGTATTTCTTGTTATCAGTGTTTTGGATTTTAGCTATTCTAATGGGTTTGTAGTGATGTCTCATTGTTATTTGAATTTAATTGTTTAATTTAATTCCCTAATGACAAATGATTTTGAGCATCTTTCATGGGCTTGTCATCTGTACATATTTTTTTGGTGAGGTATCTGTTTCAATCTTTTGCCCATTTGGAGCACCTGGGTTGCTCAGTCACTTAACTGTCTGCCTTCAGCCCAGGTCATAATCCCAGGGTCCTGGAATGGAGCCCCACATCAGGCTCCTTGCTCAGCAGGGAGCCTGCTTCTCCTTCTTTCTCTGCCTCTCCCCCTGGCTTGTACTCTCTCTCCCCCTCTCTCTCTCTCAAATAAATAAAATCTAAAATAAGTAAATAAATCTTTTGCCCATTTTTAGTTGGGTTATTTGCCTTCTAATTATTGAGGTTTTTCTTTTTATTTTTTAATGTATACCAACCTCTCAGAATAAATCTCACTTAGTTCTGATGTATATACTGCTAGATTTAATATGCTAGTATTTGATAAATATATTTTCTTTTTTAAAAAAAGATTTTATTTATTTATTTTAGAGAGCATGCAGAGGGAGAGGGAGAAGCAGACTCCCCACTGAGCAGGGGCCCCGACAAGAGGCTCGATCCCAGGACCCCGGGATCATGACCTGAGCCAAAGGCAGACACTTAAATGACTGAGCCACCCAGGTGCCCTTTAACAAATATATTTTCATCTATGCTCATAAGATATATCATTCTGTAATTTTCCCTTGTAATTTATAGTGTCTAATTTTAGAATCAAAGTTATGCAGGTCTTATAAAATGAATTGTGAAGTGTACTCTCTATTCCTGAGATACATAGTAGGAATGAGTACATATGTTCACTAAAAAATATGTACAAGGTTGTTTATTAAAAAGGACTATTCATTCATATTAGTGTTTTTAACTCCTCTTAACTTTATTATTTCCTTCCTTCTATTTTATTTGGATTTATTCTATTATTCCCTTTCTAACTTCTTAATTAAATAATTAACTTACTTAGTTTTAATCTTTCCTCTTTTATAATATAAAGCATAAAGTTTCCTCTTAGTTTTAGCTGCATTCCAAAAGTTTTTATGTTAGTATTTTCATCATTATTCACTTTCCTGCATGTGTGTCTAATTTTCTTACTTGAGTACATTTTACACACAATGTTACATTAATATTAGTTGTACAACATAGTGATTCAGCATCGCTGTACCTTATGCTATGCTTACTACAAGCATAGCTACCATTGTCATCATACAGTGTACATTTATGTTCCATACATATTACATAGTTTATGTTTGATGTATTTCCCAATTTGAAAAGTTTTACATTTTACCTCATGGAGGATATTTAGGGACTTAACGACAAGATAAAATCAGTATTATTGATATGTACTTTTTAAAAAATATTTTAATTCCAATTAATTCCATTTGCAATTATCTTCAATTGTGTGATAATACATATAAGTGCATCCTATCAATTAGGAATGGCTACAGTATTACTACTGTATTTTCAGAAGCTGTAATATCCCATTTCCCTGGTGAATGCCTTCACATTTGTGTTTTATTATTACGATTTTTTTCTTTCCTTTAGGATGAAGACTGCCTAGTCATAAGAATAGTGTAGAGATCCTACCCTAAACACACACACACACACACCCATATACACACACCTGGAGAAAGAAACCACACCCAAATTTTATGAGCAGTTTCAGGACAATGGAACATTAGGATTCATATAAGTCAGGTTTTGCAAAGTAAGTGTATGAGCTTGCTGTGATTATCTGACCCTCTGTAATTTTTACAAACTATAGGTATTAAGACCATACTTGACGTGGAAGTAAATCTATTGAAATATTTAATAAAGTGACAATATACTAAAAGAGAATAGGCTTTGGGATTATGTTGTCTTTTGTATTAACATATATTCTCTCTTCCATTAGTATGGACAATTGGAATGGTATTTATTTGGGAATTTTGTAAAACTCTTATCACATACGGGGCCCTTTCTGTTACTTTCCTTTCTTAGGTAACATCATACACCAGGAGCATCGAGGGATTATTAGCTACTACATTCCCAAAAAGGAAATCTGCTGGGGAAAGGTGATTTTAGAAATCAGATTCTTCTAGCATTATGTGTAATAGAGGACTGATAGAAGGAGGCATTGAGATTCAAGCATATGGAATGGAAACCTGACATTGGCAGAGAAGAACCTTTGTTATTTTCCAAAGGCCCCTATAGTTTGAGACTTATGACCCTAAATTCTATTATTCCATACTATCAAGAGAATGAGGATGGGAAACTGCCTCCTCTCTATTTTCAACCATCTTTTCCTTCTACTTTCTAGCTTCCCCCTTCTGTGTCTTTTTGTCCCTAAGCATACGCCTGGCAGGAGTTGGGGAATGACTGGGTGGGGAAAAAGTCACTGGGGAAATTACAATGGTAATGCCATCTTTTTTTTTTTTTCTGTTAAAGGTGTTTAGTATTTTGGAGGAAGCTAAAGTGCTATTCAATCTAGAAGACTATTCTGTCAGTCAGATAACACTGGAGCAAGTCTTCCTGACCATTGCTAATATTGATAAAACAGAAAGTATTCAAGAAATAAAAGTGCTATGAGATTCAGTTCCAACCAGTGACCATTATGTCTTGTCTAGATTGCTTCCTACAATTAGATACACAGAGGGACTTCTCCCTCTGCCTCTGTATTTTTCTGTGTGTGTGCACATGTGTATATACAAATTGAACCCCCAAAGAAGAAAATTTGCAATCTTTGGAGATGAAGATAAGTGACCTGTTGTGAAGAACTGAACTGTAAAGGATCTGAGATTTTACCCTACTTGAAAGTTATCAAGTTGGCCCTACCACAGTTTCACGAGTACTGGCAGAAGACACTGGAATCCTGGGTCAAAGTCACAGGAATTTGTTACAGCAATAGCAGTAGTCAGAGATTATATTTGTGCCAGTCCTTTAATCCTAATTCTCACAAGGCAACACAAAGAGAGCCAGGTAATTCCTGTACATTCGGTGGACTGCGTTACAGGAGAGAAACCCTGGGTTTATGGAACCCAAATCTTTTATAATGGGCCATAAATAAACCTGCCCTACCTTTGCTCTGGAAGGAAACATTCTCATTATACTAAAAATGAAGTAAATGTTTCCTTTGGTCCAGAGGGAGATATGATCGCTCTTCGAGGCTGTTTGCTCTACAATCAGCCTTGCAAAAATAGTCCAAAACAAAAAGGCAGTTAGTGCTTCTGTTTGCAAGTCATGCAAAAATGCAAGAGACCTATGATTAATAACTATTTTTTAAATGGTAATGTTAATCAAAACTCATCCCATCTGATGCTACAAAAAAAAAAAAAGGCCTAGATGAGTTTTAACTATTTTCAAGGAATCTGTATTTTATAAATTTTTCCTGAAAATATAAAAACTACAAATTTTGTCAAACTCATTTTATGAGATCATATAACCTTGATACTAACAATCATATAAACAATCATATAAACTTGATACCAATACTGGGTAATCATAATTCAAGAAAACTATTTTCATTCTATGAACATAGATTTGGGCAGATAGCTTTCTAAATATTCTATACAACATAATCCTGGTATTTCATTTTATTATATGCCTGGGTTCTACTTTTTCTGGTATACCGTATCTTCCTATTTCTTGGTTGTTGTCCTCTTTTTGCTAGAGTGAAACCACAAGTAATTTTCTAGGCAAGAGTGGGGAGTAAAGTTTCTGAGTAATTGCTTGGCTCAAAGTGTTTCTTTTTACTTCACACTGAAGGGATTGTCTGCTTACAGAATTCCACTCTAAATAGTATATTATTCCACTGTCTCCTAACATCCAGGGTTGCTGATTAGCATTCCTTTGTAGGTAAACAGTTTCCACTCCAAACATGAACACACCCAACTCTCTCCTCCCCTCAAGATTTTTTCCTTTTATGCGTGGGGTTCATACATTTCATGAGGAGGAGTCTTGGTGTAAGACTTGTATTCATCCTGTTACCCAACCCAATTATTTGTTTAATAACTGCTCCCCTCTATCTTCCCCTGTTCTCTCCTGTATTTACTATTATTCAAATGTGAGATCTCCTACATTACTAAGTTGTTTTCTCCCCTATTTTTTTCTTTTTTCTATATTCTTTTTTTTCTTTTTTCTATATTCTTAGATAGAGCCTCCATATTGTCTTCCAGCCCTTAATTGTTTCTTTTAAGCAATGGTATTTTTCATTTCAAAGTGTTCTTGCCCCACTAAGGGCTCCTTTTTTAAAAAGCATCCTCTGGCTTTAAGCACTTGCAGGCTTTTCTAATGTCTGAGGATTCTACACTTGGAGTCATCTGAGTACTGTACCCTACCTGACTGGCACAACTACTCTAGATACTTTTAAATTACATATATGTATGTATTTATATATATACAAATATGTATTTTTATATATATAATTAATATATATATCCCCCCCATATTTTTAAGATCTCCAAATCACATGCGAACTCCAAGTCCTGGGCCTCTCCAGGACTCCACTGAGAAAATCTGCACCCAGATCTAGTGTATCCCCTCTTACTTGCATGGTGACAGTTGATTTCTCTTGTTTTCTTTTTTTTTTTTTTTAATTTTATTTATTTATTTGACAGAAGGAGACACATTGAGAGAGGGAACACAAGCAGGGGGAGTGGGAGAGGGAGAAGCAAGGCTTCCCACCCAGCAGGGAGCTCCATGTGGGGCTGATCCCAGGACCCTGGGACCATGACCTGAGCCTAAAGCAGACGCCTAACGACTGAGCCACCCAGGCGCCCCCGGTTTCTCTTGTTTTCATTTGTCAACACACTTCCGTTGTGTTTACAACTTCAAATCTCTTATTAATCCACTCATGACCCTTGCCTTTTTTCTCTTTTGTTAGAGGTTTATTTCCATTCCATTCATTTTAGGGAAGAGAAACACCATGTCCTCCGGCATCCAAAAACTAAAAATTTAAACTGAAGAAGAAAACACACACACACAAACGAATTCCATCTCCGAAGCATACGTAGGTAATACATTAATCAAGGATGGGTAGTGTTAACCGGTGTAAATGGATAAAGACGGCATGGCGCAGGAGGGCCTCACAAGAAGAGGGCCTGTTGCAGGATATAGAGAACAGGTAAGTAAAAAGGCGGACAAAAACGGTGGGAGACCAAGGGTGTAGGGTGCATGGGCAGGGATAGGACTTGCTAAGGGAAAGCGGAAGGAGGTGCGGGTATGAAGGATAAAAGCTGAGAAGTCCGGAGGCACGGGCAGGGGCTGAGGGGGGCGGGGCGCACTGCGTGAAGCTGAAGGGGACGGGACGCCACCACCGCCGCCTGAAGAGGCGGGCCCCAAGCGCCGGGGGTTCAGGGGGTGGAATGCACACTGGGGCTGACGGAGCAGGGCGCACGCGCAGAGGGGCGAGGGACTGGGATACCCGCGCTGGGGC
>NW_023270758.1:2437573-2515893 GCF_011800145.1 Mirounga leonina | reverse complement strand
TGGGATACCCGCGCTGGGGCTGAGGGAGCGGGGCGCACGCGCAGGGGCGTCACGGGGTACGTCCGAAGCGTGGCCAGTTGGAGAAACCGAGCCGTGCTCTCAGTTTTGAGAGTGTTCGGAGCCGAGGAGGGAGCGTGGTGTCTGGGGCGCTGCGGACAGAGAGCGTAGCGTGCCGCTCCGGCGTGGGGGTGGTGACGGCTGCGGGACCAAGGGAGGAGCGAGCGCCTCGCCCAGTTCTCGGGGTGAGGCCGCAGTGGGGGTCGCCGCCGCGGAGTTTTGGAGCTGTTGGGTGAGTGCCCGCAGGCTTCTTGCCCGTAGCTCCTTCCCACCTGTCCCGTCCTTTTCTCCTCGGGGCAGAGCCCTACCTTGCTGAAGGCCCGAAGGCCAAAGTGGTGTGCAAAAGTGTGCCCTAGCTTTGTAAAAGTTCTGGAAAATTTAGGTTGATTCCTGAAATGCCGAGGAAAATTAAAAATGACTTTTTTCCCTTTACCCGGTACAGGACTAAGTCACTCCGTGTCATCTAATTTGATTTCTACTTGAAATTGTCCTGTGTATGTATTTTCAGTGTTAAAATATAGTGTGTGCGTGCAGTAACTACAAAATAAGTAAATTTATTTCTAAAAACTTGTATTTAAAACGGAATTTTAAAATGCTTTAAGACTTTAAGGAATCTGGCAGCCTTTAGTTATTTTTCTAGTTTTTTTTAGATGGTTTTTGAAAACCAACAGTTTTGACAAATGACATAATTTTGTGTTTGGGGACATAAAGTTTTAATAGTGTCTGAAGAGAACATCTTCTTAAGTGTGAACTAGAGAATAAAACATCTGTCTAAGAGACCTAATTGTCTTTGTACCTCTAGGACCTAGCATTGTGTCTGGCACATTGTAGACATTTAACAAATGTTTGCAGAATGGGGGAATGCTATTTTTAAATGGACAGACATGTTATATGAAGCCATTTAAACCCATTATGCCCACTATATGATCTTCACACATCTTTAGAACCTTTAGTAGACAGGCTTGCCTAGACAGTTATCTTTGAATACACCTGACCGAATCCCACCGGAAGAGCTTCTCTTTCATGAGATGGGCAGTGGGATTTCAGAATCTGTATTTTAACCAGCCAGGTGATTTTTATGCACAGCCAAATAAAGGATCCATCTGAAAGAAACGGATCTCAAGGATCTACCACCAGAATTGTACAACCAAGCTTCAAGAACTAGGCTGTGAGGAGTTTGTGCACTAAATCATGGCCATTCTTTCTCTCCATGTTAGCTTAATTTCCTCTACTATATTAGTCTTTACTCCCAGAGTGGGATGTTGCTGCTTCTGGCATACAGACTCACCTCATTACATTTTACCATCAGAGAAAACTTGACCCCACTCAAATTAGAAAAGGACTAGAAGGATTCCGATTGATCTTACTGAGATTATGTATGCCAATCATTTTGACGCACAAAAAAAGATCTCAACTTCCATTTAGATCTCATGTCTAAAGTGAGAGAAGGGTGCCTGGGTGGCTCAGTTGGTTAAGCAACTGCCTTCGGCTCAGGTCATGATCCTGGAGTACCGGGATCGAGTTCCACATTGGGCTCCCTGCTCAGCTGGAGGTCTGCTTCTCCCTCTGACCCTCTGCTCTCTCTCATTCTCTCTCTCTCAAATAAATAAATAAAATCTTTTAAAATTTTTTTTAAAAATAAAGTGAGAGAAGATCAGTTCTCCAAGGGCCATCACATAATAATAAATAAATGTGGCATGGAGTGCCTTTTTTCTAATTTGCATGTGTCATATAAACCAGCAGAACCATAATTCCCTAATAATACTCATTAATATTGAGCACTTAAAATGTAAGCACTGTACTAAGCACGATATGAGTATAAACTCAGCTAATAACGAGTTAAATAGGTATTGTTGGATACCCATTTTACAGATGACAAAACAGAGGCAAAGATAGGCTATGTAACTTATCCACAATTACTCAGATTAAAAAAGTGGTGTACTGGGATTTAAACTCAATTTATCTGGCTTCAGAGCTAGTCTCTTCAATTCTTGTAGGGACTAATAACATACTGCTTCTCAAAAGAAAGGAATTGCTATTCCAATAAGGCTGTAGTTCTCAACCAGGTCCAGTTCTGTCCTGCGAAGATATTTGGCAATACCTAGAGACATTTTTGGTTGTCACAGCTGGGAATGTGGGTGCCACTGGCATCTAAAGGATAGATGCCAGGGATGCTGCTGAACGTTCTGCAATATACATATAGCCCACTATAGCGAAGAATTATCTGGCCCAAATTCCAGTAGTGTCCAGATTGAGAAAACCAGTCATAAGGGAAAAAGGGCTTTGAGCTGACCAGCTACCTTTTTTTTTTTTTTTAACATTCCAGATGTTGATCTTCATTATCCTGGTGTGTATTTGAATTTCCTGTGGAGTGTTCTAAAGTTACACAAGCTTTCACTGAAATTTTTACCCCTTTTTTCCCATCTCACTACTGAAGCAATTCTCAGGAGGGTCAGATGATGTGCAAGGTGGGGAGGATGTGGTATATTAAGATATACACATTTTCATCTGTAGGAGAATTTTAAATTAAAACAAAAGTAATTGATTCTTCCAACCTCCCTTCTACTTAAAACCAGTGTTCTGATGACACAGTTTGTCCATTAGTTTTCTGGCTTCCTTCTGCCTTCCTCCCAAGTTAGTTAAATAAGCATAGGTAACTTACAGCCACTCTTTTGTACAAACCAGCTTGATCCTCTACCTACTTACTCCTTCCCTTAGAGACCCCCAGCAACTATGAAGACAGAATGAAACTGTGTAAAAACTGGCACTCTTTTAAGAAGATGCCTGGATACTTCCCAAATTATGGTTCTCCAGCAACATAATTGGGTAGCTTTTTATTAGTTTCTAAGGTTATCTTTTGGTGTTTTTACTTTACTAGAGATTCATTAAATTAAGTCACCTTTTTTTAGAAACACAGATTTGGAAAGGTTAAGCCATTCATAAGTTAGTTCAGTCAGATCACTGTTATCCCAGCCCTTATGTGAAATTTAACTCCCTTGCCAGGAGAGAAGTTTGCTGGGGTTTTTTATCTGTTTTTGTAGATAGGTCATGGTGAAACATTAAAAAGTGGAGAGAGGTTAAAATATGCCTGGATGAAGAGCCAAGAAGGGAAATGAAAGAATAGGATTTTACACAGCCTGCATGCAGTACTCAGAGTCTTTCACTAAAAAATTAAGAGAAAGGTACAATATGGTGGTGTGTGGTATCAAAAAAAAAAAAAAACACACCCCACATATTCGAAAAACTTTCCCAGGGAAAAATGATGATTGTCAAGAATAAAATATATTTTGGAAGACTATATCTAGCACAGGCTTTTATGTAACCATTGTATAATTGCACATGTAATATTTTCAGGATATCGTTATATATGAAGGTGAAATAGTAGTAATGGAGAAGGTAGCATAAATGGAAGAAATCATTTTTAAAGAACAAGTGGCAAAACCTAGTAGCAGTCATGGGACGCCTGAGTGGCTCAGTCGGTTAAGAGTCTGCCTTCGGCTCAGGTCAGGATCCCAGGGTCCTGGGATCGAGCCCCGCATCGGGCTCCCTGCTCAGCGGGAAGCCTGCTTCTCCCTCTGCCTGCCGCTCCCCCTGCTTGTGCTCTCGCTCTCTCTCTCTGACAAATAAATAAATAAAATCTTAAAAAAAAAAAAAAAAAAACTAGTGGCAGTCTGTGGGGAATAAATGATTAAAGAACAGCCACATGGATCTGAACTTGAACCATTAACAGAGCTAAGGAAGTTAAGGAAAGTGAATTTGGAAAGATTTATCAGCAAAATCTTGTGCCTTTACAGCTTTTTCATGGCCCATGGTTTTGTTAGTGAGCCTCTAAATGTCAGTCCAACTATGTTGTTAAATGTCGAAACAAGAGCTACAGAGAGACCAGGGCTACCCTGGGGAATCCAGGCTACGGTGGTCACTGCAGCTATACAAGGTTCTACCCTTCCACCATCACCAGAACCAGTTTGAATGGTGGCTATAATCAAATCTTTACCTTAGCCAATCCAACAAAGTTTTATTGAGTAAACAGCCTCTTTGGGTACTTTTCTTGATGTTAGAGATACTGAGATTTAAAAAAAACAGACAGATCCTCCCTGCCTAAAGTTTACAGTCTACTTCCCATAACTGAGAAAAAGCACAAATACATACAAAAGATACCAACATTGCATAGCCCATAGCAGAAAAAATGATGTGGGAGTGTGTGTCAGAAAGGGGTTCATTCACTCATTTTTTTCAAAATATTGAGCACATACTCTCTGCCAGGTACTACTAAACACTGAACACAGAGTAAAGAACTCCACAGAAGAAGTGTCCCTTTTCTGGTTTACATTTTAGTAACAGAGGTAATAAACAAACAAGATACTTACAGATTGATAAATGCCGTAAAAGAAATAAGGTGATAAGAGGGAGTAACTAAGGTTAGGCCAGTCTTGGACTCTAAAGCAGATCCAAGTTTGAGGTGGTCCTACCATAGGCACTGCAAATGTACCATCCCTCAAAATATTTGCAGCTACTGTTGTAGAGGTAAATAGTCCCTAGTAACTAGTTTATAGGATTAACTAGGATTATAACTCAAGCCCATAGAATCACTGGAAATTTTCTAATTTCTCTTTAGTGCATACCCAGTTAATTTCCTGCAACATTTATGAAGATGGCCATTTCTTATGATGCTGCTTTTCAAAAGAATAGATCAGATTTTGTTGTACAGGTTTTATAAGAAAGATACCCAGAGGTATGAATATAAAAAGAGGGTTTGGTGGGGGTGGGGGTGGGGGTGGTTGTTTTCAGGCAGGAGAATTATTCAATAAACCGTGTGCCAGATATTTTTCTACTCTTGGAGATGGGGAATGAGAAACAATGACACAATGACCTTTTTTAACTATTTTTCTTTTTTTACATATATTCTATTATATATGAATATATAAATAATATATATTATCTATATTCTATGTATAAATATATATATCTATATTCCATATATATATTTATATATGCATGAAGTAATATGTGTATAAAAGAGTGATATAAAAATAGGAGTATGGGATTTCTGATATTTGATCCCAGGTAACATTTCGTTGAATATTCTATATTTCTCCTCTTTAGTCTTTACCAGTGGTGAATCGCCTCTTAAATAGAAGAATGGTAGTGGTGTTTAGGCATATTACACTTCTTCTTTGGAAGAATTTTGCTTTAAAAGTGAGTATATTCATCTGAAAAAATAAGGGGGGTAGCTAATACCCAATGAGTAAATATGTTATGGTAACTGATACTCTCTATTCCGGGATCATAGATTCAGAATGAGCATTTGGATCATCAAAAATCAATTACACACTAGAGTTAGGGAGCTGTTAGTATGTTCCTTAAGAAGGCAGATGATTGGCATATATATTTGGAAGTCCAGAAACCTACATTGGTTAAAGGTCAGAAGAGGAAGTAAGAATATCACTAATAAGAGGAAGTCGAGGCGAACATTTGATCACATGTGACAGGCATATGGGTTTCAGGAGGACACAAATACTGAATGAGAATGCAAACCAAAGAGAAGTCTAATGAGACAGGATCCAGCTTCCACAGAAATTGGAATAGCTGGGCAAAATGGGCTAGAGAACAGACACAACACACCAACACCAAGAAAGTTTGATAATTAACAACCTTCTGCCACAATAAAGTTGTTTCCAAATAGTTCCTTTTTGGTCAACAGAAAGCATCTTAGGGGGAAGAGCTGATTGGAGCAAAAGTGAACTACTGGGACCTTATCAAGATAAAAAGTTTCTGCACAGCAAAGGAAACAAGCAACAAAACCAAAAGCCAGCCTACAGAATGGGAGATGATACTTGAAAATGGCATATCTGATAAAGGGTTAGTATCCAAAATCTATAGAAAACTTATCAAACTCAACACCCAAAAAAACATAAGCCAGTTAAGAAATGGGCAGAAGACATGAAAAGACACTTTTCCAAAGAAGACATCCAGATGGCTAATAGACACATGAAAAAGTGCTCAAGATCACTTATTGTCAGGGAAAACTGCAATGAGATACCACCTCACACGTGTTAGAATGGCTAAAATTAACAGCATAGGAAACAACAGATGTTGGTGAGGATGTGGGGAAAGGGGAACCCCCTTGCACTGTTGGTGGGAGTTGAACTGGTGCAGCCACTTTGGAAAACAGTATGGAGATTCCTCAAAAAGCTAAAAATAGAACTACCTTATGATCCAGCAATTGCACTACTAGGTATTTACACAAAGGATACAAAAATACAGATTCGAAAGGGTACATGCACCCTGAAGTTTATAGCAGCATTATCAACAATAGCCAAACTATGGAGAGAGTCCTAATGTCCATCAACTGATGAATGGATAAAGAAAATGTGGCATATCATATATATACAATGGACTCTCAGCCATCAAAAAGAATGAAGTCTTCCCATTTGCAACAACATGGATGGAACTAGAGTGTATTATGCTAAGGAAAATAAGTCAGTCAGAGAAAGACGAATACCATATGATTTCCCTCATATGTGGAATTTAAAAAACAAAACAGATGAAGATATAGTAAAGGTCGGGGAGAGAGAGGGAGCAAACCATGAGACTTCTAACAATAGAGAACAAACAGGGTTGATGGAGGGAGGTGGTAGGGGGACGGGCTAAATTGGTGATGGGTATTAAGGAGGGCACTTGTGATGAGCACTGCATTTTATAGGTAAGTGATGAATCACTAAATTCTACTCCTGAAACCAATATTACACTATATGTTTACTAACTAGAATTTAAGTAAAAATTTAAAGAAAAAAAAAACAGAAAACAAAAAGAATGAAGAAAAACGAACAGAGCTTCAGAGACCTGTAAGATACCATTCAGCACACCAACACACATGTAATGGGAGTTCCAGGAAAAGAGAGAAAGAAAAGGACAGAACAAATATTCAAAGAAATAATAGGTTAAAACTTTACAAATTTGATGAAAAACAATCTCTATATTCAAGAGGCTCAGTATAGGTTAAGTATGGAGAACTTCAGGTAGGACTGCCTTGCCAGCGCAGCCTCTTCCTCAACCATTCTTATTTGAAGGAAAGCTTGTTCCAAGCAAGGAGAATGTTTCTCAGCAAAAGAGGCCCTGGTTGTCCATTCAAACCAGATTCCCATCTATGAGAACTACCCCAACCTGACCAGTCCCTCTATAACCGTCACCCATTTGTATTTTCCCATAGCTCTGAGATCTTCTGCAAGCCCACCAGGTTGGTCTTAGGGTCAATGAATATTCAACTCACAGGATTATCATAAGCCATGCTTGGTACCAGTCTACTCAGTAGGACAGGAAATGGCAGCAGGGCAGCACCAGGTGCTGCTCTTGTGCGAGTCCCTGCAGCAACTCAGATGCAAGAGGACAAAACCCACATCGCATAGGTGTGGGAACCTCCCTGGCTTAGAAGCTCCATAGGAGCAATTCCAAAGGCAGAGCTTCCAGAGTCCCCACAAGAGGCCCAATTATAAGTGATGAGGATCACTGCCCTCAAGAAAGCCCAAAGTCTAGTTTCTTTGTCAGGTGTTTATAGTTCTCCTTGTCTGGGTGTAATTTGTCCATCAGGGATCATTTTTACCATAAGCAGTATTGCCTAGTAACACGGGTTATGTTTTTATCTGGTTGCCAGGAGAACATAAAAAGAGCCAACCAAAGGTCAAATTCTCATGCAGAATGGATAAAAAATGTAACACACTAAGATGCTTCCAGGACTCATTTACTTGTTTGTCAACAATAGAGACACACGAGATTGCTTGTCTACATTTTAAATATATATACACATACGTGTGTGTAAGTGTTGGGGACAAGGTTAGGGGACATTTCACTGTATATGCGTCTCCGAATCTTGGGTGTAGGTAGGAATTACCATAATTTATAACCTTCTCTCTTCCTTGCTTCCTTTCCTCCTTAAACCCTTCCCTATGTAGTGATGGCACCAAGCATAAGCTAAGTACAGCTATTGCCCTGTTAGGAGGGCCTGACATCATCTTCCTCGATAAGCCATCTTCTGGCATGGATCCTGTGGCCCAACACTTCCTCTGGGACACAGTCTCATGGACCCATGAGTCTGGCAAGATCATTGTCATAATCACCCATAGGTGTGGCTTGTATCTTGATTGAGGGATGGGGAAGAGGGGAGTTACACTTGGTGCCATGGGCATGTGATTGTGTCCAAGAACATAAGTTAGTAATGACCTTGCCAGGGCCTGTTAATATCCCTGGAAGAATTATAGTCTGTGATTCCTGCCAGAAGAAATACCCTACAGTTCTTAGATGAACTCTTTGGAACACTCTATCCAAAAAATGAAGAAGTAGAAAGAGATTGGAGCTCTTACTGCAGGTTTAAGCATCTGCCTCTTGGTTTCTGTTTTTATATTTTGACTATAAGAGAATGTAGTCAATAGAGGTCCCCTAAATCTTACATGGGTCCTAAATACCAGTCTTACCAAGAACTTGCCTGATTCTTTGAGGGTTCTAGCCTTCACCATGCCATGGTGAGCCTCTCCAGCTCTACCTCCCTCTGGTTCCTTATTTTCCCAGGATGGAAGAATGTGAGGCTCTGTGTTCAAGACTGGCCATTATAGTAAATGGGAAGTTCAAGTGCCTTGGCAATCCAGGCAAGGATCCAAAGAATAAGTGGAAGTGCATACATTCTACAGGCCAAAATCAAGATGGATAAGCAGGCAAAAGAGGTGCAAAAGCTGAAGATACTCATTGAAACAACTTTCCAGGTACTAAAGGTTAAGCATGACCCTCTCAATTAAGCTTCTCTTGAGCCCTAGTGTTCCCAAACTTTTCACGCCATTGATGTAGACATTAAGAGTTAGTAAGTAAGGCCCTCAGCCCCTCTTTGTCATTATGCGATTACAGTGCTTTCTTCTCCCTGTGATTCTAACTACATTCTACAAGATAATTCTTCCCAGCTATGAAATAATTACTCTTGTACCAATTATCAGTTCCAATATTTACGATTTCTCCTGGCTTAGTCAAGGTATGATCAAGAAACACCAACTAGGCCACAATGGTGACACTGAGCCACGAGGCCAAGCAGAAGCTGCAGCAGCTCCTTGAGGGTGGCCAGTTTGCCATCTGCGGGGGCTTTCTTCCTCTCGTGATTTACCTGGGATTCAAGGGTGGGGTTGCAGATCCTGGAATGCCTGGACCAACTGTTTTGAGCTAACGGGAATAAAGGTTATCTGGATTTGGAAGCAATCAATGGACAGGAACAACATGGAAGGTGTGCACTCTGGCTGGGATAGAGATGGGACATCGCGCAGATGTTCACCAGTTGAATGGCACAGGGCTCCTCTCAGATGAATCTGTGGCAGAATGGGACCTCAACTGACTTATTTATCATAGACTATATCAAAATACATGTTTTTAACAATGTTAAAAAAAAATGCTAACTAGCACTAACAGCTCTCTTCTCATTTTTCAGGTAGAATTTGTGTGAGGGACATAACTATACATACAGCCAACAGATAAATGTTTGCACAGTGCAGATGTCCCCTCTATGTAAATGGTAGGCCATTGTTAGAGATAACCAGCCTATATATACCCATGCCTTTGTCTTCTCTCTGTGGTTAATCATATCCCCATGGTTTGCACAGTGCCTAGCACACAGTAGGTATTCAGTGAACTTCTGCTGAAAGCCAAGAGTGTGACATAATCAGATTTGCATTTAGAAAGACCAATTCAACTTCAGAATTTAGACTAGTGATATGTTTTTGTTATCTATTCCCATACTTGTCCTACCATAGTGTTTTTTCTTCTCTTACTCTATGTAATTGCTGGTCTAATTGGCTGTCTTTCTCACTTGTAAATTCCATTATGGCAAGGGCCATATCCTGGAGTAGAAACAAAATTGGAGCCTGGCCCAGTATGGCAGTATGTTAGGGCTTGGCCAATCAAATTAGGTCAAAAGGGGGATGAAAAAAATGAAGTTCAGATGTCTGCCTCCTATCTGGCTTTCCTGGGATGAAATTCAGAGACTTCAAAATTAAAAAAAAAAAAATCCTCCACCCTCCAAAAATTTTTCATTTTAATTGTGATGGAATTGTCAGGATCCTAGTGCCCTAACTCCTTGCCGAGAGGATTATTTTCCTCCACAAGTAATATAAAAGGGCGGATCTTTAGCCTAGCCTAGGTTGTTACAAAAAGAGTGAGCCCAGCTGGGCATTTGTGAGCTGGCCAAAAGAAAAAGCTTCACTCTGCAACTTCTCTTTTTTCTTCCCATTTTGTGCAAACGTTTCTTACTGAAGCCTCCTACCTGTCCGTTCATGCTTTCTGCCTCGATGCTGGGCTCAAGCCTTGTTTTCCTCTTCTGCCTACAGTATCAGACAAAAACCAGTTTGCCCAGTGAGCACTTTTTAAGCTAAATTACATCATTAGCATAGTTCTGCAAATTAGATGGCCATGCACTTAAGTAGTATCCATGCCTACCTGAGATAGACTAGTATAGAGCATACTATTTTTTCGCGTTTTTTTCCTATAACAATACAATGAGTTAAAATTACAGTATTTAATGTTTTAAGGTTGTTTCCTCCTTAAATTGTTTAGCTATAGAACAGTGTAGACATGGTTTAGGTATAGGCCAATATGCTTAGCCATGTGACCTACATCAAAGTGGTATAGAAATTTAGGAGATAGAGAAAGAAATGGGAGCTAAAGCAGTCATGGAGGGCTTCACCAAGGTAGTGGGACTTCAGGTAGGTATTTAGAATGAGTGCCTTTTCCAGGTGACCAGTTTAATTTTCATTTACAGACATTATTTTGAGATACTATTATTTGCTAGGCACTATGCTAGGTGCTAAGGCTATAAAGATAAATAAAATGGGGTCCCTGACTTCATGGAGTTTACAGCCTAATGGGTAAGGCAGACCCATAAACAGGAAAAAAAATTAAAATATTAATTTATAATACTTCATATTTACTCCATTTCAATAGAACAATTATATTTCTTTCTGTTCTTTAAATTCTAATCTTATGCCCACTTTGGAATCATTCTCAACTCTCTTTCACTGTTTGTAACCACTCCCGCTCTATATCAGAGTAAAACCATTTCTCTTTGACTAGCTCTAAAATCTTCCGGCAAATGAGAATCCCATCTGTGCCTTCACACTTTCACACTTAGGGTCAAAAACTTTCAAAATAGCTTCATTCTGCCTTCAGTCCCTTCTTTCTGCTGCTTGAACATTCTCTATCCTCATCCTTAACCCCTGTCTTCCAAAAGGAAAGCCTCTTTTGCCATTTTGTTTCTTGTTTTATTCTGCTTTCTGAGGGTATTATATAAAATCCAAATTTGAATCAAATAGTAAAGATCGACCACTCTCTCGGGCTGCTTCTCTATTTAAAGGGACCAAGTGTTTTTGATTAAATATTTTAAAAATACAACTAATCAAGGGGCGCCTGGGTGACTCAGTTGGTTAAGCCTCCAACTCTTGATTTTGGTTCAGGTCTTGATCTTAGGATTGCGGGATCAAGCCCTGCATCGGGCTCTGTGCTCAGCGTGGAGTCTGCTTGAGATTCTCTCTCCCTCTCCCTCTCCCCCTCCCCCCTGCACACGCGCTTGTCGCCTGTATGTGCGCGCATGCGCACACTCTCAAATAAATATTTTAAAAATACAACTAATCAAAAAATAACATTTAGATCAACATAAAGTGGTTTCTCACCTCATCCTTATGAATCAAAAATATGAGCTCTGTCCATATTTTCAGTGTGAAGTGAATTCCTGAATTTTTTTTTCAAAGATTGCTCCTTCTAGAATGCAAGGATCCCAGTGATTTTTTTTTAAGTTCAATTAATTAACAATATAGTGTATTATTAGTTTTAGAGGTAGAGTTCAGTGATTCATCAGTTGCATACAACACCCAGTGCTCATTCCATCACGTGCCCTCCTCCTTCATGCCCACCACCTAGTCACCCCATCCCCCCCCCACCTCCCCTCCAGCAAGCCTGTTTCTTTCCTATGCTTCAGAAGTCTCTTACGGTTTTTCTCCCTCTCCGGTTTCATCTTGTTTTATTCTTCCCAGGTTTTTTTTGTTTTGTTTTTTACTAACCAGAATCATGCTGTATGTATTGTCCATGTGCTTTTTGGAGATGTTCTCAGCCTAGCACACTCCTTTTATCCATTTTATATTCCACAGAAATAGATGTTTGGGTTGCTTCATTCTGCTGTTATAATTATTCCCACTTTTGTGCACAAACTTGGGCACAGGGGCTGAAATTTGAGGGGAACAGTGTCAATTTGAGCCCTTGGCAATCTGAGGTGAAGGCATGTTGACTTGGCATTTAGCAGGTGGCAGGCCGTGCACGCTGACTCGGGCAGGAGGGCAGGTGGACCGTGAATTTGGGACCCACAGGCCGATGGCATTGTGTGTGACAGAGACGTGGCTGGTTTTGCTCTTAATTTTTGTTTTTCTGGGAAACTTGATCTCTCCCTCTATTCTAAATGAAAGCCTTGCTGGATAGAGTATTCTTGGCTGTAGATTTTTTCCTTTTAGCAGTTGGAATTTATCATGCTGTTTTCTTCTGGCCTGCAGAGTTTCTGCTGAAAAACCCACTGATAGCCGTATGGGGTTTCCCTTGTATGTACCTGCTTTCCTTTCTCTTGCTGCTTTTAAAATTCTCTTTATCACTACTTTTTTTTTTTTTAAAGATTTTATTTATTTATTCATGAGAGACAGAGAGAGAGAGAGAGGCAGAGGGAGAAGCAGGCTCCCAAGGAGCAGGAAGCCTGATGCGGGACTCGATCCCAGGACCCTGAGATCATGACCTGAGCCGAAGGCAGACGCCCAACCATCTGAGCCACCCAGGTGCCCTTTATCACTACTTTTGGCCATCTTATTTACTTTGTGTCTTGGCACAGACCTCTTTGGTTTGGTTGTGTTGGGGGCTCTCTGTGCCTCCTGGATCTGGATTTCTCATTCCTTCCCCAGATTTAGGAAGTTTTCAGCTATTATTTCTTCAGACAAATCTTCTGCGCCCTTTCCTTGCTCTTCTCCTTCTGGGATCCCTATCATGCGACTGTTATGCCTGACAGTGTTGCTGAGTTCCCTGGGTCTATTTTCATTTTGCGTATTTTTCCCCCCTCTCATCTGCTCGGCTTGATTGCTTTCCATGACTCTGTCCCCCAGGTGGCTGATCCTTTCTTCTACTTCCTCTTGCTTGCTATTTATTCCAGATGCTCTATTTTTATTTCCATTTAGTGAGTCCAATAGCTCTAATTGGTTCTTTTTTACGTCTGCAAGCTCTCGGTGGAGGGTCTCATGGAGGTCCTGCAGTCCTTCCTCAATTCTAGCGAGCATCTTTATGAGCGTTACTTTAAATTCACTATCAGACATATTACTTATCTCCATTTTGCTTAGGTCTCCTACTCTGATTTTGTCCTGTTCTTTGATTTGGGACATATTCCTCTGTCTCCTCATTCTGTCTCTTGCGCTGTCTGTTTCTCTGTGTTAGGAAAGTCAGTTCCGTCTCCTGCACTTGAAAGTAGTGGCTTTATGAAGAGGTCCTGCAGTGCAATGTCTGTTCCCCAGAACCTGGTGCTTCAGGGCGTGTCTCCTATGTGTGTTGCCCCAGGGGTGTCCTCCCGTTGTGGCTGGGACGTGTTTGCCTTCAGTCCTGTTGTCTGCGATGGCTCCCTGCCTGTTGTGGGCAGAGTCTGGTGCCCGTGGTGTTAGTGGGCTGCTTCGGGGCTGCCTTGGGCTGGAGTTGAGTCAGACCAGGCGTTTGCCGGAGATGCAGGAGCACCAAACTGCAGGCCCTGTCCCTGTGTCGTCCTCGGAGAAGCTTCTGTTCGTGGGTGGGGCCTGCAGTCAGACCAGCTGCCTGCCCTCAGCCCACTGCTGGGGTCACAGTCAGACGGGTGTGTGCTTATCTTCCGCTCTCCCTGGGGCAGGACTCACTTTGGAGTGGTGCTGACCCTTGTCTGGGCCGCGCACACACTGCCAGGCTTGTGGCACCGCTTTGACGGGATCTTGCCAAGAGCGATCGGAGGGGATGGATCTGCTTCGCTGTGGCCTCTTGTCTGTGCCGGGCTGCGGAGAGTCTGTTCTGCCAGTTTTCGGGCTGCTTTCTGGGTTATTTATGCCGACGTGGGTGCTCTCTAGGCGGCCACGCGACAAGAGGTCAGCCCAGGGACACCCTACCCCGCTATCTTCCCAGCAGCCTCTGCTCAAGGATCCCAGTGATTTTTTAAAAACTTAGTTTGACATGTATGTGATAAAAACATTGTGCTAGAAATAGGATTGCATTATCCTATTTTTATTATGGTTAAAAAAACGCATAACATAAATTTTACCATCTTAACCATTTCTAAGTGTAGAGTTCAGTAGTGTTAAGTGTATTCACATGGTTGTGCAACCAATCTGCAGAAATTTTTCACCTTGCCAAACTGAAACTCTGTACCCATTAAAGCAATAACTCCCCATTTCCCTCTCCCCCCAGCTGTGGGCAGCTACCATTCTACTTTCTATTAATTTGACTACTCTAGACACCTCACATAAGTGGAGTGATATGATATTTGTTTTTTTATGACTGACTTACTTCATTTGGCATATCAAGTTTCATCCGTGTTGTAGCAGGTCTCAGAATTCCCTTCCTTTTTAAGGCTGAATAATATTTCGTTGTACATATACAACACATTCCTCCCTCAGTGGACACTCGAGTTGCATCTGCCTCTTGGCTATTGTGACTAATGCCACTGTGAACATGGGTGTGTAAATATCTCCTCAAGACCCTGTTTTAATTCTTTTGAATATATACTCAGAAGTGGGATTGCTCTTCAACTTTTTGAGGACCCTCCATACTGTTTTCCATAGTGTGCCTGCACCATTTTATATTCCCACCAACACTGTACAAAGGTGAAACCCTATGATTTAAGGGAAGAGTTCTTACCAGAATATTACCTACTTCTTTTACTGTAAAACAGAGGAAGAGTTCTTCCCCTTTAAGTATAATAAGGAAAGGTCAAAAAATTAATTGCAGAGAAAAAAATACAGTCAAGAATAAAGTGAGAGAAGCACCTTTTTGCCTTGAAACTTTTCCCTGGTGCAAATACAGGGACACAAAACTGACTTGTACCTCTTTCTAACAGTTTTCCTGTTCCTACCTCTGTGCATTTTTATAGAACAGGGACAGTAGGATGTAGTCAGCAATGTCACGTGTGACTAGAAAAATAAATCTGCAAGCAACATGTATATATTTTTTTAAAATTAGGAGCTTTGACTTGGTTCCTCATTTGAATTGACTCTAGCCTTTGCTTTGGTTTAAAAAATACATGTGCCCAGAAATGGCCCTTGTTTCGCCTTATCTCTCACACAAAGCACCTCTTTCCCTTTTTCAGCCCCCTAAAGCATGAGCTCCAAGGGACGGTCCATTACCACATACCTAGCATGGACTTTACCTGAGGAAAGGTGAGTGTGGTACCAGGCCCTCCTAAAGCCACAGGAGGTGTTTTGACCTTAGAGTTGGTGGATGATATGAAGCATTCAAATTCAGGCATCTGAGATATTTCAGACAAACCTGGCTCCATCAGAGACCATTTCTATTTTTCCCTTTCTTGGGTACTGTGTAAAGCCGATACAGTTTCTTTCCAGCTCTTACCATAGTAGTTTTATAGAACATGGCTTAAGACTAAATTATTTTGGCTTCTTAGGAGTTACTTGTAATTTGAGGGCATAGATAGATGAGTTCTGTTTCAGCAGGTGTGAGGTTTATAAATTCACAGTATCCTGGGAAGCTGACATTAACAGGGGTAGACGGGCAAAACATTTCTTCTCTAACTGGGATTTATTAGCTTCACAGGAAGTCTCCAGGTCCATGCAAGGTGGGAGTAAACAGAGCCTTTTCCCCCTTCTCTCTACCAACCCAGTATTTTTCCTCACCTGTCCCTTTGAGGGTCTTTAATAACAGTGATTTCTTCTGCTGCTTTGAAAGTATTTGGTATCGTGAAGTCAATCAAAGATGAATATGGATTAGAAAATTATTTCATGGGGCGCCTGGGTGGCTCAGTCAGTTAAGCGTCTGTTTTTGGCTCTGGTCATGATCCTGGAGTCCTGGAATTGAGCCCCGTATCAGGCTCCCTGCTCAGCGGGAAGTCTGCTTCTCCCTCTCCCGCTGCCCCTTCCCGCTTGTGTTCTCTCACACGCACTCACTCTCTAATGAATAAATAAATAAATAAATAAAATCTAAAAAGGGGGGGGGGTGCCTGGGTGGCTCAGTTGTTAGGCGTCTGCCTTCGGCTCAGGTCATGATCTCAGGGTCCTGGGATCAAGCCCCGCATCGGGCTCTCTGCTCAGCGGGATGCCTGCCTCTCCCTCTCCCATTCCCCCTGCTTGTGTTCCCTCTCTCGCTGTGTCTCTCTCTGTCAAATAAATAAATAAAATCTTAAAAAAAAAAAGGGGAGGGCGCCTGGGTGGCTCAGGTCGTGATCCTGGGTTCCTGGGATCGAGCCCTGCATCGGGCTCCCTGCTCAGCAGGGTGTATGCTTCTCCCTTTCCTATCTCTCCCTCTGCCCCCCTTCTCTCTCTCAAATAAGTAAATAAAATCTTTTTTAAAAAATTATTTCATTAGATCACACTAGAGCAAGTTTTCCTGGTCTTGCCCAAACAGAAATAAACAAACAAAAACCCAAATTATAAAGATAATTGAACAGTGGTTCTAACCACCATCTGACACCTCCCCACCAATCTTCTGCGTATAAAAATGACTAAGTTTTCTGTCCTTTGTGCTTTGTGTTTGTGCAACAAAAATGTAAAAGCATATACTGCTATATCCCAATTACTACATAGGGAGAGAGGCTAGGCCGGTGTTCCCAGACTTTATGACTATGCACTAGATTCACCTGGGAGGCATTTCTTTAAAATGAAGATTCCTGGGGTGCCTGGGTGGCTCAGTCATTAAGCATCTGCCTTCAGCTCAGGTCATGATCCTGGTGTCCTGGGATCGAGCCCTGCATTGCAGGAAGCCTGTTGCTCCCTCTCCCACTCCCCCTGCTTGTGTTCCCTCTCTCACTGTGTCTCTCTCTGTCAAATAAATAAAATCTTTTTAAAAAATTAAAATAAAATGAAGATTCCTGGATTCCAAACCAGGTAGATTCTGATTCAGTCAGAGTGGTGGCAAACCCAGGAATCTGCATTTCAACAAGTATTCCACATGATTCTGATGCCTGTTTGGCTTTGGGGCAAAAAATGGGCTAGGCCTTCCAGGGGATTCTCAAATTAAGGCTTGCAATTTAAACACCTAAGAAGTCGTTTTTATTCCTGGTAATTTTTCCTGACAGTATAAAATTAGTATAAAATACTACCAGGTGACAGCATATCACCATTCAATGTCACCATTCAAATAAGACTTTTACTAAAGCTATAATGAAAACATGATAAACATATTTGTCTTTCCTTTCTTTCCCAAACTTAACCAGTGTCAAGACCTCTTTGCCAAAGTAGCTTTGGCTACTTGAGTCACAAAATAATTTATTTTTTTTTTTAAGAGTCACAAAATAATTTAAAAGAAGCTAGTTCAACCTAACTTACTTGCACAATTTCAGATTTTTGTTGATATCATGAGGTCTAAGCTGGACATCCTAAGAACTAGAGCATTGGCATCTAGACGGGCTCCAGAGTATTCTTTCCCAGGAAAGTGTTAATCCTGAGGTCTCTTCCCTTCCTGTCTTTGCAATCATATGACACAGCTGATGTCACTTGGGTTCTCCCCTTCATACCTGATATCAACTAATAAGGTGCATAGCAAACTTACTTAGATCCCACGTACAACTAAGAGAAAAGTGAAAGGCAGTTTTAAGACAAAAGGGATGTGTATTTCTGTTTAATAAAATGCACAAATCCATGGGACGCCTGGCTGGCTCAGTTGGTTAAACGTCTGTCTTGGGCTCAGGTCATGATCCCAGTGTCCTGGGATGAAGTCCTGCATCGTGCTCCCTGCTCAGCGGGGAGCCTGCTTCTCCCTCTGCCTGCCGCACCCCCTGCTTGTGCATGCACTCTCTCTCTGACAAATAATTAATCTTAAAAAAATAAAATAAAATGTACAGATCCAAGAGACAGTGGGAGAATAAACATTAACTAGAGCAGCTTTGACTTCAGATCCTGACCGCTTAAGTCAGGTATCAAAAATAGCCATGCCCCTGGCCCCTGCACAATTTAGGGCACTAATTTAAAAATTAGTGATTTAAAATGTAAAGTCTTTATTTAAAAATTTTTTAAATAACCATGCCACCCCCAATTATGATTATAGCCACCTTAAACATTTTTTTTTAATTTTATTTATTTGACAGAGAGACAGTGAGAGAGGGAACACAAGCAGGGGGAATGGGAGAGGGAGAAGCAGGCTTCCTGCGGAGCAGGGAGCCTGATGCGGGGCTCGATCCCAGGACCCTGGGATCATGACCTGAGCCGAAGGCAGATGCTTATCCAACTGAGCCACCCAGGCGCCCCGCCACCTTAAACATTCATTAAAAGTCATAGTTCTCTCCACTAAGGAGCTTAAAATCAAAGAAAGGTAAAATGTTGATTCTGGTTGAAACTGGGCATTAGGTAAATGGGAATTCATTATACTATCCCTTTAACTTCTGTTTGAGAACGCCAATACTGTTTTTTCTTTCATCTAGTTAAGGGAGCTAAAACATGATTAAAAAATTAATTATCAGTAGAAGACAGTAAAGTTCCAAGAAGGGAGAAAAAACTCCAGGCTATAGTGGTATTGGCCGGGAAGGGATTCTGAGAAGAACAGGGAAGGAAATGCCAACTGTCAGAATAATGGATTAAGAGGAGCCATGATTAATGCCTCCAGCCCTAACATGGCAAGGTGATGTTCCCAAGTTCAAACCACTTTCCTGGGGCGCCTGGGTGGCTCAGTCATTAAGTGTCCGCCTTCAGCTCAGGTCATGATCCCAGGCTTCTTGCTCAGTGGGGAGTCTGCTTCTCCCTCTCCCTCTGCCAGCCACTCCCCCTGCTTGTGCTCTCTCTCTCTCTCTCAAATAAATGAATACAATCTTTAAAACACACACACACACACACACTTTCCTGGAGTCTCCTTCCTTATGACTTTCCTCCCCACCCACCTTCACACACACGCACCCACCCAACTGCAGCTCAAAGCAGGAAGTTGGGCTCCATTGAGTCAGATTTGACTCTACAGTAAGAAAACCGACAAAACTTTCCAGCAATGTACTCCTCTAGTCTTCTATGTCTATTCTCTTCTTGTCTGTTCATTTTCTCTCCCAGGGCTTGAAATATCTCCTATGCAGAAAGTTTCAAGGACCTCATTTTCTTCCACAGAATTCTAGCATTGTGGCAGAAATATGACATTAGCTGGTAAGGCAAACTGGAGAAATTTCAAGGTTTTCTGTCACCTACACTTTGTTTTTATGCTAGTCTGGGTCATGGGGTATTCTAAAAGAGGAAGAGATTTTAAAAATACACTTACTAAGCAACAGTAATGAGTAAGGAGATATAAGCAATCTGGAGCCTCATCTAGAGAATGCTCTTCTTCCCTCCCTTTTTTCTCCTTTATTTTGTATCCTCTTGGTCACCCACTTTCTTCTGTGTCTTTTTTTTTTTTTTAAGATTTTATTTATTTATTTGACAGAGAGAGAATGAGAGACAGAGAGCATGAGAGGGAGGAGGGTCAGAGGGAGAAGCAGACTCCCCGCCGAGCAGGGAGCCCGATGCGGGACTCGATCCCAGGACTCCAGGATCGAGGAGCCGAAGGCAGTCGCTTAACCAACTGAGCCACCCAGGCGCCCTTCTTCTGTGTCTTCTATTCTCAACTCTTTTACTACTTCCCTCCATTATGGGGACTTACTACTCCAAGCATTAATTATTCAAAAGGTATAAGGAGTGTCAACACAAAATGAGAATTGGAGCTCATGGATCCAGCCTCTTCTATCACCTTAATTATGTAATTAGCTACAAGACTGGTTGGGAGCTGAAGAAAAGGATAAGGTGGAAAATGTACAACACCTACCACCACCACACATGTTACTAATGGCATCCCATCTCAACTACACGCACACCTTCCTCCTCATGTAAGCAGCAGTCACTGAAGTAGGTAGGACACAGGTAAGACGTGAAAGTGTTAGATCTGTCCATAAGATGGCAGTACGACTTTGGAGTGTACAGCTTAATAGGAAATTTTGCAGTGGTGTAAAATACAAATAAACTTAGAATTTTATTTATGTAGCTGATGTCATGAATTATATTTCAGTTCCTACCACATTTGAACAGAATTTTTTGTTTGGGTCACAGTTATGTTTTGAGGTGGGGGTGAAGAATTAGGGAACATTCTAAATAGGAGTTATACCATCTACCCTGAACTGTTGGAAGTTCCAATGACTGGAACTCTCAGGGATGCAACTAATTTGGGGGTAATGCTTAAAAAGTACTGGAAACAGAGATTTAGGTCCCATGTTAATGAATTTGAACTTTATCTTGAAAAACATGGGGAATCATTGAAAAATTTTAAGCAGGTGGGCAACTTGATGAGAGCAATGTTTCTCCAGCCTCACTCATTGGTAGAACACCTTCATGATTTTTGCCCTATCACCAATAGTTTACTCAACGTTGTTTAAACCTACTTTAGTCTTTTTGCAAATGTATTTAAAGAGGAAACTCTTTACCAGCTTTGCTTGCCATAATATTCAAAATAAATGTACAACTATTGAAATGGAATAGTGTTCATTTATGAACAACTTAAAATCTCATGCACCACTAGTGTTAAGTCTGCCACACTTTGAGACAGGGGTGCCCCCTAAAGGCACAGAAATTGGGTTTGCACCAGATTCTTAATGGCCAGATCGGGTCTTAAATGTCACCTGAAATCCTGTTAGACAGTTGTAGAAGTCAAGTAAATCAGCCACAGGCCAAAGAGTTAGACGTAAGTTTGTCTATGCGTTGTAAATGTCTACAGCACCACCAACCCTTCTGAAATTTTAATGTGCATATGAATCTTGTAAAATGCAGATTTTGATTAAGTATGGAGATTCTGCATTTCTGACTCCAAATGGTATTGATGCTGTTGGTTTCCCAACCGTGCCACAGTAGCAGACTGTAAGTTCCTGAAGGGCAAAGACCACGCCTTCATCTTTAGCAGTGTCTGACACAAGGCGATTTCACGGTTAATACTCACTGAAAAGTGAACTTTCTTCCCCCGGATAGTCACATGACCCAAAATGCAGCTTTCAGCTCAGAAGTACCCCCCAACACACACCCCTACTCTTCAAAACATTTTCAGTTTTCTCATACGAAAATTATAGTTAAGTTTGTGTTTTCTACATAGCCCCAGCCTAAGAATATAAATTTCATGAGAGCAGAGACTTTAGTTGTGAGGACTGCCTCGGTTTCAGGATTCATCCATTTGTGTCTCCCGCCTGTTCTGGGAGTGAGAGCAGCGAGTTCATTGGACAAGACCTCTACCCTCATAGAGCTAACGATCTAGTGAGGACTTTAGCAAGCAAGAAGCAGTCACGCCCGGCTTCGAAGCCCAAGTCTCGGCAGAAAGGCAAAGAGATAAGAGAGGACTCTCCTTACGCGCTGGCTGTGCGGGAGCTCGAGAGCCGACGGGAGCCGAGAGACCGCGGGAGGAACCCCGGGAAAAGGGGCTGTCTCATTGGACAATCCGGGTCGGGAGAATCCAAAGTGGCGGGGGTGGGTTGTGATGGGCTGTCCTAGAGCTAGAGCAGGATCACAGAGTGGATATCCGAGCCAGGACGAGAATCCAAAAAGTGGTAACATAAGTAATCTTCTGAGTATTTACTTACAAAACTTTGCGTCCGCCTATACTGCGTCTTGGAGGAATTGGACTGGCCCAACCTCCTCCAGGGAGCAGTAGAGCGCGGTCCGCATAGAGAGTCCTCTACACGTAGAAGGCGTGGGAAAGAGCGCGCGGGGGATGCTGGGAAACTCCTCTCGTCAGCCACCATCTTGCTTTCCTTTAAGCCGGCGGTGACCGTGGATTAGAGCAATCTTGAGCCATGAAGCTGCTAAACAGAGCCGGGTCCTTCTCGGTGAGCACAGCCGGTGGGCATGGGGAAAGGTTGGGGAGCAGTTTGTCAGCAAGGTGATACGGACCGGAGGTGCTTGGTTTGGAGCTCCCCGGCCTTGGGCTTCCGTCTGCCCTTCAGCCGAACTCTGCGGGCCAAGTGGTCTGCAAGGTGGGTGGGTCGGGCATTGGAGGCCCAGCTCGTGCTACGCGCAGAAGAGACCTAACTCCGGAGAACCTGAAGAGAAAAGGCAAAGGGCTTGAGAGCGGAGGTGACGCGACTCGGTGGAGAGACCTCTGAAGGTCACTGCTGCATTTGCGTGCCCGAGGAGGAAACCGCGAGTCCTGGGGGGCAAGGGGCCGGCGTAGACCTAGCACTCCACCCTCACCGTCAGCTCTGGCCTCTGCTTCTTAGTGTGTCATGGAGCATCAGTTTCCCCAACGGTTAAGTGGGCTTATGAGTAAAATCCTAAGGAAGAAATGAGCTAATGCCTGTATAGTGCTTATCACTGTTCTAGAACTTATTATGGTGCCCTGGCAGGATGCCGTGTTTTTCTTCATGTCTTGTTAGAGAATTCTAGGAGCGGCTCTTGGTCAGTCCTCGGGAGCTGCTTAAGACTCCTGCTTCAAGCCCAAGCGAAACATAGCTGTCACTTGGGGAAAACTCCTCAAATGTCAGTGTGCTACCACTACGGAGTGGTAGTTATCAAGAGGGGAGGTGAGGAGCACTTAAAAATCTCAGCTTGGCCAGTTTTGCCCCCAGGGGATAGTTGGCAATATCTGAATACATTTTTGGTTGTAACAGCCTGTGGGGAGTGCAGCTGGCATCTGGAGTCCAGAGGTGCTGCTAAATATCCTACAGTGCACAAGCACATCCTCCCCACACACAACAAAAAATTACCTAGCCCGAAATGCCAACGGTATCTGGGTTACTAGGTAACTACTAACCTGCTAGACAGAGATGCAGAAGAACAGGGAATGGAGTTTCTCTGTGCCTAATGTTTAAATAGACATACTGTGGATTATACGAATGGTTGTAATTTAAATTATAATATAGCCTAAATTACCCTTACTGCCACACCTAGACAAACTAACGATTAACAACGCTGAGAGCAGCCTAGAGTGGCAAAAGACCCCCAAATCGCCTCCATTCTATCCATCCCAACTGTCTAGTAGATAAAAGAACTCAAAGGTAACGGTTGGAGAGGACCAATGTAAACAAATTGCAGTAAACTTGAAAGCAACGTTTCTAATTGTATCCCTTATTTTACAAAAGAATAAATTTATACATATCTTGTTATTAAAATTATCTAGTAATTGACAGGATAATTCTTTGCAGCTGATTTGAATGGGACAAATTATAGATAGTATATAATCAAAGTGTCACTATTTCTTGAGGTGAAAGCACCTAAATCTCCCTTGGCAATGGAACTATAGATTATTCATATTTGAACAGCTATGCTCACATATCTTAAAATTTTACTTTTTAGAATCACAAGTAGGGTTAGCTATACCACACCCAGCAAACAAAATTGATGTAAAACAAAGCTAATTGTATTTTATAGTTAAAAAGTACTAATAGCGAGTGAAAACTAGGAACCAACTCAGTATAGGACTGATGTTGAATATTTAACAAACAGCCCTTCAGGACATCATGGAGTCAGGGCATTGCAGCCTCTGATGGGAGTCCTCAGGAAACTCCAGCAGTATGTTCATTTGATTTTGGGACAACATCTTTTCTAATAACCTCATGAGCCTTAGAATGAATTCTATAGCATCGTATATCATTTACCCAAAAAACAATAAAGTTATGCATCTGGATCAATTATCCAGCCTTTAAGAGGACCTTTTTACCTTTCCAGTGGCTGCATATAATGAACTGAGAATCTGCTGTAGCTGAAGCTATTGTTAATCTCAGGATGATATAAATGTGTATTAGTCAAAGAAATAAAGCCCTTGGTTGTGTGGTCTTACTGTAGCACCCAAGAGAGTGAAGATACTATGTGAAATATTGGGGTCTTGGAGGAATTGTCCTTGGTATACTTGGTCTTTTTTAAAGGTTAGTAAAATGATTATGGAGATGAAGTCATTTCACTTGGGAGGTAGACTAGAATGAGACTGGGCAGATAAGGGAAATAGTAATGCTAATATCTAATAAAAGAGTATGGGTGTGGCAGTCCTACACTTTTTCAAAAAATTCCAAAGCAGGGGCGCCTGGGTGGCTCACATGGTTAAGCGTCTGCCTTTGACTCAGGTCAAAAAAAAAAAATTCCAAAGCATTAGAGCCAGGAAGAGCCACCTGAAGCTTTAATAAGATAGTTAACAGGGAAAAGAAAAATACAGTGGTTCTTTACATTCTAAAAAAATGAAAATGTAGGATTAGGTATTCCTTCAGGCTCTACAAATCACACATAAATACAGAGATTTAAGAGTGGTTGGGAAATAATAAGTCCACTAAATCCAACCTTGAAGATCTATTATCACTGAACACCTGTTGCTTGGGCACACCAGAATACAAGACTCTTCTTGAGAGAGATGTGTGTAACCTGTCTTTTTTGTGTTTAGCGATTTTATTCCCTGAAAGTTGCTCCCAAAGTGAAAGCCACGGCCGCCCCTGCAGGAGTGCCTTCACATCCTCAGGACCTTGAGGTCAGTCCCACTGAGTTACTCACTGGAACCCATACACTCCTTACTGTCTTTGGTAATAGAAAAGCATTGATCACATCTCACTTTATCTTAAATACAGTTTACCAAATTACCAAATGGCTTAGTGATTGCTTCTCTGGAGAACTATGCTCCTGCGTCAAGAATTGGTTTGTTCATTAAAGCAGGCAGTAGATATGAGGACTCCAACAACTTAGGAACCTCTCATTTGCTTCGTCTTGCATCCAGTTTGGTAAGCATCTTTACTACCTCACTCTGTTCAGGAATGCTGTGGCATCTTTTTTTTTTCCCCCATTAAAAATAATGCATCATATTATTCGAAACACACAAAAGGATTTATGTAACATGGAGGTTATAAAGCATACAGTCAAATAAGCACCTCCGAATGTATCACTCAACATAGTCGAACATTATCATTAAAATCAATGTTACTTGTGTCTCCTTCCCTTCCCACCCTCTTCACCCCAGATTAACAACTATTCTAAAATGTTTGCTTTTTCTTCCCTTTTCTTTTGAAATAGTTTCAATAACAAATGTTGTTTTTCATATTAACAAAAACTATTTTATATTTATCCATATTTGTTTGTAGTTGTGGTCAATTCAGTGTTACTCTGGGATAATACATTACATTCTTTTTTTTCCCCTTTTTTAAAAAATTAACATATAATTATTTGTTTCAGGGGTACAGGTCTGTGATTCATCAGTCTTACACAATTCACAGCGCTCACCATAGCACATACCCTCCCCATGTCCATCATCCAGCCACCCCATCCCTCCCACCCCCCTCCATTCCAGCAACCCTGTTTGTTTCCTGAGATTAAGAGTCTCTTATGGTTTGTCTCCCTCTCCGGTTTCGTCTTGTTTCATTTTTCCCTCCCTGTCCCTATGATCCTCTGCCTTGTTTCTCAGATTCCACTTATCAGTGAGATCATATGATAATTGTCTTTCTCTGATTGACTTATTTCGCTTAGGAATGCTATGGTATCTTGATCCTACAGAAGAGAAAAACTATTGTGTGTTTTTTGGCAAACTTCATTTTATAATTCTTAAACTAAAAAGGGATCCGCTGTTTAGGTAAAGTTCTTTTTGAATCTAATGACAATTAGACATTTAGATTGTGATATTGTGTGATTGCAAACTTAGCATTAAAAAATTACTAAAAGTACAGTTCTTTTTCCAGACTACAAAAGGAGCTTCATCTTTCAAGATAACCCGTGGAATCGAAGCAGTTGGTGGCAAATTAAGGTTTGTTAAAAATAAGTAGCAGGAAATAGTGAAAACACCAGAAAATATTCGATCATAAGGGAACTTACCAACACGATTAAGGATTTGTTAATCAGGCACAAGGAGGAGAAAGCTAATGAATTTAACTACATCAAAATGTAAAACATTTTTATGCCTTAAAGTGAATATTTAAGTAACTGGGAGTAAATGTTTGCCACATACATAACATGGAGAGGGTTATTTGGAAAAATAAAGAACTACAAATTAGGAGAAGACAAGCAAATAGAAAATGGATGGACAGGGCACCTGGGTGGCTCAGTTGTTAAGAGTCTGCCTTTGGCTCAAGTCATGACCCCAGGGTCCTGGGATCGAGCCCTGCATCGGGCTCCCTGCTCCTCGGGAAGCCTGCTTCTCCCTCTCCCACTCCCCCTGCTTGTGTTCCCTCTCTCGCTGTGTCTCTCTCTGTCAAATAAATAAAATCTTTTAAAAAAAAAAAAAGAAAATGGATGGACAAAGGATAGGAACAGGCTATTCCCAGAGGAAGAAGCCAGAAACACTGATCTCTACTTGTAATCACAATGTGATGCCATTACCCATCAGATTTATATATCGTGTTGGCAGTGTTAAGGAAGAGGGAGAATCTCTTCTACAATTAGTGGAATAAGTTGATAAAACTACTTAGAAAAGAATCAAGGAAAATCTAGTAATATTGAAAAGGAGTGTATCTTGGGCACCTGGGTGGCTCAGATGGTTACGCGTCTGCCTTCAGCTCAGGTCATGATTCCAGGGTCCTGGGATCAAGTCCCGCATCGGGCTCCCTGCTCAGCGGGGAGCCTGCTTCTCCCTCTGCCTCTCTCTCTGTCTCTTATGAATAAATAAATAAAATCTTTAAAAAAAAAAAAAAAAGGAGTGTATCTTGCAACCTAAGTTTTTAATCCACATGCACAAAGATACTGTTTATTTTTGTAAAGACTGGAAATAATCTAAATGCCATCTTCAGGGAAATGGGATAAAGTATGATCTAGTGATGTGATGAGACTAGTGCACAGCAGTTAAGGGATTAACTAGATTATTCCAGTTCAATGTTTTGTGGAAAAATGAGATATTTTTAAGGTATGGGGCATTTACAATTTTTTTTTTAAATAATATGTAGTGCTTATAATTTTGCTTGTCTCTAGAGTGGGAAGGAGGGAGTGAGGTTAGCCAAAGAAGGGTACAAAGAGATCTTCAGCTTTAATTGCCATATTTCTTTAAAGATTTTATTTATTTATTTGAGAGAGAAAGAATGAGACAGAGAGCATGAGACAGGGGAGGGTCAGAGGGAGAAGCAGACTACCTGCTGAGCAGGGAGCCCAGTGGGGACTTGGTCCCGGAACTCCAGGATCATGACCTGAACCAAAGGCAGTTGCTTAATCAACTGAGCCACCCAGGCGTCCCTAATGCCATTTTTTTAAGTTGTGGTAAAATATACATAAAATATACTGCTTTAAGTGTACGGGTCTTCAGCGTGAATTTGGCATTAAGAAACTATCGCTACCATCCATCTCCAGAATGTTTTTATGTTCCCCAACTGAAACTCTGTAGCTATTAAACAGAAACTCCACCCCCTCACCCACCAGCCCCCTGCAGTGACCATTCTACGGTCTATGATTTTCACTTCTCCAGGTTCCTCCTGAAAGTAGAATTACGGTATTTGTTCTTCCAAGACTGACTTATTTCACTTAGCATAATGTCTTCAAGGTGCATCCATGTGTAATATGTCAAGATTGCCTTCCTTGAAAATAATTTCTTAAATATTTTATACTTTAGTTGATGAATATGTGTATTTTTATACTTCAAAATAATTTTTCCAAATTGGTTGATCTAACAAAGATATAAGGAAAGCTTATTCTTCTGATTAGATAATTCACTGTAATTTATTTCTGATGCAGTGTGACTTCAACCAGGGAAAACATGGCCTACACTGTGGAATGCCTGCGGGACCACGTGTAAGTACCTGCATGTGTTGAGGACACCTGCTTTTAAAGAAACACTTAGCTGCTCAGTTCTTGTCTTTTTTAATGTGGCATTGTGACCTCTGATTTTTGTTTTGGGTTCTTACTCACAAACTGTAGAACGTTGTGTTTACCACAGGCCTAAAACTTAATATTGAGAAGATTACCTTTACGTAGCATGGACATGGGTTTTAAATTTTTGACTCGACACTCTCATCTTGATGTCTTCTGTAGTGATATTCTAATGGAGTTCCTGCTCAATGTCACCACAGCACCAGAATTCCGTCGTTGGGAAGTGGCTGCCCTTCAGTCTCAGCTAAGGATTGACAAAGCTGTGGCTTTTCAGAATCCACAGGCTCGTAAGTATATTTTCAGATCCCGTTCAGTTCTTTCTAAGATACTGGGTTTTTGAGGGGCACCTGGGTAGCGCGGTTGGTTAAACATCTGCCTGCGGCTCAGGTCATGATCCCAGGGTCCTGGGATTGAGCCCCACATCGGGCTTCCTGCTCAGCGCAGAGCCTGCTTCTCCCTCTCCCTCTGCTGCTCCCCCTGCTTGTGCTCTCACTCTCTCTCTGTCAAATAAATAAAATCTTTTTTTTTTTTTTTTTTTTTTTAAGATACTGGGTTTTTGAGAAGATCAGTTTGTAGAGGGAAGAAATTGCCATTGAAATTTTTCTCTGCTTGGGTTTAAAACTGCCTTTTCCAAAAATTTGTCTAGTTTCTTAACTGTATTGTTCTTGTGTTTCTAAACATTCATATTGTTGACTATTTTTCATCTTTGATAGTATGTAAGTTCATTATAGAATCCCGGCTTCAGAATTTAGAATACAGTGTTTCTTCAGTAGTTTGCTTGCACCAAACCCGGCAACAGTTCGTGGTTGCTGCTGGCATTACTGTTCAGCCACTTACCTTCACTGGATCTTCCCAAAGCAAGCAATTTAATTTTTTTAAAAATAAGAACTTTTTAGGTGTTCATACTTTGTGATTATATAATGTTCAATACATAATCTTGACAAGTATGACTAGCAAAACAGATTAGTAAACAAGCACTGCTGACTTGGAAGTCCTGCAACTTCCGGTAGGAGCAGAAGTGTGCAGGTGGGCCCCTCGGGTCTAAACAGGTGACCAGCTGCAGGGGCCTGCATGGGATGGGCCTCACTCAGAAAGCAAGCCTGTCAAGTGTCTGGAACAAAGTGAGAGTTTGGTCTATGTTAGCTAATATTATTTCACTGTGATACTTTGTTTTACAAAGGAGTATGATCTTCCTTACTCCGGACTTCCACCAAAGAAATAGAAAATTGTAGAAAAGATGACTTACCTACCAGCTGTGGCTTCTTCCCCACTGTCAGCAGTGAGGTTCCAGCCCTCATCCTTTCTGTGTGAATGGTTAACTGCCATCTCCCGGCTGCTATCTGCCCCCAAATCTGCATCTTCATCCTTTAAAAGCTGCTTCTTATCTGTGGGATAAAGTTCAACCTCTTCAACTTAGCATATATGTTAACTTTCACAATCTGACCCCTGCCCACCTCCCTTGCCTCTTGCGCTACCTTCTTCCCCTCCCAGGCAGTTCCCCTTTGAATCCGTTGTCATGCTTCACGCCTTTGTCTGTTCTCTCTGCCTGAAATGCCACTCCCTAATCCTTCCCCTGGTAAACATCTATCCATCTTAAGGCTCATTCCAGACTTTACTTCTGTTACCCCTTTCCAATTCCCACTGCCCTTCCCTTGCGCCCCTGCTGCGCTTTTGATCTACTGCTGACATCACACCCATCATGCTTTATTTCACCGTTTTCCCGCTCAACATTTTGAGGCCAGGCATTGTGTCTTACTCATCTCTCTGTTTCCAGCACCTGACCGTTCCCGGCATAGGGAGATTGCCCAAGTAATGACAAAGGCACTGACTGAAGCAGGAAAGCAGGGACAGTGCCTGTGCTCCAGTGAGGAGGACACTTGGACCCCCCGAAAGCTATTGATAGGACTTAACACTGGCACTTTCATATATTTTCTTAACCTGACAACTCCTCATTACGTAGAGAACGTACGAGTAAAATAGAGGTAAATCACTTACCCAAGGTCACATGGTGCATTGGTGGCAGAACTATAACTAGATTCAGACTTGCTGAAACCCAGGCCATTATACTCTCCAGATGATACCAGGTAGATTAAAGTCAGAGAAGTGGTCAGGCGAACCCTGGTATGTAGAAGCTGCTGTCCTAATTTCTTACTTTTCTCAGCACATTCAGCTGGCCGACTTTTAAATTTCAAGCCCTCATAACACTTGAATGCCATAAGGTGACCAAAATTGTATATTCTAGTTGCTTTCTAGGTTCTAAAAACGTTGTCTTATTTGAATTGTTTCCACAAATGCTTCTTTACTTATTTTACAGATGTCCTTGAAAATTTGCATGCTGCAGCTTACAGAAATGCCTTGGCTAATTCCCTGTATTGTCCTGATTATAGGATTGGAAAAGTGACACCAGATGAGGTACTGATAAAAGACATTACATTCTAAAATGTGCTTGTTTTCACATTAAATTGAACATTTATCTGCCATTTCAGGTTTGTTTGTTAATTTTTTTTATCTTCGAATTTTAAAAATTCACCTGCTGGCTTTTTTTTTTTTTTTAAATCAGCTTGCCTTTTTAACTAAAATTCTATCTGAACAATTTTTACAGCTTTTAACTAAATGAAGTTTTTATCATAAAAGAGACATGTTTATTTCAGAAAATCCAGAAAACAACAAGAAGCAAAAAAGAAAACATCTCACATACCTAAAGGCACTGAATGTTAATGCCTGGGTATATTTTCCTCTAGACCTTTTTCTGTGTGTATTTATCTTTTTTAAACAGTATTTAAGTGTTAAATTTCATAATCTTTTGACCAAAAGTCTTCCTTTAACTCCTCAGTGTGCAGGTAGGAATGAACCCACGTCACCTCCCCAGCCATCATCAGCCTGCGTACTAGCTCACGTCCCTCCTTCAGCACACGGGCCTTAGTTTGCTGGCAATACAGATTGTTACATGTCCCAGCCATATATGTAACATAAAACTTCAGGTCCAAAACGTGAAACATTGAATGTCATAGTGTATCTCCTGCAAGTGTGGGTGCCTATATATAATCTTAATTTCCTACTCCTACCACCCTGCAAAAAATTATTTATCAGAAGACATTAAAAGAAAAATTGGCAACTGTCAATACTTGGCAAAGTGTGTATGTGACTCGGAAGTTAAGGTTTTATTCTCATTTCATTTCTGGTTAGCCACTAGAGAAAACTGAACTGTATATCCAATCCCTTTCCTCTTTTATTTCCTGGTTAGAAAACTATCCACTTACCAGTCAACAGTTTAATGCCTACCATTCATACAGCACTTTGAAAAAATTATAACTGATATCATCCAACCTAAACAGTGAAAATTTTTCATAAGACTAGCCTCTAATGAGTTTTGAAATTTTTCAGAAATTGAAATCACCCATGTGAAGATACGTTATTGAGGTAGCTAAAAGAGTATACATAGCAAAACATTTATCCACAAGGATGTTTACTGTAGCATTGTTTATAATTATGAAAAATTAGACACAAGTTAAACATCCAACTTTAGGGGACTAGTTAAGTAACTTATTAAGTATCTGTAGAATGGAATACTATGCAACCATTTAAAAATACTGATACGGAAAAATTCCATAGCATATTGTCAAGTTAGAAAATGTAATTTATGAATAGGATGTACCATAGGGTCTCAATTTTTAGAAAATAAAGGGGTGTGTGTGTGTGTGTATCCTGGACAGATACCAATATATTAACCATGGTTACCTCAAAGTTACTAGCATTTTTAAATGTGTCCTTAGTCTAAAGGAAATTCTAAAGAAATTGGTGCTAGAATACCTTGAGTGATGGCAGCATTCAGGAGGAAAAAAAAAAAGAATGATTCCGTGGTGATTCCAAAGATGTAGGCACCGTTCACTTCAGGGCACAAATTCTGGTAACTGGATTCAGTCACGTTACCGTCGCCTAATGATTCTCAACATTATGACCCATTCCCAAGGAACCATTTTTAGCCAATTTTTTCTAGCCTGACTCAAAATGAATTTTTAATATTACAGATACGCGGTCTGTTTATATACATGTATATATATTTGTGTTTTATACATAAAAAGAAGTAAAATGTTTTTCTTGCCCCCCAAGAGTCAATTTTCACTCCCTTGGGAGCAACAGTGCTCCTGTTGAGAATAGGTTTTAGCCCTACTGTAGAATGTTAATAGTACTTTCTTACGACATATATAAAGACGAAATCTGATGCCCATCTGCTAAAATCACATAATAAAAATCATAAGCTTAGTCTCATTTTTTTCAAATTCAAGCCAGTGTCGGGGCGCCTGGGTGGCTCAGTCGGTTAAGTATCTGCCTTCGGCTCAGGTCATGATCCCAGCGTTCTGGGATCAAGCCCCACGTCGGGCTCCCTGCTCAGTGGGGAGCCTGCTTCTCCCTCTCCTCCCTGCCTGTACTCTCTCACTGTCTCTCCTTCTCTCTCTCTCTCTCAAATGAATAAGTAAAATCTTAAAAAAAAAAAAAAAAAATTCAAGCCAGTGTATGCTCTAATTTTTTTCAGGCCGTTTTTTAGTTCCTTTTTTTCAATACAGCTTTATTGAGTTATAATTCACATGTCATACAGTTCACCTACTTAAAGTGTACAATTCCAGGGCACCTGGGTGGCTCAGTCGGTTAAGTGTCCGACTCTTGGTTTCAGCTCAGGTCATGATCTCGGGGTTATAAGATTGGGCCCCATGTCAGACTCCACACTGGGCATGGAGCCTGCTTGAAATTCTCTCTCTCCCTCCCCCCACTCATTGGCATGCTCTCACTCTCTCTCTCAAATAAATAAATAAAATCTTAAAAAAAAAAATAAAGTGCACAATTCAGTAGTTTTCACTATATTCACAGTCATGTAACCATTACCACGTTAAGTTCTAGTTCTTTTAATCAATAGTTTAAAAAATAAAAGCAATATAATTCAGCACTATGTAGTCTGTAGTTTACTATGGCAGCTTTTAAGCCTGAGTATTTATTTTCTGTTGACCTGCAGTTTTAATTTTTTACGGCTTTTTGTATTTATACCAATATAACCTCATAAATGTTCTTAACTTCCTCAGTTGCATTACTTTGTTCAGAACCATTTCACAAGTGCAAGAATGGCTTTGATTGGACTTGGTAAGTTGGGAATTGCTTTCATGTCAGTCTGTTTCTTTAAGAGTAGTCTTTTTAAGCTGTAATCATAAGAGCACAGGATTGAACCAAATTTGATAACTCAGTTCTCTGTTGATGTCAGACAAGCATTGTGTGATAGGATTTTAATGGGTAGGTTGTCTGGTTTTAGCAAGCAGAATCCAGCATTTAACTATGTAAACTACTGGCTTTGAGTTTATTACAGTATTTGAAAAATTATGATAAAGGGCAAATTTCTCTAAGCAAAATGCTTTTACAAGTTTTTTGTTTTAAAGAAGTATAATTTAATTGAAAATAGGCAAAGGGAGTGAACAGCCAATTCATGGGGGAAATGTGTGTGTAGCCAATTATTGTAAAAGATAGCCTTGCCTAATAGTTAAAATTTTAACCCATGAGATTGGCAAAAACTAAAAGATTGACACTGCCCAGTATTAACCCGGGTATGGAAAAATTAAGCACTCTCAAAAATTGTTGGTGAGAGTATAAACTGGTATATTTTTGGAGGTCTGTTTAAATATATTAAAATTTTAAATATTGATATATTAAACCCAGCTATTTTGTTTTTAAGGATTTATCATACAGAAACAGTTGGTCAAGTTTACAAAATAGTTGCACAAAGATGATATTTGTGATACTGTTTTTTGGTTCATTTGTTTTGTAAATAACAGCATCATCAGTATAATTCAAATACCATAAAATCCACCTTTTTAAAGTATACAGTTCCATGAGTTTTATTATATTCAGAAGGTGCTATAACTGTTACCACTATCTAATTGCAGAACATTTTTATCATCCCCCCAAAAACCCTGTGTTCATTATAGCCACTCCTTATTCCACCACTCATCTCCTTCCTGTCTCTCTACAGAGTTGACTCTCTGGACATTTCATAGAAATGGAATCCTACAATATGTGGCCTTTTATAGCGGACTTCTTTCACTTCACATAATGTTTTCAGAGTCCATCCATATTGTAGCATGTGCCAATGTTCCATTCCCTTTTCTGGCTAAAATACTCCGTTACCACTCTTTGTTCATCTGTTCATCACTATGGCATTTGAGTTGTTTTCAACTTTGGGCTATTGTAAATAAAAACAGTCGCGTGTAAGTTTTAGTTAGAACCACCTGTTTTTCATTCTTTGGGGTATATTATTAGAAGTAAAATCGCCAGGACCTGTGGTAACTGTTGAACCATTTGTGGAACTGCCAGACTGTTGTCCGTGGCAGTTGAAGTGTTGACATCCCTCCCGGCCCCGACGGCACACAGGGGTTCCAGTATTTCCACTTTGTCACCAGCATTTACTACTATCTGTCTTTTCGATGGTGGCCATCCTAGTGTCTGTGAAATGGTATCTCATTCCATTTGTGTCTCCCTAATAACTCATCTTTTGTGCTTTTTGGGCATTTATATATCTTCTTTGGAGAAATGTCTATTCAAGTTCTTTGCCCATTTTTGAATTGGGTTGGGGTTTTTTTTATTATTTTTGAGTTGTAAGAGTTTTTTATATATTTTGGATACTAAATCCTTGTCAGATATATCATTTGCAAACATTTTTTCCCATTCTGTGGATCCATTTTACTCTCTTGAAAGTGTTCTTTACTCAGCCATCAAAAAGAATGAAATCTTGCCATTTGCAGCAATGTGGGTGGAACTAGAGGGTATTATGCTAAGTGAAGTAAGTCAGTCAGAGAAAGACAGTTATCAGATGATTTCACTCATAGATGGAATTTAAGAAACAAAACATGAACATAGGGAAAAGGAAGGAAAACTAAAATAAGACTAAATCATAGAGGGAGACAAACCATAAGAGACTCTTTAACTGTAGGAAACAAACTTGAGGGTTACTGGAGGGGAAGTGAGTAGGGGGGTGGGGTAATTGGGTGATGAGCATTAAGGAGGGCACGTGATATAATGAGCACTGGATGTTATATGCAACTAATGAATCACTAAACTCTACCTCTGAAACTAATAATACACTATGTTAATTAATTGATTTTAAAATTTTTAAAAAAAGTGTCATTTGCACAATGCAGTGTTGTTTTAATAGCCAATGATTAATCAGGAAACATGCTAATGTCAATCAAGAAGGGACTGATTAAATGATAGTACATTCATATAATGGAATTCTTTATAGCCATTAAATGGTTGCCGTAGACCACTCACCTAGATAAAAATTACAAAAGACAAGTTAGAAACAATATGAATAGAATAACACCATTTTAAAAATAAAAGAAAATGAGGATAATATTAATACAAGTATAGAAAAAAGTTCTAGATGAATATGTATTAGTAAACTATAAGTGGAATCTCTGGGAAAGTAGCATTGTGGGGGGTGGACTCGTTTTCTTTACTGTTTATTTCTGTAATAATTTGTATAATCATATACTATTTTTAAAACAGTAGATGTTTTGCAATTGTATTTTAAAAATTATGGTTCTAGCTTGGTTTTGTTTCTATTGAAATAGGTGTGAGTCACCCTGTTCTAAAGCAAGTTGCAGAACAGTTTCTCAACATGAGGGGTGGGCTTGGTTTACCTGGTGCAAAGGCCAAATATCGTGGAGGTAAGCATTTTGTTCTGTTAGGGCTGATTTATCAGAAGGACGTTCCCCATCAGAATAGTGTATTGGAGTAGGGTAGGCCTGATTACTTACCACCAAACAGACTCAGTGTGGAAGGAAGGGATTAGATTGCTTGGGTGTTGTGTATTAAACATGTTTTGTGTGTGTGTGTGTGTGTGTGTGTGTGTGTGTGTGTGTTGTGGGGAAAGCAGGATGGTATGCTGGGAGCACCAGGCCACAGAAAACCTTAATCTTAGTGGGTTAATACTGTGTCGTAGAGAATGCAGAAGAATAAAGCTAGTGGTGACCAAGCCCCTTTCCTCCTCGCTCTCTCCTTACATGGCACCAGGTGAAATCCGAGAGCAGAATGGAGACAGTCTCGTTCATGCTGCTCTTGTAGCGGAAAGTGCTGCTACAGGAGGTACAGAAGCAAATGCATTTAGTGTTCTCCAGTATGTCCTGGGTGCTGGACCACATGTCAAGAGGGGCAGCAATCCCACCAGCTCTCTGTACCAGGCTGTTGCCAAGGGAGTTCACCAGCCATTTGATGTGAGTCTGAATAGTCAACATCTCTCCTTTTGTTTGTAAAGGCTGAGTGTGTATGATGTAGTCCTGTTAATCTGCTCTTAAAATTTAAGGTGAACACAAAGAAAATCTTTGAAAAATTGAAGAGATAGCCAGGCTTGAGTTTAGTTCCTTAGGGCCTATCAGAAACATCCTTTCTTTTCAGTTATATAATATAGAAAGAAGGAAATGCTTAAAAAATCAGAAATTCATCTTTCAGGGCCCTTCAGAATAAAGTTTTAGATATTAAACATTTTCCTAGATTCTAATTACTTTTTTTCTAGATTTTCTTCTGTCCTCTTGTGTTCTTGTGGTTATTTCGTGAATTTCACTGCTCTTCCTGTTTTCCAACCAAATGTACAGCATGTACACTGAGAAACTTTACACACCCATCCCTCCAGTTTGAGATTAAGTTAAAAAAGAAAAATGAAGGGCGCCTCAGTCGATTAAGCGTCTGCCTTAGGCTCAGGTCTTGATAACCAGAGTCCTGGGATCGAGTCCCACATCAGGCTAGCCTGCTTCTCCCTCTCCCGCTCCCCCTGCTTGTGGGAGAGGGAGAAGCAGGCTTCCCACTGAGCAGGGAGCCCGATGCGGGGCTCGCTCCCAGGACCCCGAGATCATGACCTGAGCCAAAGGCAGTCGCTGAACTGACTGAGCCACCCAGGTGCCCCTAAATAAATAAAATCTTTAAAAAAAAAAAAAAAGAAAGAAAGAAATTCCTACTTCAGCATTTGGCCAGAAATTTGAGGTATGAACAGGATAGTCTCAAAATTGTAATTAAACTTCAAATCATTAAAGAACATTTCTTCTTATGCTTTATATGGGCCAAGCCAGTGGTTCTCAAATTTTAGCATGCATAAGAATCACATGGAATTATTTTTTTAAATGCAGCTTTCCAGATTGCATCTACAGGGATCTGAGTGAGTAAATCTGTTACCTGAACTTGAAAGTCGGTATTTTTAATAACAGCTCAGGTGGTCTTTTTGTAAATCACCCACATAAACACTGGGAAACAGGACACTGACATTCGTGTTCCCCTTAGGGAGCTTAACACTCTGCCCAGACTGCAGACAGCAATACCCCCGTTATCCTGAGACTGAACTTGCAGCTACCTTCGGTATCTGAATAACGTCCACTAAGCAGACATTTTTCCCTAACCCTTTGACTTTAGTGTATAGGAGAAGTGTAAGTGAATTGGCCAAAAAGAAGTCACCAGCACTAGCGGAGGGAAGACAGCAGGTTTGTGTGATGCCAAAGACCCACAGTCTACCACTCAGCCATACGGCAGCTGTGATCAGTGAACAGTGATGATACTGTTCACAAATTAGTGTTTACAGTAACCTTTACTCATCAAAGGTTAGAAAATACCCAGCAAAAAGTAAAGCAAGCAGTCTGTTTTAGGGAGATTTAAGTGAAAAAAGTTAAAACCATTATGGTTTTGAAAGAAGTAACCTGTGTCCAAAACACTGCAGTCCTTGACAGAACTGGTTACATGAAATATTAATTTATCTTTTTTGCTTGTATCGTGAAGGTCCCCAAGTTTTTGTCTATTTGGGAAATTGTGCCGTTTTCCCTGGTAAAATGACATACTGTAAAATTTCATTATATTTCAGGTTTCCGCTTTTAATGCCTGTTACTTGGATTCTGGACTCTTCGGGATTTACACCATCTCACAGGCTGCCACAGCTGGAGATGTAAGTTGCAAACTCACCAATTCTCACAAGTGTTTTTCCTCCATTAACATGTTTTTAGTAAAAAATAGGGAGTGTTTGAAGGCCATGACTTATCAGAGCTCTGTATAGTGTGATACCATTACCATGTGTCTGCTGTGCAAGGAATTTAAAAATGTATACTCATGCTTCCAGGAAAGAGGGAAGAAGTGTCTCCTTGGTATTTTGGTTCTGTTTGGACAGGTGGCATTGAGTTGTCTCTCTGGGACATCTAAATTGAGAACTCAGGTGATGTCAAGGCCAACATGGATCTTTCAGAGTCCCCAGCACAGAGATTGTGTTGAAGTCAGGGTTGTGTGTGAAAGACTGTAGGAGGAGAAAACTGAAGCCCGAGCTTTGGGGAGTGCCGCCAAGTGACTAAGGAAAATGGCCCAGAAAACAAGAAGAGAAACTGGTATTTTTAAGAGGCCAGGAAAGAGAGAATGGTTAACACCATTTTGATCCACTCCGGATTACCATCCATTTAGTTACCAGAGAGCCCTGGTAGTTATAGCAAACCAGGACATCACTGGTAACATCAGTTTTCACCAGAGTATTGGTAGTGAGCTAAAATTTATAGTGTTAAGGAATGAATGAGAAGAACGAAATGTGAGGTTGGCATAGGCAGGTGGAGCTCAGACTTGCTGGGGAGGTAGGTGATAGTTTTAGGAGAGTTTACACTGAGAGATTAAGTTGGGAGAGAATTCATACTGAAGAGAAAGAAAGATTGGAGCAGATATAGGATATTATAAATGGATCAGGTCTGAAAAATCGTGAGCAGGTGGGATACAGAGTACAAGTGGACATTTTAGCCTTGGACACAAAGGCTGCTGTGGGAAAGATGCGGATACAGTACATCCCCAGTCAGGGAGGAGGCTGTCCTGTCTTGAGAGTAAGAGAAGGTAGGAGAGTTGAAAGAAAATAATGAAATTTGGGACAAATGAAGGGCTAGATACACACAGAATGGGCATTGACAGCCATGTAGGTGTCTCCTGGAGGTGAGAGACCACAAATTCATACGACAGTCACATACGACATTTCCTACACATACTGTTACGTATTACAATCACTTCATAGTTTTTTTTCAGTAGTATTTTTTTTTTTAAGCAGTAGGGATTTTTTTTTTAAAGATTGTATTTATTTATTTGAGAGAGAGAATGAGATAGAGCATGAGAGGAGGGAGGGTCAGAGGGAGAAGCAGACTCCCTGCCGAGCAGGGAGCCCGATGCGGGACTCAATCCCGGGACTCCAGGATCATGACCTGAGCCGAAGGCCGTCGCTTAACCAACTGAGCCACCCAGGCGCCCCTTCAGTAGTATTTCTAACAGAGTAATGAAAGGGGCGGGTCGTAGGTTCCATCCAAGGTTAGAAGCCTACGAAGTGGGCAAGTCAGAAGTATGGGCAGATGGCAAGGGAGTGGGACACACTGATGAGAGTGACTGAAGGAGTGATTCGCGGATCTTGGTCAGACAGAGAAGTGAAGCCAAGGGACTCGATGGATTGAAAGTAGACAAATCAAGGAACTAAAGATCTTGATAAAGTGGAACAAGGATAGTGTGATTAAAGACTTAGGCCAGGGGTCTTGGAATTGAGGATTTCACAGAAAGGGCAAATTTAGGTTATATCCAAGTCGGGTGTGGCTGTTGAAATGGGTAGCTAAAATGCAGGGGAAATGAAGGTCCTAGAATGGTGATTAGGGTTAGATCAGTGACCCAGGATGGTGCCAAGGTTGGGATGGAGAAAATCATGGACCGGGTTTATGAACTTATTTATCCAACACATATTTCCCAAACACCCACCCACATCACTGGAATGTGATTCCTGCTTGACCCCGGCATCCCAGGCATGGACAAGCTTTACAGATTGGCTGTGTGTGAATTACTACTTTCTTCTTAATGAATAGTAAGGGATAGCAGTTATTAATTGCATGACGCTTTGGGGAAATTTAGAGGTATTTATTCTTTACAGGCAGTTAGAAATCCCTGTTTGCTTTTCCTAAACCAGCCTGGCATTCTCTGTGCTCTGCCACTTACTTTTCTAAAAAGCCTGGCTACAGGCAACCTTCTTGGATCCCCTCCCTCTTCGGGAGCTTTGTACTATCACTCGATAATAAACTTTGCTATCGCTCAATAAACCTTGGTTTGCTGCCCACCATAAATACATAAATAGATAGATTAGATAGCTTGGCTACTTGGACACTACAGATTGTACAAACAGCTGCTTTCTGGAACACTGGAAGAATAAGGAGCGCATAGTGGCAAGAGTTCCAAATGGACACTGTGCTTTTCTCTGGAACCGACCTTCCATCTTGTGTGTTTGCCTCAGTAGAGGAGCATTTGATTGCTTCAGGAGACTCTGGCACTGATCAGAAATGACCAGCTGTCTCTTGTTTGTCCTAGGTTATCAAGGCTGCCTATAACCAAGTGAAAACAATTGCTCAAGGAAACCTTTCCAATGCAGATGTCCAAGCTGCCAAGTAAGTTACAGTATTAACTGTGTGTTTTGTGTTTCAACTATTTGAAAGTTGTATTTTTTGTTGTAACATATACCCAAAAGGATTGAAAGGTACAGGGGCGCCTGGGTGGCTCAGTCCTTAAGCGTCTGCCTTCGGCTGAGGTCCCAGAGTCCTGGGATCGAGTCCCACATCGGGCTCCCTGCTCGGGGAAGCCTGCTTCTCCCTCTCCCACTCCCCCTGCTTGTGTTCCTGCTCTATCTCTCTTTCTGTCAAATAAATAAATTTTAAAAATCTTTAAAAAAAAACAAACACACCATATTATAACATTTTTAAAAGAAAGGATTGAAAGGTACAGAAAAGTATTTAAAAGGAAAGGGAAACACATCCTGCCACCTAGAGATATAATTGTTAATATCTTGCTTATTTTCTTGACCATTTTATGCATTTTAAACATATTTATTAACTATTATTATATATACTTATATCCTATTTAATAGCGTGTTTATTGTAGAAATTTGAAAATAAGAAACACACAAAGTAAAAAATGATCTCATTCCTTACCAATGATTCCTCTTTTTTTAACATTATAATGATGTTTCCGTTTATTCAGATTACTAAAAATGTGTTATAAATAGTATTAACTGGTGTATCAAAATACACTTGTTGGACATTTCCTACAGTTGGAAATTATAAACTATAAAAGCTATCTTCGGTCTTAAAACATTTTTGTATTTCATATTACCTTCTTGGTATAGATTCCCAACTGAGTCAGGAGTTATAATAAATATCACAGAGGTCTGTTCAAATATATGTTTATATTTTTATTTTTATATTTCGAAGTCCCAATGTAAAAAGGTTGTACCAGTTTAGAATCACAGCACCAGTATAGGAGAGTGCCTGTTCTGCCATAACCATTGGCCATTTCTTTTTTTTTCACCTCTTTACTGATGTGATAGACCAAAAAAAGATACACTAGTTCCCCCCCCCCCCCCCCCCCGCCTTATCCATGGTTACCTGCAGTCAGCCATGGTCTGAAAGCAGATGATCTTCCTCCTGACTTACTGTCGAAGGTCATCAGTAGCTGAACACTATGTCACAGCACGACTGCGTCACTCACCTCACTTCATCTCATCATGTAGGCATTTGATCATTTCACATCATCACAAGAAAGGTGAGTATAGGACACTAAGTTATTTTTAAATGACAGAGACCATATTCACATAACTTTTATTACAGCATATTATTACAATTGTTCTACTTTATTAGTAGTTATTGTTAATATCTCACTGTACCTAATTTATAAATTAACTATAGGTATGTTAGGAAAAACATAGTATATATAGGGTTTGGTACTAACCATGGCTTCAGGCATCCACTGGGGGTCTTGGAAGGTATCCCCCATGGATAAAGGGGGACCACTGTATCTGATTAAAAGATTGAAGTACTTGTCTCCTATTTGGCGATTTTTTTAATTCCCACTGTTTTCACTGGGAGTGCCAGCAACACCTCTCACTCAGTAGTTTGGAGAGTCTAACAAAAGAGACACACTTCGGACCGAGCTGGAAATCAGCTTGCATTTTCATACAGCAGTTTAAAACACTGAAATTTGACTCCGTCTATTCAGGACAGTTCAAAATGTGAATCGTGAAACTCAACAATGTCTTCCTAATCGTTTAGTATTGCCCACAGAGGAAGTATGATGGGGCAAATTATGACTCAGAAGGGAACAGCTTCCTGGTCATTTCAGATTGTTCCCATTAGCATTATTACTTCTGTTACACTGAACACACTAAAAATTGCCTCTCTTAAATAAGTACAATACAGTTTATTAAATATGTACATGGAACCAAGGATTGGTTAATAGGATGCAGTTCTACATGATTGCACCACAAACAAAACATGATGAGAATAAATTGAAACACTGGATTTACTTAAGAAAAATCAGTTTCAAATCTAATTTATTTAAGAAAATATATTTTCTTAAGCGTAGCACAGTTTTTATAAGGTATGGCAACATGTAGAAAATGGAATTTCAGTTATTAATATCAAGATATGCTTGTTTTCTGCCATTTTGATGGAGTTGATACTTTTTCTTGTAAGATTCTTATTAGTCTTCCTGTAGTGAAAGAAAGAAAGCATGGTGTCATTGCTGAAGGGACAAACTAATAATCTCTTGGTAAAGTTTATTGTAGGTAAAAAAAAGTTTTTTAAGTTTTTATTTAAATTCCAGTTAACATACAGTGTAATATTAGTTTCAGGAGTACAGTATAGTGAGTCAACCCTTCCATATATCACAGCAAGTGCCCTCCTTAATCCCCATCACCTATTTCACCCATCCCCCCACCCACCTCCCCTCTGGTAACCATCCGTTTGTTGCCTAGAGTGAAGAGGTAAAATCTGTAAACTCTTTGGGGCCTCTGAGTGGCTCAGTTAAGTGTCCAACTCTTGGTTTCGGCTCAGGTCATGATCTCAGGGTCGTGAGATCAAGCCCTGCATTGGGCTCTGTGCTGGGTGTAGGGCCTGCTTGAGACTCCCTCTCTCCTTCTTCTTCTGCCCCCCTCCCTCTCTTGGGGGCGGGGGGAAAGGAGGTAAATTTTTTTTTAATTAAACTGACAGTGTGGTAAAATTGCTGCATTAAATTGTGATTATGTGTAAATGGAACTCTTGCTACAGAGTGCCAAACAAGGATAGTTTGAGAGTTAAATTATTCAAGAGAGAATTATGAATTGGATTTTTATTTCAAATTCATGCTTTGTGCCCATATTTAAGCTGCACAGACTGTAAGACCTCTTCTGTCCTGGGAGCCTGGGTGGCTCAGTTAAATGTCTCTTCAGCTCGGGTCATGCTCCCAGGGTCCTGGGATCGAGTCCCGTATCGGGCTCCCTGCTCAGCGGGGAGCCTGCTTCTCCCTCTGTCTGCCTTCCCCCTGCTTGTGCGCCCTCTCTCTCTCTCTCTCTCTCTGACAAATAAATAAATAAGTAAATCTTTAAAAAAAAAAAAAAAGACCTCTACTGTCCTTCCCCACCTGTCTTCTCAGTCACTCCCCACCCTCATTGAGACCAAGCTCCTTGTAGAAATGGGCCTGGGGGGTTGCTGGTAGATAGAGAATCAGCACACAATATTCCACTAAGTGGACAGTGCCTGAAGACCCCACATAGGTGTTCTGCTTTAATAGAAATGCCTAAAATCATCACCAGAAAAGTATTTGGAGGAAGAGTTACTTCACTAATCAAAACTTCACATTAAAATAGTCTTAAGTTCTAGTCTAAAATCAAAAGGCAGTCTGTTGGGTTTCCAGTATAATCTCATATTGACAGCTTTCTAAATAATCACATAATCACATAATTGATGAACTGAAGACAGAATGGAGGCCTTTAGCCCTGTAAGATTTCCAAAACTGTTCATTTGTGTATTTACCAAAACATGTTTGTGTTTGAAAACATACTTTATTTGGTTTGAGAACATACTTTCAAATTGCCTTGCTCTTATAAAACTGGCTTCTGCCTTAGTTACATACCTTTTACTGGACAGGAACAAGCTGAAAGCTGGCTACCTAATGTCAGTGGAGTCTTCTGAGGGGTTCCTGGATGAAGTCGGGTCCCAGGCGCTGGGTGCAGGATCATACACACCGCCAGCCACCGTCCTTCAGCAGATAGACTCCGTTGCTGATGCCGATGTTGTAAACGTGAGTGAATGAAAACTTCTGATTTTACATCAAATAATTTGACCTTAATGATCCAGTCTCAGAAGGAATGCACAAGCTCCCTTGGGCTGTATATGTCCCAATCCTGCGGTTTGGTGGCTGGCTGCCTGATGCGGAGACGGGAGGTCTCGCTCCTTCCCGTCGAGTCTGCAGATGGCTTCCTGGTCAGCTCCATGTGTGTGTCTTCCTCATTCAGCTAAAGTCCCAGTAGATCAAACCATTTAAAATTCTGAGAGGTGATTTTCATGTGATTCTCCTCCCAAGAAATAAACTCTGTCATGCCAGTCCTGCATGGGATATCCATTCATCTCAGCCCAAGACATTCCTCCTTCTATTGCTATTTTTTTTTCACATATATTGTGAGATTCAGCTGTTTTGAGGGCAAGGACGACGTCTTACACCTTTTTGTATTCCCTATTGTACCTAACAAATACATGAACTACAGAATAAATCCAAAATCAGTGGGTTTTCCCAGTTCTTTCTATATTAAAAATGTCGACTCCTCTTGCATCATAGAGGTCTCAGCCGTCTTCTCAACAACAGCTCTACCTTATGTAGGGACAGTGAGGTTAGAAAAAAGAAACAGGTTATTTTATTTTAAAGCAGTAACCTTGACTCGATTTCAGTTGGCCCCTAAGATCATCATTTTCATACTCTTCCAAATGGCTCGCCTCCTCTTGTATACGACCGTTATGTGAGTCCCGGCCCCAGCTGCCTCTAGCACTGTGTCCCCATGAAAAAGCTGGCTTCAGAGAACATGGGGGCTGCTACTCGTGGCAATACACCTAAACGACCAGCCTGTGGTCTTCAAATAGTGGCATGAAGAACACAACGAGAGAAAGTGTGACTTTTAACAGTTGGGGTATTTTTACTGACTCAGACTATTTGCCGTTATAAAACAGAAACTGCAAAGTACTGCCTGGCCTGAGGCCGCCTCTGCCCTATTTTGCAATGTCGGTGAGGTTTTCCCTATCCCCCTTTTTAACAGCTACCCTCAGATCTGGAGCACCACACTTGCTCTGCCACATGTAGGAGGGAACATTCAAAGGAACACCTGAGCTTACTTTCTTACAGCGTCACAAATGAAAATAATGCTCAGTGCTCTCCTGTAGTTAATTTCACAAGAGCTTCTTAGTACAGGGTTGCTGGCTCAGGATGCCCTGTCCCATACGCTCTTGAAACAACAGAGTAAATAAGTTTGTCTGCTGGATAATACATTCTCTTATCTCTGCTAATTTTTTTCTTTTTTTGTTTGTTTACTTAAAGGCTGCAAAGAAGTTTGTTTCTGGCCGGAAGTCAATGGCAGCAAGTGGAAATCTGAGCCATACGCCTTTTGTTGATGAGTTGTAATACTGAAACACATCCTGCAGGGAAGAGCTGAACATGTTCTCAGCCCAGAGCGGCAAACCCGTGAAAGTCAAATATCTCTAATATAACATTCATCTCTTTTTTTTCAATGAGGTGAAGTGTTTTAACACGTAAATACAGGTAATTATCCCCAGCTGACTGAAAGTCAATAAAACATTCTGTTTAAATGTTTTTCTTGCATCTTTGCAATTGGTTAATCAAGTATTTATTATATGCTGAGGTCTTTTAGATGCTGTAAAGGAGAACAGGAATACAATAATAGAGTCCAGAAGCATCAGAAACTATTAAGATAATTATTGATGGCTTTTAAAGATAAAACCAGTTTAAAAATCTGTCCTTTTGAGTCAGAATAATACAATAGTCTGGGTTTTACCCCCTTTTCTGTCTTTCTTGCAATAGAGTTATTTCTGAAAAATTTAAATTCCCTATTAGTCATATCCTGTATTCCCACTGCCTCATTTTATGTCAGATTTATCTTCACTGTATGACAGTTTTGTCTTTTTCCTCATCTCCCTCACCCTCGTCTGTTTTCTGTTCTGTTTCTTAGGGCTGAAAAGGGGGAAAAAATGTTACACGTGAACAATCAGCCAGAAAAATATGCCTCTTATTTATTTTAAGTAGGGCATCTGAAATTTGCAAAACAAGAGAAACTAAGTAAATAAAAATGTGGTACTTACCTTAAAAAGTGAAATTCTCTCTATGTTCATACATTCTGATCCTGGCTTCCTCCACTGCATTTTGTAAAAGATGAGACATTCTTGTCAGAAGGGAGTGTGTTAATGATGTGACTGATGTTGCTTTTTTGAGAATAAGGTGGTGAGGCCTGTCCGGCCCCAGGGAAGTGTTCAGATAACATGTGGAAGAAGGTCTCTGAAGGCATTACCATGCACTTGGGAAAGAATTTTTAAGTCTGCACATATTCCTGTAAGTATAGCAAACCTGTACAGAGCAATGCACAAAAGTTGGGTGTTTTCAGGATAGATGCTTATGTGATCACCAGTTTGCAAACTGCTGCCTAAGCAACTTTTGAGACAGGTTGACCCTTGCGCTTTTCAACTTGGGCATAGTCTTCCAGCCAAAATGCATCCGAGGTGGAGGAGGCTGTGGAGGAGGACGAGCTCTCATTGTCATGCTTCACCATTGTCCAGTATGGAGAAGGGGCTCTCACTTCCTTCTTGTGGTCTCTATGAATCATCACGTCACAGTTAATGTCTTTCCCTACACTGATAGTACGGTTCTTCTTTTTATATCCATGCCACTCTCTAGAGATAGACATTGGTCTCGTTGCAGACTGAGGCCCAGTGGACCCTGGATATTTATAATACTTAAGTTTCTTATCTGAAACTACATCTTCGTTGTCATCACTGCTTGCTAAAGGGTCGCCTTTTGCCTGCTCAGTTTTCTTTGTTGGGCTGAAATGAAAAAAAAATAGTGAAATAAATGGATTTTTAATTGTCTGAACATTCATTGTCCCCTAACAAGATGTCTTATAAGCCGCTTTGGTTCGTAAAAGAGAGGATATGATTTAGCTTTGGCACTTTGTGTGTTGCTGATGTTTTTCTCTTGAAAAGTACCTTTACGTTTGTTTCCATTCCTAAGTGTAAATAGAATTCTGCCTTAAATTATTTCACGTTGCTTTGTACTGACTTAAGCCAGGCTACCGACCAGAATCTTAGCAGGCCTTAAAGTGTAGGTTAATTTCCCTCCAGAATGACAGGTCAGCCTGGCCATGTCCTCCACAGAGCTCTGTTCTAATGGGTCACATGGGGTCAGCAATAACAGCAGTAACCGGGTATTACCGATTTCCAGCATATTTGAAAACTAGTGGGCCTCTTAAGATCTTCAGCACACTAGTCATCAGGAAATCTTTGAGTCTTTTTTCTCCTGAGCATTATCATTTGCCTCGCTTTTGGGTTTAGAAACATGGATTTATACAATACCCTCTAGGCCCAGATGTGTCTCATTCAGTATTCTACTTCTCCATTGCTGGCCAAATGATTTTTTTTTTTTTTTAATTTGACAGAGCACAAATGGGGAGCGGCAGGCAGAGGGAGAAGCAGGCTGCCTGCAGAGCAGGGAGCCCGATGTGGGCTCGATTCCAGGACCCTGGGATCACGACCTGAGCCAAAGGCAGTCGCTTAACCGACTGAGCTACCCAGGCACGCTTCTGGCCAAATGCTTTTAAAGATTTTTTTGTAACTTGCCCCCACTATTGGCTCTCTTGAGAGCTTGTTTGGAGGTTCCAGCAGAGGAGCGCAGCTACTCCTACACCCTTGACCAGAGGATAGTTGTCCGCTTTGAGCATGCAGCTCCGGGAGCGATGAGGGAGGAAAGGGACACCTGCCTGGCCAGCCCGATCACCCTCATATCCCCAACTACTGGCTTTCTTGATTGTTGAAACTTGGGCAGTGCTGGCCTGCTAGCAGCTGCTGGCCTCTTCAGCTTTTCTAAAGCCTGCCGTTCCTGCACCTGCTACTCTCCCGAACAAATGCTGTTCCCTGCTCCCCCTCATCCTGGTATTAGTGATTGTGGACCTCTGGCACATCCGTCCTGCTATGGGGAAATAGGAATTCATTTTCTTCCCCAGCAGCCCCCTCTCCCAACATTTCAGACTTGCTTGTGTTATCACTAATATTCTTGCAGTTCTGACTGTTCTATTTGTTTCCAAGAATTTGAACAGGTTTTCCTAAAGTTTCTCTCTTCTGGTAATAAATAATTAGTAATTGAGTCATTTTCACTGAGAACCACTAGTCTTATTAAAATGTGGACTTTCCTTCATCCTTGATTTAGTGCTGTGCTAAGAGATTCAAAAGATCTCAGGATTAGAACACTTTGCCTTCAGACATGCCCAGGACTTCCTGAACAGCTCGTGAATGGGGGGGGGGGGGGGAATCCACGTTATTTTTTTTTCCAGACTGCAAAGAATATCCTTTGTAACTTGGTATTAGGTAACTTTAAAGAACAGGTAGTAGAGCCAGGTTCTTAGTCACAAGCCAGCAGAGGTGAGAGTTGGCAACAGTTTTGGTACCACTGGGCCTGCCCAGAGTATTATATGGAATATTCTCCAGTGTGCACACAGTGCCATTGCTCCTGAAAAAGGTCATACCAGCTTTCTAAGAAGCCTTTTCTTCCTTTTTGTGCTCCTTCCCTGCCCCCTTCCATATAAATTCCCAAAGTGCCTTACATACGAGCATTTTGTTGAGCTAAGGAAGGGATTCAGAAAGTGCTTGCTATTGTTCCTAAGTCCGTGGGCTTTAGCCTCATATTTGAGTTGTGCTATTCTGTTTCTCTCGTCTTTGTTTTTGAATGGTCAGTCTGCCATTCTTAGATTTTCATATCCTGAATCTCAAACTCTGAACAATTAAAATGCTTAGAAACATAATCATTCTGTAAACAAATGATTAAGAACCCAGGCCGCACCCCCCAGTACAGGGTCCACCAGCTGTGTGTGGCTGCTGAGTTTTAACTGATTAAACTTGACGAAAACTTAAAATTCCTCAGTTGCAATTCCTCACATTCCAGGTGCTTAATAGTGGCTACCACACGGGACAGCACAAATAGAGAACATTTACACCACCGCAGTAAGTTCTTTTTGAACATCACTGCTCTAGAGACAGACCTAGTCACACTTCGCCCTCTGACCTCTGGCAAGTTTACAGACACCTCTCCTGGCTTCCTTTTTCCTATCTGTAATCAGGATAATAAAAAGCACTGGCCTGAGGATTAGGGGTATAACGCTCGGCAAGCAGTGTCCACTGCATAGTAAGCAATGTTACCGTGAATGATTTTTAACTACAGCCTGATTGGTTTGGTTAGTGGGGAAAAAACTTGTCCCCTGTCGTGCCTGATCTAAGGGGACAGACAGCTCTACCCAGCTCTAGTCCCACTGTCACCATGTGGGGATGCAGGCCTATCTTCTGATTTTTCAGGAGAAACCAGAGATGCAGATTCTTTCCATGAAATCTTAGATGTGTAAATTGGGCAACTAATTCAAATATTTTTCATTTAAAAAATTTTGAAATATACAGAAAAATGCAAAAAAAAAAAAAAACCAGGCAGTTTAATGAAAAAAAAAAGTTATAAACACTTCGGTAGCCACACACGCTGGGGTCAAGAAATAAGAGTACTGGCCCCTGGAAAAGCCCCTGGGTATCTTCCTTTCTCTCTACAGGTCATTGCTATTCTGGCCTTTTTTTTTTTTTTTTTAAGATTTTATTTATTTATTTTTATTTATTTATTTGAGAGAGAGAGCACAAGAGGGGGTAGGGTCAGAGGGAGAAGCAGACTCCTTGCTGAGCAGGGACCCTGATGTGGGACTCAATCCCAGACTCCGCGATCATGACCTGAGCCAAAGGCAATCGACTGCTTAACCAGCTGAGCCACCCAGGTGCCCTATTCTGGCTTTTTAAAATGCTGTGGGAGGGGCGCCTGGGTGGCTCAGTCGTTGGGCGTCTGCCTTCAGCTCAGGTCATGATCTCGGGGTCCTGGGGATCGAGCCCCACATCAGGCTCCCTGATCAGCCGGGAGCCTGCTTCTCCCTCTCCCACTCCCCCCTGCTTGTGTTCCCTCTCTCAGTGTGTCTCTCTCTGTCAAATAAATAAAATCTTTAAAAATAAATAAATAAAATAAAGTGCTGTGGGAGACTAGCAAAGCACATCTGTTGGCCATATCAGTCAGTCCCTTGGACCACAAGTGGGAATATCTGAAGTAATGTCAATGCAACGTGGGCCCTCTTTTAGGCCTTAGGAAGTCCCCAGCCAGATTTCCTTGAGCCCATCCCAATACACAGCTGTAGCAACTCATGCTTGGAAATCCTGTTGAATTAATAAGGACCGCTCTTGCATCAGAGCACTGAACTTGGTCGTTGAAGGGAAAGGATCTCGTGTTCTACATGTTCTCATGCTCGACAGACCTTCCTCACGGGTGTGACCAGCAGGAGAGTCTCTGGTACTCCTGGGTTACAGATAACCAAACCGTCAGAGATAAGTGATTTGCCTGAGCCTCGAAGCTGGATTTTAATTTTCATTCACTGAATAAAGGAAACCACAGGAAAGTCCTGTGGTAGATTTAGCATAACAACAGAGACTTAGTCCTTGCCTTCAGTTTGCATTCTCCCACGGCAACAGAGTAAACAATGGATGATACAGATTACTTCGTTGAAATTAGGAGAAATGTGAAGGAGATACACACACATGTTGCTTTGAAAGCGTATGATGGGTGGACCAGACAGTGTTTTTAATGCTTTCTAATTTAGGAAGTCCTCTTGGAAAAAGTCTGTGCTGTAAGCCTTCAAGGACGAGTAATGACGGGGTCCTAAGCATGTTGCAGACAGAAGAGCTAGTGCAGAGGCCCCGAGGCAAAGAGAAACAAGGCAAAAAAGCTGAAAGCCAAAGTGGACTAGAGAGGGAAAGGGAGAGCAGTATGAGGTAAGGCTGCCGTGGGATACAGACACTAGCCACATGGGGTAGCAGAGACCAATATAAGGGTTTGGGCATTTGTCCCGAGAACAGAAGGTCTGAAAAGATTTTAAACAGGAACATGTCAAAGTCAGATTTGCATTGTAAAAGGGTTGTTCTGTGTAGAGAATGAATAGGGGACAGGAGTAGATGGTAGAGACAACGGTGGCTCTGACTGTGGTGATGGTAGTGGCCAGGGAGAAATGGACAAATGTGAGAGACAGTTAGAAGGTAAAATGACAAGTCTATGATTATTTTGGGCGGAAACAAGGGAGATGGAGAAATCTAGCACGACCCCTAAATTTCAGACTTGTTCAACTAGGCAAGTGTTCCCCCAGTAAAATAGGGCCACTGGGAGATCAGCAGTAAGCTGGCTTTTGATTTTTTGGCATAAGGACTGTGAGGGGTTTGTGATACACCCAAATGGAGCTACCAAGTGGGAGACTGAAGATCATACAATTTGAAAATCACTCCTGTTTGGAGAGTGATAGAAACCACAGGCACCAGTGAGAGATGGCCCAGGAGACTAGAGAAGGAAGCCCAAGAGCCCGGGGAACACCAAGGCAGAAGCCTGGGGAAGATGATGTTTCAACAGGAGTGAGGGTGGCAGATGTAGGGCGTCGAACGCTGCCCAGAAGCCAAGCACAATGAAGACTTGAGTCTACCGGAGTCAGGAACGTGAGGGCTGCGGGGGGGCCCTGCCAAGAGGCCTCTTGGCCAGGTGAAGAAAGCAAGGCCTACACAGAGGTGGGAGGCAGAGCACCTGGAAAATCATCTCCTGGGGAAATGGCCCACATCTGCTACAGCTCTTTCTACCCGTTTGGAGTCAAAGGGACAGGACCGTGGCAGGGGGGCAGGCAGAGGGCAGCAGAGTCAAGGTGGGGTTTGGGAAGATGGCAGAGGCCTAAGGCTTACTTGTTGAAAAGGATGCAGAGAGAAGCCGAGTGTGCAGGAGACGAAGGGATGGGACTCACCGCACGTGTTTAAGGCTAACTCTGGACAAGGGGACACATGGCTGGTAGATCTGCAGGCAGAGCTCCCATTGAATGGTTCTCTTTGTTAGAGCTCCAGGTTCAAGGCTCTCGCCCTTCATCAATCTGCCTCACATTAGGTCCTATAGATTGTACTTTTCCAGAAGGATTTAGAACCCACTAAATTATTGTGGTTGTTTCACCAATCCCTCCCACTCTGGTCCAACTGGTCATTCTCCCATGAAACCAAGACCCAGTGCTTCACAGACCCCAAGGTACTAGCATAACAAAAGATTTCCTAAAATCAACTACTTACTATGTTACTGGAAATTTGGTCTCAGGGATTAAATCAGAGATTTCTTGCCATTCTTGGGGTATCTCAATAAAATCTCGGTAAATCTTGATTTGTAGCACTGTTCCTATGGTGATTTGCTGCAAAAGTTTTAAAAATTCTCGAAGAGTATATCCTAACACGTTGGCATGGCCAACACTAATCAGAACATCACCTGAAGAGGGAAAAAATTATCAGTAAATTAAGATAATGGGTCAGTGGGCTCATACCACTTCTGGCTCTACTGAGGTGTTTCATTTTAAGGGTTCATATTGTTGGTTCGTTTCAAACCCAAACCAGGCTTCAGCCTTTATTTAATAAAAGCAGTCATCTCAGTGATGTGAGTGTCCTTTGCATAATGGAGAATGCATGCAAGATGTTTCTTAATAGCAGTGTAATGGTAGATATTATTTCATGTTTTTACTGCATTTCTTTAGTCCTTGGTGTGACAGAAGAAAAACCATTTATAATCTGAACCATCCTTTAAGATTCTAAAAATGTGTTTGTTTCAAGTAAAATGAATAGCTATTACTATTAAAGAAAAAACCACTTATACTAAGTGAATAAATGACCTAGTTTCTCTTGTACCTGCCTGGCAATTTCCAGTGCCCTCCACTGGTATTAACATCAAGACTTTGATTTTAATTTTCTGCCTTGCACAGTATGAGTTGAACAAATAATTCTGCATGAAAAACACTGGACATTTAGCATCCTTTAATTAAGCTTACAATGTCTATACAGAGTATGTTGGTTAAAGGGATTTGACAGCTAGGTTGCCTACTTTAGGGCACTGCTGGACAGGGAGGGAAGCGTGATGGTCAACCATGGAGCTTCTGATTCCCCAGCAAGTGGGAAGAAAACCACATCTTGACCGCAAGCCCCTGGGCCCCCAAAGTGGATGTTACAAAGACCAATTACTCATTTGTGCATGGACGTGTAAAGGAGATCCAGCCATGGGGCACACCCACCTGGGTCACTAAACCCGGAGCAGGAGATGCAAAGGGGTGACAGGAGCACCCGGCTGCCAGGGGTAGTTCTACATGGCCCTCTGATCTCTCATCGTTTTCCAAGTCTGGTTCTCCAGCCTTTCTGGCAATTCTGTCAGACTCAGTGTTCTAAGTTCAGTGCCTTAATAGAACGGTTTTCTATTGCTTGCAGTGAAGAATCCTGACTACCACAAAGACACACAGCAAGAGAGGAAGGAATACAAAGAAATTACTTTTTAAGGGCTCACATTGGATAAAGTCTTAGCAGATCTTACTAGAACTAACAGCCTACCAAATGGTAATGGAGATTTTATAGCTAACACTGGATGAAGGGACTCCGGTGAAGTCCCAAAGGGTGTGTTCATCTCTCTGTGCATGGGAAGCTAGGGGCCCCTCAATTACCCTCATTCCAAGACAGCTGAAGCCTAACCTCCAAGAAGAAAAGACTCAGGATGAAGTACCTTCCCTGCTACTACACCCCACTATGCTATAGTTGAGAACTCTGCTAAATCTCAAGGGAAGCCTCCGGGGAATGCCAAGGACAAACTTACATAGTGCTAGATCCTATCAGAAACTTAAGTTTCAAAGTAGTAAACAGAATGAATACTTAGAAGGGTGGAGAAAACCTACTTTGGTCTTAAAAAGTAGCTGAGAGTAATACAACCAGCCAAGGATCTGCAGCTAACTTCAAAATGAAACAAGCTTTTCCCAGCTATGGTGTGCGGTCTGAAATAGCTGTTCATCATATGGAGGTTAATTACAACGGCAAAAAACAAAAACAAATAAACCAACAACAAAAACCCCTCACTGGATGAGCTTACGTGCCTTATGTTAAAAGGAGCGTTTATAGCTAAAAGCTAAGGCTTGGCATTCTGCTTAATTACATTGTTAAAGGGTGTTGTTTTTTTTTATCAAGAGGGCAGAAAACAGCTTAATTCCCTGACCATCCTGGCTGTAAACCAAACCTGTCATTGTATGAATGTGATTACTCTAGCAATAGATATAAACATCGCCCTTCATAAAGAAATACCAAGCTGGTATTTATGAATACCAACCTCATTACACATTTTTTTTTCAGTTTTAATGGGCTGTAGGAACCACTGGCCAAAAGGAATTTAAAGTTTAGCCAGAATAAACTTAACACTAAACTAAACTAGGAAATCAAGATGAAACCCTATTTTGAAACACCAGAAGAGAAAAATATGAAGCATGTGGATAAGAAATAATGGGGCTGGGAGATAATGGGGTCAAAGAAATAGGCTTGGGGGACTGTCACCTCTGAAATTCTCAATCATTGTCAAAAGCACTGAATTCCGGTCTCTCAAACCAAGATCCTGAAGGGAAGTGACTGACCTGTCATGAAGAGATCTGGGACTCTGGACTCTCTCTGATACTGAAATCCCATTTCCAGTCAAAGGTGTGGGCTTTCTCGGGGCCATGGGCTGGAGTCCCAGCCCTGTCCACCCACTTAGCTCTGTGTATTGGCCTAGTTCCTTCCTCTCCCCAACCCTCTTATCTTGAAGTGAAGTCCCAAAGGGTGTGTTCATCTCTCTGTGCATGGGAAGCTAGGGGCCCCTCAATTTCCCTGATTCCAAGACAGCTGAAGCCTAACCTCCAAGAGGAAAAGACTCAGGATGAAGTACCTGCTTCTTGCATTACCCACCTTCCAGGCGTGGTGCAAAGATTAAATGAGATCATAGATGTAGAAACTCCTTGCACGATGGCTATGACAAATATTTATTATTCACTTTTTAAGCACAGACATAACAAATGCACGAGCACTGTAGGTAAGTCCTGGATTTAAAAAATGAATTCAAGACTGCCTCTGACCTCAGGGAGCCCACTAACCATGAGGTCCTGCTTCCCGTGCATAAAAGCACACTCCGGTCGCACTCCAACAACCAGCAGCTGTCCCCTGACCCCGGAGAAACTAAGAACATGCAGAAAAGCTCACGCGACCTGTCCTGGACTTTTTCTGGTCTGGAAGGTCCAGACCTCTCCTTCTGGCACTCTGTGCCACAGCACCAAGTAGTGACATTTGGGGAAGATGTTTTGGATTTTAAGGGGAGGTAAACGTTCACAATGACATCATTTATCTATTTTATTTAATCCACTGCTTCTAACCCGAGCTGCACTTAGAATCAATCACCTGAGGAGCTTTGAAACCATGAACTACCCGACCTCTGGCCCCAGATCAATTGAATCAGAACCTTTGGGGGGATGGGGCCTAGGCAGCTCAGTTTTATAAGTTCCCCAGGTGATTCTAATAGATAACAAGAGTTACAAACCGGTGGCTTAACCCACTGGGGCTCCTCTACCACAATCATTTTTTATTAGAAACAACAACAAACAAACAAACAAGAAAACCCAAGTCTGGAAACTCTAAGAACAGCCTAAGAGAAATGATTGCCAGTATTCCCACTGAACTGTCGTTTTCAAAGCACTTTCATAAACATGACCTCTCCGAATCCTAGCTACCTCTGACGAAGGTGGTATTATCCCAAATCAGAGATGAGGGGACCTACACCTGGAAGGTCAGATGACTCTGCCCAAGGTCACAGAGCTACAAAGTGACAGAGCCTGGGCCGGAATTCAGGCCCGGATAAAACCGGATGGCTCTTCCCTCTCACCACCCTTGCAGTCCATCGTGTCTCCCTGGCTCCCAAGCACAGCCTTAGAACCGGAGCAGACACTGGAAAACATGTCTTGAACTGGATGGAAAATTCATTCACCCCAAGACAAGAGAAGCAGGGCGGTGTTGATAAAGCCCTTGGGCTCGGAAGTCTAACAGGGTTCAAGCCCCTAATCCCTGGTAGGCAAGTTGCTAAATATCTGATTCCTTCTCTGGAAGGTCGTTTAATGCAGAATCAACCTCAGGGATTGTCAGGAGGGTGAAATGAGATCATGCATCTAAATGTTAATGATGATTCATACTGCCTACGCAAGAAGAAGGGTTTATCCACTGAGAGCCATAAACTCTGGAGTGACACCGTGCCTGTGTGTGTATCCCATGTGCCAGGTGGGGGTGAACCTGGGCAAGGAACTCAAGCTCACCGAGCCTCAGTTTCGTCCCCTGTGAAAGGGGGATGACAACGGCTCCTACCTGGAGACTTATGATCAGAATTCAACGAATAAAAACGCACAACAGCGAGGGTTGGTAAAGTGATAGCAAGTGGCTGGCACACAGAAATCGGCTCTCAAGCAATGTCATCATCATTATTATGGTTACGCTAAAACCTGCTAACTGGAGTCTCCCCGGAGGCAGACAAGAGGGAGGCATGGGGAGACCACACTCACCTGGCTTGAGTTTTCCATCCCTGGCCGCAGCCCCCTTCCTGATGAGGTGGGTGATCTGGAGGTAGGGCCCATTCTGGATGATGATCAGGCCTAGGCCCAGGTTCCCCACAGTGAGTTTGGTCTGCTGAGTTTTGCTCAAGTTATGCACAGATGACTTGACGTTGAAGTTGATTTGTTTGTCTAATAAAAAGAGGGAGACATTTTTTCAGTCTGTCACCTAGACAGCAACATGTAGTACCATTGGGGTCCTAAAGCCAGACCCCCAGGACAGTTTCTTAACCTTTCTATTCCTCAGTTTCCCTCTCAGTAAAGTGAGGACAGTAAGCTTAGAGGCTTGTTAGGAGTATAAACTAGACAGGTAAAGGGCTTTGCACAGGGCCTGGCACTTGCTGAGTGCCTAATTAATGTCAGTTATCATCTATCCACTTGACAAATCTTTTCTGAGGCAGGCAGTGTGCTAGGAAATAACAGTTCCTTGCCCTCATGGATCTTCCAGCTTAGTGGAAGAGACGGATATCCATCGGTCATGTAAATGTATGTTGAATAACAAACGATAACACATGCTATGAAGGAAAAGTAGAGAGAGCTCTGAGGGGGACTGACAGGAGGCCAAGGTATCCCATGGGGAAGGTGGTTCAGGCTTCATATAGGAGGTAACATTTGGATTGAGGTCAAAAAGACCAACAGGAAATATTTAGACCAAGGAAGGTGGGAGGGAGCAAAGCGGATCAAGGTTCTGAGACAGGAAAGAATGGAGAGGAGGGGGCAGGCGGGAGGAGCAAAGGTAGAGCCCACCTGGGCTGCTTCACAGGCTTAGCTCACTGCAAGACCTGAGGAGCCACCGGAACAGGACACAGTAAGATTTGCATTTTTCTTAAGACAAAACCAAACCATGGATTGTGGGGTCCAGAGTGGAAGTAGGAAATCCAAGTGTTACTGTAATCACCCAAGCATGCCCTGGCAATGACAGTGGAGATAGCAGGAAAAGATCATTTGGCAGGAAAATCTGGGACAATGGGTGGTGGTGGAGGGGTGTCGAAATACAGAACTACAGAACTAAGTCTCACAAGAAAAGTTTCAGACTGTGGAGTGATTTAGAACAAGTTATTCTCCCAAGAGGAAACTTCTGAGAAGACTCATTTTCAGTCCACAGGAAGCTTCTGGGGACATTCGTTTTCAGCACACTTTTCCTTAAGGACAAGGGACAAAAGGCTACTTGATGAGCCTTTGCCAAATCCATGGGACTGTGGTGTTTTGAGGGCCCAGGAGTCCCCAACTGCTGAGGGAAGGGCTCCCCCAGTCCCTCTGCGGCGGCTGGCCAGGTTCCTGGCCCTTCCCTCTTCTAAGCAAGTGTTCTTGCTCATCTCCAGCCTCACCTTCCCTCAAACCACAGATGCTCTCTAGAAAATAAATAAAGGAACCCAGTATAAAGAAGGTACCACATTCGGAGATTGTTCAGGATTATAGGAGCGATTTGGAGCAGGCCGTACCCCTCCTTCAGCCTCCAGTTCCCAGCAAGTGGCATCTTAGGCAGGCTCTGAGTCCCAACCTCAGCTTGCAAATTACATGTGCTTAGGATAAAATAATCTATGCAGCCCAGTCTCCGAAGACAGCAGAAGGCAGACTCAAAAGACTCCACCCCTGATGATTCCACCTTCTCCATGGAAAGGACAAAACTACAGGAGATAGATCGGGAGCGCCAGGCCCCCAAGTGCGGAAGGGCGGCAAAGGGGCAGCGCAAAGCCCCGGGGCGGGGGCGGGGGGGTTGATTTTCTCCACATCTTGATGGTGGTGGTTAAACCTGGGTCATCGTTTGTCAAACCTCAGAGCTATACACTAACAATGGGGGGCTCTTATTGTATGTAAAGCATAGTTTAGTAAACAAATGATGGGGAGAGGCTACCTCCCAGACCAAGAGTCTGACGTTCTCATCTTACAGGGGAGGCAAAGTGATGAAGGCTTTGTCCCCAGGGCGTCGCCCTCTCCCCACTCCCCAGTTACCTTTTTTGCTTTTTGGGACGGCCTTCTTCATGGCCCCAGGAGGGCAGGCCGCTCAGAGGGCCTCCCAGAGCCGAAGCTGGAGTGGGTCCAACTCCCAACTGTTTCGAACCCGCGAGGAGCCGGCGACTGCGGGGCCGACGGCGGGCGACGGGGCGGGCCCCCGGGCGGCGAGGAGACCTCGGGCGCTGCTCCTCGGGATGGCCGCCAGGGGGCAGAAGTTGGACAACCGTGGCGGTTGCAAGGCCTCCGTGGACCACGGAAAGTGGTGTGAGTGGAAATTTGGGGGGAGAAAAACAAAACTGTGCGGGCGGGGGGGTAGCACAATGCCTGGCTCACAGTGGGTTCATCATCCATTCTTGGAAAACAACTGAAGTGGGGAGGATGGAACAAACACAGAGGAGGGTGTGGCAAAGACATGAATCGGTCTGCAGAGGCTCGAAGACCGTAGAAGAGCGCAGAAGCCCCTTGCTTCTCTCCCAGTAACGGTATTTTTAAATATTGTTGCATCAACAGCCCCAACTGTTTTGGAACTGCACTGTTTTCATGGATGTTTTGAATGAGGAAAGGCCAAGGGTGGCTCGAAAAAAAATGAGTCACAATTAGGAGAGGAATTAATTCTTCCTTCTTTTTTCCAAAATAATCTTTCCTCCCCCACACACATTCACTCATAGGACAAATATTTACTGGAAGCCCGCTCTGTGGTTTGTACTGAGGCTGGGGACACAACAGTAGGCAAGACAAACAAGGGTCCTATCCTTTTGGAACTCGGATTTAAAAAGCAGATGAGGGCGCCTGGGTGGCTCAGTTGGTTAAGCGACTGCCTTCGGCTCAGGTCATGATCCTGGAGTCCGGAGTCTGCTTCTCCCTCTGACCCTTCTCCCTCTCATGCTCTCTGTCTCTCATTCTCTCTCTCGCAAATAAATAAAAAAATCTTTAAAAAAAAATCTTAAAAAAAAAAAAAGCAGATGAAGTGGACAATTTTAGGAAACTATAAATTAGCAAAAATATATTCTAGAAGAAATAGAAAACAATGTGATGAGGTAGGACCTGTTATCATCCCAACTCTGATGACACTCAGAGGGTAAGCACCTTGCATCCATGCTTTCAACAAATAGTTATCAGGCACTTATTAGGTGTCAGGCACTGTGCAGAGATGTCCACAGTCAACCTGGGCAGGTTCTGGTTTAGTCGGCCATTTCTGTGGCCCTACCTAGATAATAAACCAGGGTAGATTTTCGTTGAATAAATCCTGTCTTGCAGAAACTGAGACAAAGGGAAATGAACAGAGCCGTCCATTTTGGCGCTCTCCACCTCAAGAAGTCTCCATCAGGTGGCTTCTCATGATCAATCACCAATTTCCTCCTCCAAACTGTCTGGCAAGGTGTCTGTCCAGACACCAAATTAATTCCTTCCTAAAATGCATCCTTTTCCTCCATGTTCCTATGAGTAGGGGGAGTGGTGAGAGTTTGTGGGGCTCAAGCACGTCAGCATCGGAGGTTTGGTGAGGGGAGCATATCAGCACCTGGCACGCAAGGGGTCTCTCTGCCTTCCCTCCATCCCAGGCTAGAAATGCTCTTTAGGGCAGGTGTCAGGATCACACCGATGGGTGGAACTGCGGGATACAAATGGTCATGGCTGCAGTCCTGTGCTTCCCAGACCTCCCTTCAGGACTGAAGGCTTTCTTCCTGCCCCTCTACCCCACCCCTGCTTCTGGCTGAGCTCCTTGCCCAAGATCACACCTTCCCAGGTCAGCTAGCATCCAGTGACCGGTCACCGTCAGGTAAAAACCTGGCTCCCTCAGTCCAGCCCAAGCAACTCTGGAGGGCAATCCCAGCTCCAGAGCTCCTGTGGGGTCCCCTGGGATCCTTCTGTGGCTTTGCTGCCACCTGAGTTCTCCCTTTGCCAAGTGCTGCTTCCCCTTTTTCCCCCTCACAGGTGTGGGTCCCAAGGGCACTCCCCAGGAAACTCCCCGCAACTCAACAGTGTTTCCTAGAGAACACACCCAACCTGCTGCAGCTAGTGCCAGGGATGGTCTCAAAGAGTAGATGCTCAGATGGGATTTGGGAGCTGGATGACCCTGCTGTCCAGGTAATAATGAGGGTTCCATCCCCAGTAGAGGAGGGGTGCCCATAGCCTGAGGCACAGGAAAACACTGAGGCTGTTCAATTTTTCACCATTGTAAAATGGAATGGTTTGGCACTCACATGATCTGCCTGCCATATCTCTTAGTACTCCTTTGCCTTATTTTGACAGTAAATGGACAAAGTAGCCACAGCCTGAGAAATACATAGCAACCAGTGGCTCGAACTCCTTAGGGATGGAGGTCTGAGCCACCTCACCATATATGCCACCTAGCCCACAGCGGTGCTAGCAGAAGGTGAGAAGAATCTAGGATGGCAGAAGAGGAGGGAAGGGTTTCGTGTGTCACTTATGCCTCGAGATGAGCTACAGCAACGGTGGGAGCTGTAGTTTGTCCCGCTAACCTTCCTCTTAAAAGATTCCCACAGAAATACATCCCCACCAGGGTCCCGCTCTCAGAACTGAAAAGAAGCAGGTGGATCTGCATAGCACAGTGGGTGCACTGTGGCAAATGTTGCCTTGGGCTTCCTGGTCCCCCTGAAGACTGAAGGACCCAGTCCCCAGCTACTGGGAAGGTGGGAGGTTGACAGATCTCAGTTGTCAGCCCTCTCAAGGAATTGTCCTTGGCTGAAGAGCAGCCTCACCCAAGGTCATGCCCCATTCCTGGGGTAGCTAGCATCCGATGACTAGTCCATGCAGGGATACAAAGGCTTGGCCCCTTTTCCCCAACTTGGAACAGCCATCCCAGCTTCAGAGTTCCCCACGGGGTCTGCCAAAGCCTCCAATGACTGCACCACTGCAAACTGCTCCCTCAGCCTTCCCTGCTGCCTCCCCGCCCCTCCCCTGCTCCTGAGCAGCACTCCCTCATAAACTCCCTGCTCACTAATCGCTAATCGATACTCTCTTGTCTCTGAGTCAGCTCCAGTGGAACCCAATCCGTGAGAGGAAAGGAGATTTGAGCCCAGGGCACAAACAAACTCTGGATTTAGCTTTTTTTTTTTAAGCATTTTATTTATTTATTTGACAGAGAGAGACAGCGAGAGAGGGAACACAAGCAGGGGGAGTGGGAGAGGGAGAAGCAGGCTTCCCGTGGAGCAGGGAGCCCGATGTGGAACTCGATCCCAGGACCCTGGGATCATGACTTGAACAGAAGGCAGATGCTTAACAACTGAGCCACCCAGGTGCCCCTTAGCTCTTTTGTTTTATCTAATCCCAGAAACCCCATGTGCTTATGTATGGTGCATCCTCCACACTCCTAACCCGTGTGGTGAACCTGACCCTCCTCTCCCCCGGAGGCATGTGTTCTTTATTCTGTCAGGCCAAAGATACTCCTTAAAGAGAAGCGTGATTACACAGTCCCCCCCACAGCTTTCACCAAGGTCCCATCTGGATTCAGCCTCTGCTGGGCCAAGGCCTACCATCCATCACGATAAAGCACACCGTGTTCACAGCCCCTTAACAGCCACCGAATGCCTATTTATGACTCCAGGCTGCCACCATAGATCCCTCCTGGGGGCTTCTGGGTCCCCAAGGATTTTCTGCCTTAAGGATCCTTGTGGCTCATTTCTCTCCGAATAGAAAAGTCCCAGCTGCTTTGCTTAGGGGTGAGTCAGGGGATGGGGAGGTTCTATCACTGAGGCAGAGTGCATGACTCTGGGAGTCTATTAAATAAGAGGAGGGAAAGAGGCCCAGGGAGGTGACAGGACTTTACCAAGTTCAAGGCAGTAGAAGGGGTGGGACTGCAATACAGTTCTGTATCCTTTCTGTTTCATCACACCACCTCTCCTAACCCCTAGGGTTTGCATCTACTAAAATCTAGACTGGGATATAGAGAAGGGAACTGATCTGTCCTGTAGATCTCTGAGAGGCTTGGGACTTTGAAACACCAGACACGCTGGAAGTCAAGAATGAGATGGTGGGGCTAAAAACAGGATTAAGGAAAAATCTGTAAACAGAATATCTGGTCCCTGTCCACCCCTCCCACCCCCATCCTGGTTGGTAAGAAGGAATGGGATAGGTGACTATTGTCTAAGACCTGTGACCATTAACCTGGTAAAAAAAAAAAAAAGTTCTCAATTTTTTTTTTAACTTCGCGCTATTTTTTTCCTATATAGTTGACATATATTAGTTTTGGGTGTACAACAGAGTGATTTGACATTTGTATACATGATGAAATGATCACCACGATAAGTGTAGTTACCATCATACTGCTTGTTTTTATCCTTTAATCTTAGATCCAGAAACTTTTGTGGAGGGGCAGAGATAGGAAGGACTGGGAAGTGCCCAGGTAGAAGGAGAAATTTCTACTTGTTTTATTATTTATTTATTTATTTATTTATTTATTTATTTTTAAAGATTTTATTTATTTGGCAGAGAGAGACACAGAGAGGGAACACAAGCAAGGGGAGTGGGAGAGGGAGAAGCAGGCTTCTTGCGGAGCAGGGAGCCCGATGCGGGGCTTGATCCCAGGACCCTGAGATCATGACCTGAGCTGAAGGCAGACTCCTAATGGCTGAGCCACCCGGGCGCCCCTGTTTATTTATTTATAGAGGGTTTAGAGGGGCAGAGGGAGAAGGAGAGAGAGAATCTTAAGCAGGCTCCATGGCCAGCTCCGACCCCACGCAGGGCTCGATCTCATGACCCTGAGATCATGACCTGAGCCGAAATCAAGAGTTAGACATTTAACCGACTAAGCCACCTAGGAGGCCCATATACTTGTATTTTTTTTAACACGATAATCAAGTGATCATCATTCCACTCATTTGGGGTCAGAATAGGCAAACTGTTCCAACATTTCACCTCAGGATTCTCATCAACTCCCTCGTAGTCAACATCAGTGGACATTGTTTGAGAATTCAGAACTATGTAGTTGGAGTTTTTTGTATTACTGGGCAACAGAAATTCTGGACAAAAAGCCAAGAATATGATTCCATCAAACTTCTCCAGTACTTAAAAAAAAAAAAAAAAGTGAAGCCCTCCTACAGTAATGTGATACGCATATCTGAATCCCTGGAATATATCAATCAGCTTCTGCCAATTTGTGTGGCAGAAGAAAACTAAATGATACATATTTTTTTAATATCCTTCCCTCCAGGAGACCGATGTTTGGACAGGAAAGTCTATAGACTAGCAATCAAATCCCTCCTTACCCAATCTATGTGGTGACACTGATAACTCTATGAGTTTCTGCAAGGCTGTTGGGTTTAGTGGAATTTGAAACTTGCTGAGTTTTGTGAACATGTAGGCATTCCAAAAATAGACAGATGTCACTCTTCCAGGTCTTTCTAGAGATGACCTATGTGGCATTTAAGGAGAAAATGAGTGTCCCATCTCCTGTTTGCTGCATGGGAGACTATCCAGGAAAGAGCTGGATCCAAAGTTAGGGTTAATGGTGATTTGTTCCATGAGTCATGAAAGAAAAAGAAACCTCCACTAGACAGCAAAATTGTGGATGGCTAGATCATCTGTATTTGATCATAACAAATTATGCCAAGGTCTTGTTTTTTTCCTTGTTTTTATCCATCCAAACTAAGCCTCTCCTCAGGCCTCAACTCAGTAAATAGTTATCACCAAACACTTGGTTACTAAGGCCAAAACCTTAGGAGTCATTCCTGAGGCCTTTCTTTGCTTCAACCCCTCCCGCATTGTCAGTCATTTTCCTTGCCTACAAAATAGCCAAAGCTGTACATTTTTCTCCGTTTTCACTATTCTCATCCTAGCCAAAGCTATATTTCTCTCTCCTAGAGTACTTTGCCTGTTAATTGGTATCCCTGCTTTCAAACTTGCCCCTCCCCCCTACTAACTACACTATCTTTACAGATTAAATAAGACCTTGTCAGTCTCCTGCTGAAAACCTCCTGTGCCTTTCCTTTCCACTTAGAACAAAATCCAGACTTTTTACCATGGCTCCCAAAGCTCTACCTCTGGCCTCCGCCTACCTGTCTGTCTCTTCATACTACCCTGCAGCCAAACAGGCTATTCCTCAGTTCCTTGAACAAGCCAACCTCTTCCCCTGTCCCTTCCCCCAATCCTCTTTGCACTGGCTTTTCCCTCGGTCTGGAGTAGCCTTGCCCACATCTTCACAGGTTAGGTCTTTATGATCTTGGTGATCTCAGTGAACCTTCCCTGACCATCCTAAGTATCACCGCAGGCCTCCTCCTGCCCCGCCATCAGACCGACTCCCCCATTTAATTCATAAAGCAACACCTGAAATGATCTTTATTTTCAAGATAAAATTTGAACGTGTTTGTCTCTTCCCCATCAGGACGTAAGCTTCCGGAGTGGAAACCTTGTCTCGCCTGTCCAGGCCAGTCCCCCCACTAGGTGTCGACAGTTATTTCCTAAATGGGGCGGTCCCCGAGCTGACGGACGCGGAGGGGGCAATGCTAACACAAGGTGACAAGGGCTGTGCGGAGCCCCGAGTCACTCGGCAGAGTCCCCCACCTACCAATCTAGTCTCCCTTTTGAAAGGCTAAAGACTGAGGGGCATTTTGTCACGAAACAGTCATTAACAACGATAACAATATTATTGGCAAGAAAGCCAAAAGGCGGCGTGGCCTGCCGGAAGAGACCCGGGCGCGGGGCAGGGGCCTGGGCCGGCGGCCGGGCCGGCTCCAGGGCAGCGAGGCGGGCGGCCGAGGAGAGGCCGGCGGAGCGCAGCGGAGCCCGGGGCGGTCGGGAGGGTCGGAGCTGCGGGCCGGGGCTGCGAGGCGGGCGGCAGAGCCGGGAGGACCGAGCAGGTTCGCCGCGGCCCGGGAGCTGGCCCGGCCTCGCTGGCGCCGCAGCTTCGCTTCCGGGTGAGGGGCGGGCGAGACGAGCAGTTCCGGGGCGGGCGGCGGTTCCGGCTGTGCGGGCCGCGCCGCGGCTGCTGGTCCCGGGCGCGCGGAGGGCGCGAGAGGCGCGCGGGGGCCGAGGGGGCGCGAGGCGGCGGCGCGGGGACTCCGGGCCCCGGCGGCGGCCCATGGGGCGGGAGGCGTGAGGCCGCGGCCTGCCCGGGGCTCGGGGGGTGGGGGGAGCGGGGCGGGGAAATGGATAAACTGACCATCATCTCAGGATGTCTCTTTCTGGCCGCCGATATCTTCGCCATCGCCAGCATCGCCAACCCGGACTGGATCAACACCGGGGAGTCCGCGGGTGAGCGGCGGGCGCGCGCGGCCGGACGGGGGATTGGCTGAGGGCTGAGGGCTGAGGGGAAAACGGGGCTGGAGGGTGCGAGGCGGGGGCTGGCCTGAGGAGGGAGGGGACGAGGGGGCGTCCGGGGCTGCGGGGCCGGGAGCCCAGGGGGCCGAGGGAGGAGAGGGGATGGAGAAGAGGACGCGCGGTCGCGAGCGGGACCCTCGGGCTGAGGGGAGCGGCGCCCCAGGCTGAGCGAAAAGTGCCCGAGGGGCGACGAGACCTGGGCTGGGCTGGAGGGTCCCGCACGGGGAAGGGGGGCTGGTGGGGAGACAGTCACCGGACCTGAGGGACCCCAGAGGAACGAGCTTCGTCCTGGATTGGGGGGGACGGGGAGGCGGGGAGAAAGTCCAGGTGGGAGACGGGAAGAACCCGATTTGGAGAAAACTGAGGCGCCTGTGAAGGAATTAGAAACTAGGCGGAGAGCCGGGGCCGGGAGGGAGGCAGCCTGTGGGGCAGAGAGAGAAGCCCCAGAGAGCAGCGTGACAGTCAGGTCCGGACCCCGGCCCGGGAGGGAGCTGCGGCCGGGTTCCAGGTGGCCCGACCAGACAGGGTTAATGGTGCTGGCGGAGCTGGTGTGCTGGGTGGGGGCGGGGGTCTCCCTCCCCGCGCCCTCGCCTGACCCCTGCCCGCTTGGCAGTATTTAAGACGCTTGTGGGTTCCGATTTCCCCTTTGAAGTCTGTGTGGTTATAATTTTGCTTTATTTTAGGCCCGGGAGCTATAATAATACTAATAATAAACTTCGTTTTATGGAGCATCTTTCATTCCAGCGCATCACAAAACGCTTTAGAGATCTTAATAGTAGTTACAAAATTAAATAACACATTAGAGTTTCAGGCAGCCCAGCAATAGTAGCAGTGAGCGCTGTAACACCACGGAGCTGTAGGCGGCAGAGACAAGGTGGTGCCCTCAGGAGAGAAGTAGGCATCCTTCTGAAGGGTATCCCAGGTGAATGCCCTTGCAGGATTTTTCTCTTCTTGGACCACCTCTCTCTCTCGCTCTCTCGCTCTCTCTCTCACTCACCCAGACCTGTGAGACCAAACCTCTAATTAATGTCACAGCTGTCAGGAGAGCTGATCGGAATGAAGGAATGAGCTTGTTTTCTAACTGCTTGTTCAGTGCAGGTGAAGGGAATATTGGGGGTTGGGAATGTCAGACTCCCTCCGTGAATAATTTGTTATAAAAATGTATCACTGTGCTGTCAGAGTTACTTCTTAAGTATTACTTATGGTTCTGTATTTATCCTGCAGTATATTTAGCTCTTAAAAAAAGCTGTAGCTGGGACATTTGTTGCTCCCTCCTCCCTCCCTTCTCTCCTCCATCTAGATCTAGTAACACAAAATCATGCTGTCAGATTTACGGGTTATTAAAATAACACACTAAAAAATTCTCTTTTTCTTGCCTTTACAGGTTTTAGCAGAGCTCTTAGTTGTAAAACATATATGATTATTTTGATGTGATTGAGCTGTTAGCTAATTGTTATTGTGGTAAATTTGCAGTATATAAATGTATCAAATCAAATGTACACAATGTATGTCAGTTATATCTCAGTTTTTTAAAAATTGTAAGGTGAATAAGAAAATGTTCGGGATGATTTGGAATTTGATGAAACTATGGGCTGTTTCTGAAAATGTTGACAATGTCAGTGTTACTACTAGTTTGTACAGTTATATGTGTGGCATGCACTTCATGGCCTGTTGTTTTTATCTTAGTGACTTCTTTCATGAGACTTACTTTGGGGATCTTGTATATACTTAGGGATGAAGAGGTTTCACTGTTCTAAAATAGAAGATGATTTTTGCAAAGTGCTTTTAGGTGAATCCCAATGTAAATGTCCATGGGAAAGATACACAGTTGATCCTTGAACTTGGGTTTGAAATGCACTAGTCCACTTACCCATGGAATTTCTTTGATAAGAAATCTTACAGTACTGTAGGAAGAAATCACTGTAAGAAGAAATCAAATCTTCTTTGATAGAAATAAATACAGTACTGTAAATGTACTTTCTCTTATGATTATCTTAACATTTTCTTTTCTCTAGCTTGCTTTATTCTAAGAATACAGTGTATAATACATATAACCTACAAAACATGTGTTAATCAGCTATTTATGTTATTGGCAAGGCTTCCAGTCTACAGGCTATTAGTAGTTAAGTTTTGGGGGAGTCAAAAATTATGCATGGATTTTCAACTGTGCAGGACAGGAATAACATCAGTAGACAAAGTCTTCAGCTATGAGTTGCTGCAGAGATGGGAGGGACAGAAGTTCAAGGCTTGAAAAAAGTAGAACATGTTTGAAATAAGTAAATAGTTGGAGAGAAGGCATGCCAACCAGTGATACAGGAGGATTGTCTAGCAGCATGGAAGCCTCATTGAAATCAGTGGTCAAGAACATAGAGTGTGATAAGCCACCTGCCTTATTGACCTTCTCTAGTAGTGCTCAGTTGCTTTGATACAAGTGCGTGGTGAAAGCCAGTAGAAGGTTTCATTCATGTTTGGGGTTTGCCAACGAAATGCAACAAAATGACAGAGGAGCAAAGGTGTTTAACGTATTGGCCAAAATGTTGTAATGATGGCTCATGGATTCTCAGCTGGATAAAAAGTAAAAGTGAGTAAAGGAAAGAGCTGATGTACTGGTCAATGAATAGCAGATGATATATGGTCAGTGGGATTGTGGACCCAATAGAATTGAAGACCTGACTGGGAGTGATTGAGACATCAAGGTGGAAGGGCAGGGAATTATGGACACAAGGTCCAGAGTGACAGAGGGGATGTGTGGCTAAAATGGGTGGAGGAAGTGGTTTTTTTCCTAACAGTTTCCTTGGCCATCTCAGGATACCCTTCAATTAAATATTCTGTAACTTGGAAGAGGAATAATAGGAGATAGTAGGAAATTTTTCAAAATCATATCTAACCTATATTTCTTACCTTAAATATGTCAGACAGTAAGCCCCCAAAACTTAAATAGGATGTTTCTTTATTGACTTGTGCTGTGATAAGATGCACCTGAACTTTGCCTGGTACAGCATTTGTATGCTCAATGTACACTTTTATCTGAGCAGACAGAACTAGTCTTGAGTTTTTAAAAAAATTCTGGACAGAATTGCACCTTCCAAATCAATGAAACATTTACAGGAAGTTCAAATAAGATGGCAGAAGTGACAGGACTAGCTTTATTCTAAGATCTGCACAGAAGTGACAGCCTAGCAGCAAAAAGTTAATGTGTTGGTTCCCTTCAGTGCATTAAATACAGCATATTTTGATGGTGATGTTTTTACTGCAGTTTTTTAAATGGACAAAATATATTTTGAAAATTGAATCCTGGAGCTGAAAGGTTCTGCAGATGTAATTTGAAAACCACTGTAGTGAACTAGTACAGAAAATCTCAGAATTCAAATCCAAACTTCATCACTTATCAGCTCTTTGATTTGGAGCAAGTTACTTAGCCTCTCTCTTTATAGTTCTTCCTCTGTAAAATAGGGATATTAATAATACCCACTTTATTTGATTGTTAATGATGATTGAGTTCATCCATGTAAAACATTTAGAACAGTACCTGATATATAGTAAGTGCTCATTAAAGGTTAGATATTGTTGTATTGCTATTCTAGTTTATGATAACATGTCAGAATCCCAGTTTTGAAATTAAAGCTCAGAACTTTTTACTGTGAGAACTGACACATTTTCTTTATTAGATGTTCTTGGTAATAAGGAAATACCAAGAATAATATGGCCAGGCTTAGCAGAAGTCAAATTCATCTTCCCTCTTGGCATTGGACTTTCTGCATCACTCCTATACTGTTCTTCCTCATTTAGTCTCTCATCACCATATTCTAGTCTCTCTACTCTTCAAGTTTCTACTTGAACTACCACAGAAGGAAATGAAATCCAAAAACAAAAAACTGAATAGGATAACTTCCTAAAATCCTGGCCAATAAACTATATTATCATAAGGTTGTGGACCATGCTTCATAGTGGCAGAATTTTTAGTTAGATTTTATTGTATTGGTGCAAATACAGAGAAAGTACATTCATTTTATTTTCATTTGTATGTGGTAACGTTTCCTGAGCTTGCTCTGATAGCCTGTAGGTTATACACAGACTTTTGAAGATATAATGAAACAGAAGTAGATACTGTATGTATGAGGAAAGTACATGAGGCACTTTAGTAAGGACCCTTAGTGGTTCCTATTAATAAAAAATATTGAATGGCAGGTGAATATAAGGGCAAAATTGCATAATTCTGCTGTGTCGGGTCAAATTTCTTCTCAATACTAGAACTCAACATCAATAACAGTATTTTTCATTTTATATAGTGCATTATAGTTTTTGAAGCAACCTAATGTCCATGACTTTGATTTCTTAGGCTTTTTATATTTAGCCAATGTAGAATAGTCATTTCCACACCTTTTCCCACACGTCAGTGCTTTGCACATGAGATTTGAGTTTCAGTGTTGCAGACTCCCTTCAGGAAAACTCTTCATTGAAGTATTACCGAAATCTTACTTATGCACACCTTTTATTTACTTAAGGGAGGTTAAAATTTTTTTTTTTAAAGATTTTATTTATTTATTTGACAGAGATAGAGAGAGAACAAGTAGGCAGAGAGGCAGGCAGAGGGAGAGGGAGAAGCAGGCTCCCTGCCGAGCAGGGAGCCCAATTCGGGACTCGATCCTGGGACTACAGGATCATGACCTGAGCCGAAGGCAGCCGCTTAACCAACTGAGCCACCCAGGCACCCCGGGAGGTTAAAATTCTTAAGTGGCTGAAGTTCTTGCCAGATTTCAGAAGAGGGAAAGAAGGAGATTTGGGTTTTAGTCTTTTTTTTTTTTTTTTTTTTAATTCATTTGAGACAGAGAGATACAGAGAGAGAGAGTAGGAGCAGTGGCGAGAGGCAGAGGGAGAGGGAGAAGCAGACTCCCCGCTGAGCAGGGAGCCTGATGCGGGGCTAGATCCCAGGGCCTGGAGATCATGACCTAAGCCGAAGGCAGATGCTTAACGACTGAGCCACCCAGGCGCCCCTGGGTTTTAGTCTTAAGTGATGTCCTTTGCTTTGTACAAGTCCCTTAACCTCACTATCACTGTTTTCTCATCCCTAAAGAGACAAATTTTTGTGGGGGGAAAAAGTTTTTTAGTTTTATTGAGTTAATTCTAAGAAAGTTAACAATTCAGCAATGCTGCTTCTGATAAAAATGATCTAGAGATCCCTTCATTGAGTCATCTTCCCTTTACAGCAAGGATTTTAGTGACCATTTAGGGTGATGCCATCCTAAATCATCTTAGTTTAGTGTTCTTAACAAAGATTTCCAGACGTTTTCCAAAAGTCCCTTCCAGTACATAAAGGAAGTCCTCTTTTGTGTCTAATCACATTTCCCTCTATACTGTTGGTTATCACATTCACTTTGTAGTCTGTGGTAGTTTGTGTATTTATTCCTGAAAATATTTTCATTCTTGTTCTTTTTTTAAATTGATTAGATTGGATGTTAGAGTGTTTAAGGAGTCATAATAACGGACATACTCTTTCCTGCTTATATTCTGAACTGAGGGGAAAAAGGAATAGGATCCAAAATATTATTTTATTACTGATAAAGAGAATGTGGCTTTTATCTGTGCACAAGCATCTTCCTCTTACTGGACCTCAAAATTGAATAGACTTAACCATCCATTCTCCGGCAGGACTGAGGCACCTGCCCTATAAGGCTTCCAGCATGAAAGAACAGAGGAAATGAGTGGGCAGATTGCTCCCAAAGGCAAAAAGATGGACCACATATGCCCAGTTTTTTTCTCCTAAACTGCTAGTCGAATGTAGTCATTCCTCTGACGTGGGAAGGTTTAAGTAAGGGGACACAGATAAGCTAAAAACATTATGCTACAGCCCCCTCTCTCCCCTGTCCCTCATTTGAAACCTAGGAGATGGCTGACCTTTTGGGGAAAGAGATTTCTTTCTGCTCAAGTATAAAAACTGGCAGGTGCTTGGGGAAGTGAAAGACTTGAAGAGGGTGTCATTTCCTATTCTGCTGCCCACTACCCTCTCCACAGGAAATCCTGGTAAACCTCAGATAGGGGACTATGGTACTTGACATCTGTCATGTAAGATCTACAAGTGGATCCTGGCCTACAAATTGGGGTTCTTGGTTTAAAACATTAAAATTACAAGCTATCCAAGCAGACCTGTTTATTAAATACTAGAAAATTATTAAATAGCGCTTTCCCCTGAATGGTAAAAACTTCAGTGATCACAGAGGTACTTTACCATGAAGGAGCTCTGTAACATCAGTTTATTTTTTATTTTTATTTTTTTAAAGATTTTATTTATTTGACAGAGACACAGTGAGAGAGGGAGCACAAGCAGGGGGAGTGGGAGAGGGAGAAGCAGGCTTCCCGCAGAGCAGGGAGCCCGATGCGGGGCTCAATCCCAGGACCCTGGGATTATGACCTGAGCCGAAGGCAGACGCTTAACGACTGAGCCACCCAGGCGCCCCTGTAACATCAGTTTAAACAAAGCAGTCTATCCAGAACTTCATTTTGTTAATCTCTTTGGACATGACTTATAATGAAGGACAGAATTTGGTTCTACCTAAGAGGGCAAAAATCTTGCGATTGTATTCTCCTTTAATTCAAGAAGCAGTAACAAAATTTCTTCAATAGTCTTTTGAGTCTTTTCCTGGTAAACTGCTTTTTAAAAAACAGCTTTATTGAAATATAATTCCCATAACCATAGAAGTCACCCTTTTAAAAGTGTGCATGCAGTGGCTTTTAGTATATTCATAAAGTTGTGCCCCTGTCACTACAGTGAATTTTAGAACATTTTCAGTACCCCAGAAAGAAACCCCCATCCCTTAGCCATAACCCCTCAACTTTCTGTTCTTAGGCAACAACCAGTCTACTTTCTGTCTCTAAGGATTTGCCTATTCAGGACATTTTATATAAATGGAATCATACAATATGTGGTCTTTTGTGATTGGCTTCTTTCACTTAGCATCATGTTTTCAAGGCTTATCCATATTATAGTAAATATTGGTACTTCATTTCTTTTTATTGCCAGATTAATTTATCCATTAATCAGTTGAACATTTGGGCCAGTACATTTCTTTTACTTCAAAGAATAATATTTCTTTAAAATGGGCAAAGTGGTACTTTTTTTTTTTTTTTTGGTTTTTTAAAGAATGGCATTATCAGTATAAATAATACTTGGCAAATAATAAGAACTTCGAGTAAAAATTCAAAGACCAGTCTTTTTTATAATGTTCACAGGACATACTTGAAGCTTGAAATCATTCATGATGCTGTAAATTTCACAGTGTAGGCCAGATTTTCCAATATGAGATTAGATTTCCTGAACAAAGCATTTATTTCCTTTACAACCTTGGTTCCAGAAGTCCTTTCTTTTTACCGTTACCAACAGGGATGTACGCACTTCAGGATGAAGGATATAAGCTAGTAGGCCTAAAAGTTTTGGAGAAGGGGCATTTGGGACCAAGAACGTGGACAGAAGCCATGAGTAAATGGAAATCACTAAAAGGCAGGAAATTCCAAAAAAGAAATGACAGAGTGATGATGCTGTTGCGTTTATTAGACTGACCAGACTTCTTAAATTCTGTTACTTTTCTGTTAGAGCCAGAGCTTTCAAAGCTGGCATAATGTAGTCATGTACATCAGCCCTCCACTCAGCGGGTGTGACCTACAGCAGTGTTGCCTTTCAACCCCTTTTCTGATAAATACTAGGTTTGTACTGGAGTTGCAACAAAGTAAAATTAAAATGGTCCCACGGTATTTAGAGTCAGCCATATCTAGATAGATTCTTGGATTCCCTTTTTATAAGTTTTATGATTTGGGGGCATGTAATTTGATTTCTCAGCTATAAAATGGAGACCGTGTATTTATTTCAAAGAATGGTTGTGAGGAAATAAACCTTGGTGTATTAAGGATTTAGCACTTGGTCTAGTACATAGCAAAATGCTCCAGTGTTAGTCATAATTATTATATAAAAAGTAAAAAAATGTTTTAATTTTTAATATTTCCCTTTTTATTACCTGTCTTGCTTACTTACAGCTTGCTTTGTTCTAAAAAGAGACTTAAGGCAACATGGTGTGTCTGTATTTGAATATAACTGAGTCCAATCCAGGAAGAAAGACTGCCAAGTCCATTGTAGTGGTAATATCAACTTGATGGGACACATACATACCAAAACCAAGGCCTGCACTGGGTTTATATGTCTCTGGAACAGATTGAAGAGGCTTTCTAAATGAAAGGCAGCCTAGCGTCATAGAAAGGGCACACGGGTTTTGGAATCAAACCAAAACCAGCATGTAGTCAGATGCCAGTCCTGCTATTTACTAGCCATGTAGTTAATTTTAAACATGTTGTAGTTGAGTTTTTTATTAATAAAAATTATATCATTCAGACTCGATTAATAGTTTTTTCAGCCCTTCTAACTGTTAGGCACGTTTAGACTCCCAACTTTCTGTTCTTCTATAGGTTAAAGAGTAGGAACTGCAGTGCATTGAGAAAATCCTTAGTTCAGAAGTTTGGGGGTTTTTTTTAAGGTTTTGTTTATTTATTTATTTGAGAGAGAAAGAGTGTGTGGATGCAAGCTGGCAGAGGGAGAGGGAAAGAATCATGACCTGAGCTGAAACCAAGAGTCAGATGCTTAACTGACTGAGCCACTCAGGTGCCCCCAGAAGTTATTTTTAAAGGAATTTATGTAAGAGCTAGTGATCTATAAACTTTACAGTTGAGTATCAAGAGTCCATTAGTTTCACCTCAAAGGCTGGAAATATGTTTGGAATACATGAGATAATTGTTTCTTTATAGAAACCTGGCAAATAGTAGAACTGAAAATTTAGTTTTTGTCTATGGAATAAAATTTCTTTTAGTTGTCTTTAGCTTCTATAATGCAACTGTGAGTTTTTGGGTTTTTTTCATACTTCATTTTTTTTTTTTTAAGATTTTATTTATTTATTTGAGAGAGAGCACAAGAGGGGGTAGGGTTAGAGGGAGAAGCAGACTCCCCGCCAAACAGGGAGCCCGATGTGGGACTCGATCCTGGGACTCCGGGATCATGACCTGAGCCGAAGGCAGTCGCTTAACCAACTGAGCCACCCAGGCGCCCTTCATACTTCATTTTAATGCATATTTAAGCAGTCGGCCATATTATAATCTTATAGGGGAAATTTAGTCACATCAAATGAAGTATTGCTGTCTATGAAATTGTTGTTGGATTGTAAATAAGAGCTTAATCACACAACTTGAATGGATAATTATTTGCATAGTGACCTTATTTTTATATCCCCAAAGTAACCCAGAAGATTAGGTTGTACAATGACAGCAGTGACCGTATATGGGTATAAATTTCATATTTACAGCTTTACCTGTCTATGATGATTTATGTAAACATGACATCATATCTTTTTGGTTGTCAGAATGCTTTATTTTCAAGCTCTGGAGCTACACAATTTTTCCTAAGTGCTTTCTCTAATTCTTTGCCCAACTAGCAGCTGGCTGCTAAAAAGTTTAATACTTGCAACACCTGATCCGGTTGATCACCACAGATTAGGTATAGTGGCTGTATTATTTCATTCTTTGTTGGCTACAGACGGATGAAAAAGTAATATTTAGCAAAGCTATTGTTGAAATACTAGAGAGGTTAGGGGCGCCTGGGTGGCTCAGTCGTTAAGCGTCTGCCTTGGGCTCAGGTCATGATCCCAGGGTCCTGGGATCGAGTCCCACATCGGGCTCCCTGCTCCACAGGAAGCCTGCTTCTCCTCTCCCACTCCCCCTGCTTGTGTTCCCTCTCTTGCTGTGTCTCTCTCTGTCAAATAAATAAATAAATAATCTTAAAAAAAATAATAATACTAGAGAGGTTAAACAATAGCCATGAAGGAACCTAAGAATCTTTGAATAACAAGGTGCCTAAAAATAAGTATCTGGATCAAAGTCATTTTTCCATAACATACCTATGCAAACTTTACTATGTATTCTCTCATTAGCTATAAATTACAGGGGGGAGAATCCTTACCAAATACTCCATGAGCACGTAGAATGTGATGTTCCTTTGGGATTTATTGCTTTAGAGTTGACAAAATAGAGAAGCGTATGGATTCAGGTGTTGCTATCAATGATACATGTATTTATGAGTATATACCAAAAATGTGTAATTTACTTACATGGCGTTTCAATGTATGACTCCAGTTTCAAAGCAAAGTGACATTTCTTTGAACTACTGCTCTGTTTTTTTTTTTTAATTAGGAGGAAAAGGTTGCACTTTTTTGTCTCTTTCTACTAGCCTTGCTATAAATAAAAGGTCACATTTGGCATTTTGACACTTGGCTGTTGTATATATTGAGCAAAAAGTCAGCTGTTGACCTTTAATATAGATCTGTTCAACCAGGGACTATATACTGCTATCATTAGAGAGTAAAAGGAGTAAAGATAAATGCAGTTGGTTGAGTCAAGTAAGAAAATAGGAGAGCAAAATCACACTGGGTCTCCTTCCTCATTTGTGTTGTATTCACAGTAAGTTACTCACCTGGAACATCACTGGGTCTACTTTCAGCTATAATAATAGAAGATTTTTTTCCCCCCGAAAACAGGCCATGTTCAAGTTAGTTCTGCTGACCAGACCACTAACTTAAAAGGCAAGGATTTCTAAGACCATTTCATTTATAACCATTTCATTTTAAAAGTACCATTCATTTAAATAAAATCTTTAATTTACTATGAGTATTTCTTAGATCTTCCCATAAATATTTCCTATACCACTGGATTTTATTCCAGACAGCCTCACAACAAATGCTTATTGAAGTATGTGTGGTCTGTAAGGAATTGAGAGATTGCATTTAAGCAAATGAAAAGGTATTTTATCCTCGAGAAACCCGCACTGTATTTCGGAAGATAAAATTATATACGTAAGAAATGTGTCAAATATGTGATGAAACTACTTTTTGCCCAGGTGGTTGAGGAGGAGATGGCATTTGAGCTTAACAGATGATACACTTAATAATGAATATTTAAATAATTACGAAGGTTTGGGCAGTGCTTGTCCTTGAGAGTAAAATGGCATGAGTAAAGGCAGAGAAATTTCCATTCCAGTCCATTTCGAAACATTGCTGCTAACTTCAGCTTTCTAAAGGATAAATATAATAATCACAAATGCTTGTATAGCATTTATTTTATGACAGATACTTTTCTAGGTACTTTACATGTATTTACTAATTTAACCTTTGCAATATCCGTATATAGATGCTGTTATTGGCCTCCACAGAGATACAGAGAAGTTATGTAACTTGCCTAGGGTCACACAGCTTATAAATAGAAGAGCTGAGATTTGAACCCAGGAAGTCTAGCTCCAGAATCCTGGCTATTAACCACTTCATGTTCTTGTACCAGAAACCTTCAGTGACTCTTCATCTTCCACAGCATAAGGGCATGCAAGTATCTTCACAATATGGCTTTAGCTTACCTTTCCAACCTTAGATCCTACTTTTTTCCCTGCATGGATCTACAATCTAGCTCTTCTGTATTACTTTCTGTTTCCTAAATACAGTTTGTATTCTCATCTCTAGTCTTTGCTTGTGTTATCTATTCTCAGTATCCTGTCACTCTGCCCAGTCCTTGCCTTATCAGACCTTCCCATCTTCCAAGCATATTTGAACCACCATCTTTGTAAAAATCTTTTTTGAGTCCCTACCAAAGTGATTCCTCCTCCCAACCCCTTGGTAATACCTTGCACATTTTTTCATGGTAGCATGCCTGTATCATGGTTATTTGTGTGTTACTTGCCTATTTTCTAGTAGAAATCTGGTAGATTTTTTTTTTTAAGTTCCCTAAGAACAAGGAATATGATTTATTGATCTCTGTACCTTAGGTAGCACTCAGTCCAACCTTGCATGTGGCAAGAAAGAGGAGGTGTTATGGTTGACATTAAGATTTTGAACCTAGAGTAGGGAACAGAATTGGGAACTTGGGAGAGTGAACTGATTTATGGGCAAAGTGATGAGTTTGGTTTAGACATGTTATATTTGAAGTCAGAATAGAATATCCAAGTAGAAATGGATCTAAGAAATACTCAAGAGAGTATATTTGACATTCCTAATCTTCTCATTTTTACAAGCATGATACTTATATACATAGATCAAATTATTGTTTAGTAGCTGCATATCCACAGAATGCAGGCTTTTTTTTTTTATCAGTTGGTTTCCATTTTGAAAGTAAGGCCCAGCTACAATATAGTCATTCCCAAGTTTGATTTTAAAAAAATATTCTAAGGTAAGGGGCACGTAGGTGGCTCAGTTGGTTAAGCGTCTTTTAATTTTGGCTCAGGTCATGATCTCAGGATCATGAGATCAAGCCCTACATCCGGCTGTGTGCCGTGCATGGAGCCTGCTTAGGATTCTCTCTCTCCCTCTCTCCCTCCCCGCCTCCAGTCTGTTGAGTTCATGCTCGCTCTCTTAAATAAATAAATAAATAAATAAATAAATAAATAAATAAATAAATAA